>NC_141769.1:33820000-34147500 GCF_051362555.1 Lingula anatina | reverse complement strand
AGGTGAAGGTGAAGTGGAGTTTGAAATTCTCCATGTTTTGCCGTTTGACACAGTAAGGAAGAGGATGTCAGTGATAGTAAAACACCCTATCTCCCGCGAGGTGGTGCTCTACTGTAAAGGTGCCGATAATACAGTCCTAGAAAACCTGGATAGCAGCAGAAATGGTGATGATATGGCTCATGTTTTCATAACTATTTTCATATGGAAATGGTGTCTCTTTTAAATGAAATAAATAACATGTATGACAAATTTGATATGAATAAAGATATGCCTGAATCATATACGTAAAAGATAAAAAATAAGTTTTATTGTAATATTGGACCAAGTGTGTCGTGTTTGTAGTCATTTATTTAGTTACAGAGATAAAAACTAAATGTTGATCAGGAATAATGTTCAAATGAAACATGTAAAAAGGACAAGAGTTAAGTTATACTGAGTTGTAAAAATGTGTCCATGTGTTTGACTCTGGACCAGTATTTTTTTTTTTTTTTTTTTTAATTTTATAGTTATTAGGGGTGGGGGCTTGGAGTAACATATAAAAACTAGATCAGTTTTTTTCCATTGTAGATGATGTCATCTATAGCCAGTTTGTGAACAACTCCAAGAACTACCTGACCCAGTATGCCAAGCAGGGGCTGCGGACATTAGTGATGGCCAAGAGAGTGCTGAGTCACGCGGAGTACCACGCCTGGCTGGTCAAATACAGGGAGGCGGAATGCGCCATGGCACACAGGGAGAAAAAACTGATGCAGCTGGCGTTTGAGATTGAAGTTAAATTAGAGCTCTTAGGTACAGTGAGAATTATTATTTTGTACAACAATTATTTATTAGCTGGTAGATAATTTGGAAATTGTCAGTGCTTTATCTTTGGTTAAGAAAAGCATGTTGAAATTTAAACAATAATAAAAGTTTATCAAAACAATGTCTTTATATTTGCAGAAGCCAAAATAGGATTAAGTTTATTGGCTTCCACCGCACTATCAGTGTAGTAACTAAAGAAGATATCATTAAGTGTATTGAACAATTCAACCCCTCCCAGTGCATATTTTGCTTTGTCAGATAAAATTGATTTTATTGTTTCCCTGTAGGTGCCACTGGTGTAGTTACATTTAATTTGATTGTCTTCCTGTAGGTGCCACTGGTGTAGAAGATCGTCTGCAAGAAGGCGTTCCTGAGACAATAGAACATCTGCAGCAGGCTGGGATTAAACTATGGGTACTCACAGGAGACAAAATGGTGAGATTTCTGTGGAGAATGTGTTTCCTTTTTTTTTCTTTATTTTGTGTTTTGAAACTCTATAAATATTTCTGTAGGAATTGATGACGTTTGTGACTTTTTTGTAGAAAAAAATCAGTGAAATTATAATTGATAAAACAGACTTATTCTGTACTCAAAGATGAAATAACATGATCAAACACAATGTTTGAGTCCATTCTCCATGGATCTTGGTCACATGACCAAGGCCTGTAGATGTTTTAACATACTATATAGAGATCATTTAAAAATGCTTTGTTTGTGTGTGAAATAATCATAGAATTTTTTTTTCAGGAAACAGCCTTAAACATTGCCTTTTCTTGTAAGCTTATTTCATTTGACCAGCAACTCATTACAATCAATGCAAAATCCCAGGTGAGTGGTTTTAAATAAATTTAGTGTTATTTGGTATTATTGTGAAAAACCCCTATGTTTTATGGTACCATCACATTTTGTCCCTGTAAACAGTAAACAATTATATTGATTGAGTGTGTTTTTAAAATATTTAAATCCAAAATGTTAGATGTTAAAACAAACAATATTGGTGTATTGCATTTTCTGTTTTCATACAACTAAAGATATCTGCATAAGTGACTGAGATGTGTTTTAATAGTTAACATTTCCAAATATATATTTCCAGGATGTTGTTGAAAGTCTCATCAAAACATTACTCAAAGATTTGACGAGTCATGGTCCTTTTCAAGATGGCTGTTCCTCAACTCATGGTGCCACATCGGAAACACACAAAACAAAAGCCAAGTCCAAACATAAACCTTCAGCAGATGTAGCCCTGGTGATAGATGGAAAGTCTCTCAGTTATGCTATGCACAAGAGTATAGTGAAAGAGTTTCTGAAACTCTCTAGTCTATGTAGCTCTGTACTCATATGTAGGGCTACTCCAGGGCAAAAGGTACGTGATGATTTCAGTTTTATCTTGTCTTCATCAGTTACTGTTTCTTTAGACATTTTTTTTTTTTCAAAATAATGCTTTTAAGTTTGAAGTATTCATGCTTTTGCACAGAGATTATTCAAATTAAAAGGCATTGATTGAGGTTTTTATGACATGAATGTGACTTTTATCATTTTAGGCCCAAGTGGTGAGAGTTGTAAGGGATCAGTTGAACATGTTGACACTTGCCATAGGTGGGTACTGCACCATAGAACACCACAACTCTACTCTTATAATTACTTTAAATTACTATTGAATCCAACTGTTTGTGTTTAAAGTGATATTCATAAAACATGTTGCTTCTCAAATATTGATTTGACTTAATTAATTAGTATCAATTTAGGATCAAATTCAATCCCTTCTTGGTCCTACTGCCACTTCATTCATTGTATGAAGTCTTTTACTGGGGCCCGCTTCCTATGATGGGCTTATCATAGTGATGTCCCCAGGGCCCTGTGTCACAACATGTCAAGTCAGTTTTAGGGCTATTTTTGTGTACAATTAAGCCCATTAACGAACAGTTTCAACTTTATTTTGAATAGAAAGTACCAACATTCTGTAGCTACCCGCTGAAAGAAAGCAAGTAATAGTATATATAACTTTATTTTTGTACAGAAAATACCTACTTGAACATATCATCTGACAGATTCATTTATAATATATATAGTATGTTATCTGATTTTAGCATGCTAAGTCAATTTTGGGATTGTATTGATATTAAAGGATTGTTCTTTTCTCTTCCAGGAGATGGCGCCAATGATGTCTCCATGATCCAGACAGCCAATATCGGGATTGGAATCTCAGGACAGGAGGGAAAGCAAGCTGTCATGGCGTCAGACTTCGCCATGGCCAAGTTTCGCTTCCTTGAGCGCCTTCTTCTAGTCCATGGTCACTGGTGCTATGACCGACTTGCCCGGATAACTTTACATATGTTTTATAAAAGCACTGTAAGTTAATAAGCTGGTAAAATTTGTCAAAATGATTAGAAAATAATTCTCGGAAATTTCACTTTGCAGTACCTCTGTTAACTTGACTAATGTAGGTTAATGAAATTACTGTTTCCATTTAAATTAAACATTTTCCCATTAATTTTCTTATCAGATTTAAGTAGAACCTTTTTCTATTTATTTCATTATCAAATTAAAATGTCTTCATTACAGGTGCTGATCTTCTTATTGTTCTGGTACCAGATGTTCAATGGATTCTCAGGGTCTGTCTTGATAGATCAGTATGTCTTCATTACAGGTGCTGATCTTCTTATTGTTCTGGTACCAGATGTTCAATGGATTCTCAGGGTCTGTCTTGATAGATCAGTATGTCTTCATTACAGGTGCTGATCTTCTTATTGTTCTGGTACCAGATGTTCAATGGATTCTCAGGGTCTGTCTTGATAGATCAGTATGTCTTCATTACAGGTGCTGATCTTCTTATTGTTCTGGTACCAGATGTTCAATGGATTCTCAGGGTCTGTCTTGATAGATCAGTATGTCTTCATTACAGGTGCTGATCTTCTTATTGTTCTGGTACCAGATGTTCAATGGATTCTCAGGGTCTGTCTTGATAGATCAGTATGTCTTCATTACAGGTGCTGATCTTCTTATTGTTCTGGTACCAGATGTTCAATGGATTCTCAGGGTCTGTCTTGATAGATCAGTATGTCTTCATTACAGGTGCTGATCTTCTTATTGTTCTGGTACCAGATGTTCAATGGATTCTCAGGGTCTGTCTTGATAGATCAGTATGTCTTCATTACAGGTGCTGATCTTCTTATTGTTCTGGTACCAGATGTTCAATGGATTCTCAGGGTCTGTCTTGATAGATCAGTATGTCTTCATTACAGGTGCTGATCTTCTTATTGTTCTGGTACCAGATGTTCAATGGATTCTCAGGGTCTGTCTTGATAGATCAGTATGTCTTCATTACAGGTGCTGATCTTCTTATTGTTCTGGTACCAGATGTTCAATGGATTCTCAGGGTCTGTCTTGATAGATCAGTATGTCTTCATTACAGGTGCTGATCTTCTTATTGTTCTGGTACCAGATGTTCAATGGATTCTCAGGGTGTCTTGATAGATCAGTATGTCTTCATTACAGGTGCTGATCTTCTTATTGTTCTGGTACCAGATGTTCAATGGATTCTCAGGGTCTGTCTTGATAGATCAGTATGTCTTCATTACAGGTGCTGATCTTCTTATTGTTCTGGTACCAGATGTTCAATGGATTCTCAGGGTCTGTCTTGATAGATCAGTATGTCTTCATTACAGGTGCTGATCTTCTTATTGTTCTGGTACCAGATGTTCAATGGATTCTCAGGGTCTGTCTTGATAGATCAGTATGTCTTCATTACAGGTGCTGATCTTCTTATTGTTCTGGTACCAGATGTTCAATGGATTCTCAGGGTCTGTCTTGATAGATCAGTATGTCTTCATTACAGGTGCTGATCTTCTTATTGTTCTGGTACCAGATGTTCAATGGATTCTCAGGGTCTGTCTTGATAGATCAGTATGTCTTCATTACAGGTGCTGATCTTCTTATTGTTCTGGTACCAGATGTTCAATGGATTCTCAGGGTCTGTCTTGATAGATCAGTACGTACTGATGCTTTTCAATGTGGCTTTCACTGCACCACCGCCATTTGTCATTGGAATATTTGACAGGGACCTGCCAGCTGCCACTCTGCTAGCCAAGCCCAGGTTGTATAAACAAGGACCTCGTGGTCAAGTAAGTTGCTGTCTTCTTCAAAATATATCCTGTTTCATCTAACTGATTGTGGGATGTTGCATTTAGTTAGTCCATTAATAAAAATTATATGACATAGATTATTTATTTAATCCAGCACAATTTTTAAGCGAAATTATTTTAATTTGATTTGACTTTTACTTTCAGATGTACAAGCCTTATTCCTTCTTTATTCAAATATCTGATGCAGTCTACCAGAGTCTGGCCATGTTTTTTGTGCCTTACATGGTAAGTTGGCTGATGACTTTGAAGTTTAAAATCCCAAGTTTCAAATCCAGTAAAAACCTTTATTTATAATTCTACATGTTTATTGGCGTGTTTCAATGGTATTTCAAATGTAGTGTTATTGTTATATTTTAGGCCTACCATGAAAGCAGTGTTGGGATCTGGGAGTTTGGCTCCACTGTTGCCACCGCTTCTGTGATCATTATTGTCCTCTGTATGGGCATAGAGACCAAGTCATGGGTACGTAGACTAGAACATCATTATTGTCTTCTGTATGGGCATAGAGACCAAGTCATGGGTACGTAGACTAGAACATCATTATTGTCTTCTGTATGGGCATAGAGACCAAGTCATGGGTACGTAGACTAGAACATCATTGTCTTCTGTATGGGCATAGATACCAAGTCATGGGTACGTAGACTAGAACATCATTATTGTCTTCTGTATGGACATAGAGACCAAGTCATGGGTACGTAGACTAGAACATCATTATTGTCCTCTGTATGGACATAGAGACCAAGTCATGGGTACGTAGACTAGAACATCATTATTGTCTTCTGTATGGACATAGAGACCAAGTCATGGGTACGTAGACTAGAACATCATTATTGTCCTCTGTATGGACATAGAGACCAAGTCATGGGTACGTAGACTAGAACATCATTATTGTCCTCTGTATGGACATAGAGACCAAGTCATGGGTACGTAGACTAGAACATCATTATTGTCCTCTGTATGGACATAGAGACCAAGTCATGGGTATGTAGACTAGAACATCATTATTGTCCTCTGTATGGGCATAGATACCAAGTCATGGGTACGTAGACTAGAACATCATTATTGTCCTCTGTATGGACATAGATACCAAGTCATGGGTACGTAGACTAGAACATCATTATTGTCTTCTGTATGGGCATAGAGACCAAGTCATGGGTACGTAGACTAGAACATCATTATTGTCTTCTGTATGGACATAGATACCAAGTCATGGGTATGTAGACTAGAACATCATTATTGTCCTCTGTATGGACATAGATACCAAGTCATGGGTACGTAGACTAGAACATCATTATTGTCCTCTGTATGGACATAGAGACCAAGTCATGGGTATGTAGACTAGAACATCATTATTGTCCTCTGTATGGGCATAGATACCAAGTCATGGGTACGTAGACTAGAACATCATTATTGTCCTCTGTATGGACATAGAGACCAAGTCATGGGTATGTAGACTAGAACATCATTATTGTCCTCTGTATGGACATAGAGACCAAGTCATGGGTACGTAGACTAGAACATCATTATTGTCCTCTGTATGGACATAGAGACCAAGTCATGGGTATGTAGACTAGAACATCATTATTGTCCTCTGTATGGGCATAGAGACCAAGTCATGGGTACGTAGACTAGAACATCATTATTGTCCTCTGTATGGACATAGAGACCAAGTCATGGGTACGTAGACTAGAACATCATTATTGTCCTCTGTATGGACATAGAGACCAAGTCATGGGTACGTAGACTAGAACATCATTATTGTCCTCTGTATGGACATAGATACCAAGTCATGGGTACGTAGACTAGAACATCATTATTGTCCTCTGTATGGACATAGAGACCAAGTCATGGGTACGTAGACTAGAACATCATTATTGTCCTCTGTATGGACATAGAGACCAAGTCATGGGTATGTAGACTAGAACATCATTATTGTCCTCTGTATGGACATAGAGACCAAGTCATGGGTACGTAGACTAGAACATCATTATTGTCCTCTGTATGGACATAGAGACCAAGTCATGGGTATGTAGACTAGAACATCATTATTGTCCTCTGTATGGGCATAGATACCAAGTCATGGGTATGTAGACTAGAACATCATTATTGTCCTCTGTATGGACATAGAGACCAAGTCATGGGTATGTAGACTAGAACATCATTATTGTCCTCTGTATGGACATAGAGACCAAGTCATGGGTACGTAGACTAGAACATCATTATTGTCCTCTGTATGGACATAGAGACCAAGTCATGGGTACGTAGACTAGAACATCATTATTGTCTTCTGTATGGACATAGATACCAAGTCATGGGTACGTAGACTAGAACATCATTATTGTCCTCTGTATGGACATAGAGACCAAGTCATGGGTACGTAGACTAGAACATCATTATTGTCCTCTGTATGGACATAGAGACCAAGTCATGGGTACGTAGACTAGAACATCATTATTGTCCTCTGTATGGACATAGATACCAAGTCATGGGTACGTAGACTAGAACATCATTATTGTCCTCTGTATGGACATAGAGACCAAGTCATGGGTACGTAGACTAGAACATCATTATTGTCTTCTGTATGGGCATAGATACCAAGTCATGGGTACGTAGACTAGAACATCATTATTGTCTTCTGTATGGGCATAGATACCAAGTCATGGGTACGTAGACTAGAACATCATTATTGTCTTCTGTATGGGCATAGAGACCAAGTCATGGGTACGTAGACTAGAACATCATTATTGTCCTCTGTATGGGCATAGATACCAAGTCTAGATACCCATGCCACCTTTGTCTGTGGCTACCTTCTGATTCTATAAGATTTGCCCAAACAGTTTGAAAATCTTTACAGATGAAATTTGAGTAAAGGAATTTTGAAATGTATGTGCTAAATGTACCAAACAAAATATAAATATTCAGACAACTTTCTTTTTATTCAGACTTGGGTGCATTGGACTGTATTGCTGGCAAGTGTCGGATGTTACTACGTGTTTGCTCTGCCCTTTGCTTACCTGTGTCTGACCTGTGGACCTCCCTCAAACCCCTACCATGTGATACTACACTGTCTGACAGACTCCCGCCACTGGTTAACTGTGATATTAACCTGTGCCGTTGCCCTTCTTCCCAGGTAAGTACTATATGATACTACACTGTCTGACAGACTGCTGCCACCGGTTAACTGTGATATTAACCTGTGTTGTCACCCTTCTGTCCAGGTAAGTACTATATGATACTACACTGTCTGACAGACTGCTGCCACTGGTTAACTGTGATATTAACCTGTGCTGTCACCCTTCTGTCCAGGTAAGTACTATATGATACTACACTGTCTGACAGACTGCTGCCACTGGTTAACTGTGATATTAACCTGTGTTGTCACTCTTCTGTCCAGGTAAGTACTATATGATACTACACTGTCTGACAGACTGCTGCCACTGGTTAACTGTGATATTAACCTGTGTTGTCACCCTTCTGTCCAGGTAAGTACTATATGATACTACACTGTCTGACAGACTGCTGCCACTGGTTAACTGTGATATTAACCTGTGCTGTCACCCTTCTGCCTAGGTAAGTGCACATGCTAATCACTGATTATACCTAAGGTGATGATGTACTGGCAATATGATCTTTAGACTTAAAAAAAAACTCACGTAAGATTAGCAGTTTTTCTCTTTACTTTTCTTTGGATATTTTTCATTAAGGTATGCTGTGGCAGAGAATAAATAATGTTAGGAGTTCACATAGAAAGATGACTTGTACAGAGCAAAAAATTCTTTGGACACAGGTTTTTTTTCCTGATGTCTGTATTAAAAGATAACCTTTTTTGCCTTTGGTTCATAGTGTAACTCAAAAAGTTATGGATTTTGATGAAAATTTTCAGGACAGATCAGAAATGGGTTAATTTAGAATTGATTAGATTTTGTTTTTGATCCCAGCCATTGATTTAAATAGTAATGAGAACTGATCCAGCTTCCTTGGCAGAGGTCTGCTCTCTCTCTCTCTCTCCCCCCCCCTCCCCTCCTCTCTTTTCCTAGGGGAATTTTACTACCAAGTATTGAAAACTTTTTAAAACATTTGAAACAAGGAATATGTTATGTTTCAATGCTTGCTGAATTTTCAATTTTTCAGTATGGTTTGTGGTGCAGAGATTGTAGTTTAATTCTTGTAACTTGTAACTCTATAGCCTGTTTTAGAGTGACTTGGTACAAAAGTGACATTGTTAGTGTCCAGCTATCTACTCCACAAAGTACTGTTTTACCCCCAATGTGTTAAGTTTTACTTATATACTAATCTTTGTTTAATTTGCTTTATTTGATATTGTATACATACATAAACATCTCTAATCTAGATGCATGTCTCCTTCAGGTTCACAGTGAGAGCTTTCCAGGGGACCTTCTATCCATCAGCCGTTATGAAGGCCAGGATAAAAGAAAACTATGAAAAATCCAACAGTCACGGAGTTTATTTTGCCACATGGTCATCAGGCAGCAGCAGCTGTGAATTCAAAAAGAATACCAGCAATAGACACGACACAGCCATCAATGACAGCTCCTTGGCTACATCAGAGGAAAGTAAACTGGGCTATTTGGGGGAGGAACCTTTACATGTCTCTGATGATGTTGTCATATGAACACTGTACGCACAGTTCATGGTGGCAAATGTCATGGTGATGTTGGATTGAGAGTGGCCTGCTTCCTTGTGGGGTGCTGCATTTGTAAGGCTGCTCATGTAAGGTGGGGGTCTTTATAAAATAACAGACAACGAGTGTGGTTTAATTCAAACAACGTATATCATACAATTTACTGAACACAGCTCAGTAGCAAATGAAGCCAAATAAATTGTGACTCTTGGATAAGCTTAATATTACTTATGCAGAAAAGTGATAGGCTCTTTACATGAAGATAATAATATGCACAGTAGTTGAGAATTGCCTTGGTGATAAATCATGCCTTCTCTTGTCGAGGAATGTTTAGTTTAACTTATTTGTTATATTTATATCTTTTGTTATTTTTATGATGACAAATTGCATTTTTATAAAACAAATATCAGGTGTTACATTTTATATGCATTTCACATGGTCACAAATATAACTTTATTTTAGGGTAAATACCCCAAAACTATGAATTTAATTTGATTTTTGCAATCAAAAGTAAAACACAGCATTAAAATATATTTCAGAACCTGTTTTATTACATACAAGGTTAAGGCGAGATTTCTTATGTGTAAGAATATTGAAAATGCCATGTAACAAAGTTCCCTGGTTTTATTTTATGTTTTCATTTCATAGATTATGGCCTTTTAGCATATGGCCATAGACCTGGACTCTGGTTGTTATGGGTTTTAGGCATTACCTTTGACATGTAAAGGTGCTCTTGAGAGAGACTGCTGTCTCATCCTGACGATGGTGTGCTCCAAGTCTGACAACGGCACCATTCTGTTGGGATCCAGGCCTAACCACGGTGCCATGCTGGTGGCAAGAATACTGTCAAAAGCATTAAATTAAGCAATTAATAATCAAGGTGCTTTGTCATAATTATATACTATGGTATTTTTGATGCTTTATCATGTGTACTTAATATATTATCCAAGTTAAGTGTGGCCGCCATAATGTACAAGTTTTATGTCACTGCCATAAGTAACATATTTATATGCGTCTCATTCTTCATTTTATGTAACAAGCATGTCACAGTGAGTTTAGGTGTATTTTATACCTTGTGCAGTATGCCTTGGTAAAGTTCAAGAGCAGAGTAGAGTAGAGGTGAGAAGTAAGTATCAGCATGCTGCAATGTTCACAGATTATGGCCACTTGTTATGGCTGTGCTTCACCACATGGTGCTCCCTGTTGTGTGAGAGAATAACAGGAATAATAGTTTTGTCTTCTGTGTCTGGGTGCTCCCTGTTGTGTGAGAGAATAACAGGAATAATAGTTTTGTCTTCTGTGTCTGGGTGCTCCCTGTTGTGTGAGAGAATAACAGGAATACTAGTTTTGTCTTCTGTGTCTGGGTGTTCCCTGTTGTGTGAGAGAAGAACAGGAATAAGTTTTGTCTTCTGTGTCTGGGTGCTCCCTGTTGTGTGAGAGAAGAACAGGAACAATGGTTTTGTCTTCTGTGTCTGGGTGCTCCTTGTTGTGTGAGAGAAGAACAGGAACAATGGTTTTGTCTTCTGTGTCTGGGTGCTCCTTGTTGTGTGAGAGAAGAACAGGAATACTAGTTTTGTCTTCTGTGTCTGGGTGCTCCCTGTTGTGTGAGAAACGAACAGGAATACTAGTTTTGTCTTCTGTGTCTGGGTGCTCCCTGTTGTGTGAGAAACGAACAGGAATACTAGTTTTGTCTTCTGTGTCTGGGTGCTCCCTGTTGTGTGAGAGAAGAACAGGAATAATAGTTTTGTCTTCTGTGTCTGGGTGCTCCCTGTTGTGTGAGAGAAGAACAGGAACAATGGTTTTGTCTTCTGTGTCTGGGTGCTCCTTGTGTGAGAGAATAACAGGAACAATGGTTTCGTCTTCTGTGTCTGGGTGCTCCCTGTTGTGTGAGAGAAGAACAGGAATAATGGTTTTGTCTTCTGTGTCTGGGTGTGACTGGTGCCCAGGTATCAGAATTGTGATCATTTTATGTGCCAACACGATCTATCATACATTTGCATGTTCAGACCTTTATAATTAAAAAGCTTTTTTTTTCGGTTAACATCCCGTATGAGATGAGAAAATAATACCGGTGTTATACAGGCAGTAGGTTCCCTGTTCCCCAATTGTGGTCCTCAAAACATTAGTAAGATATACATGTATCTTAGATTAGACAAGAGTTGCATAATGCTAAGAATGCTCAAATAAAATGTTATTATCAAGGCCTGATCTTTGCATCTGCCTTTCAAAGGTTAAGCTACATTGTAGAATTAGACAATATGCCATTTACAAGATTATTCTAGAAAGAACATTATAATGATTATTCTAGAAAGTACATTAGAAAATGGAGTAGGATAAGAGAAAGGGCTGCATTTCGTTGGGTTTGATATTGTGTAAGGCATTTAACTGTACAACTTCAAATTGATGTAAAAATAAATTAAAAGTATAAAACGTTGTTGTTTTCCTGACTTTTTTGTCAGTTTCATTTCAAATATCCATGGTAGATAACATTAGAATGAACGGTACACCACAAACATGAGAAGTAAAAGTTCTACTTGTAACATATCTTTATTACAAAAGGCCTTCTTTGACTGCTCAAAAATTATATACAAATGAGCTACAAATGTTTATAACCACTATTTTTTTAATCCACAAAATTTTACAGGCATAGTAAAAAGGGTTTTCAGGAAATATTTCAATCCACTCGAAGGTTTCAAAACTATGGACCCAATCTTCAAAATTACTTCACACTAATGATGTGACCATGTGCCTCTTTAAAATGTACACCACAAATTAAGTGAATATGTTTTCACTAATCCTACAAAACAGTCACTTATGTAATTTTCTTATAGTCAAACAACACTGCATGAAATCCTCCAAGCACACGACAAACTTTCTCTGATATCAGTTAATGCATATGTTGAACTAAGATGATAGCATAATACTGGAGCAACTGGTTCAAATCAAGAGATATTGAATTTCATTTGTTTGGCCATTTGGCAACCTTTTACCAATAAAAGACTTACCTAAAAAAACGGACCTGAAGAAAACTAAGTGTAAAGTAACTCCCCCCCCCCCCCCCCTCCCAAACACACACACACTTTACACACACGAATAATGGACCTTCCACCGACTGATCAGGACTACCTGATGTGTACTGAGGGGTGTCCTTCAGATAGCATTAGGTCCTTATTTCTGTGAGGTGTGACAGGTGTGTAACAAAAATACCCCCCCCCCCAAATCTCCTGTCTTCAAAGAGTTTGTTCATTAGTATTATTTGTCACAAAGGTATACCCCTCAGCCGTCAGTGTGATCTCCTGTCCATTTTGTTCTGGAACAACAATTACGGAATCTCCATGTGAGCTAAAATGTTCAAGATGATCAGACGACTCTGACACTATCTCTGGTATTGTCTGCTGTTGTTCAGAAGAACTGTCTGAGTAACAAACAACTGTTTCAGATTTCCCACCAGGCTGTTCTTGTGAAGAAAGCCTTTGCATCATGGCCTGAGATTCAATGTGCTCCTCTATGTTCTGTTCCTGAACTTCAACCTGAGAGTCAACATGCAGATTTTCCTGTAGTGTACCACGAGTGTCAATACAACGTTGTTGATGAGCTCCTGTCTCTCCACTGCCAATACACAACTCAAAGTTCTGTGTGTCTCCCACATTAACATGTCTGCTCTCCATAACCTGACCTCCTTCACTACCTGTGTTATCACATTCTACATGCTGTGTCTTGGTTGTCTCCTCATGTTGTGTGTCACTACTGTAAGGCACTTCAACAGCAATGCTCTCCCCATGGTTCCCAGCGCCCCCTACAGTCCAGTTCCCTGTGCTATGAACCACCTGCTGCACCAGTTCTAATATGCTGATCTCTTGTGCAGTTTGCTGAGACTGGGTGGCTAATTGTGTCCCACTGGTCTCATCCGTCACATTCTGCGTCACCTCTACTGCATTCTCTGTTGCCTCCACCAAATTCTGGGTTTCCTCTGTCACGCTCTCCACCCTTCCATTGTTCACATTGATATTAATCTGCTGATGTTGCTGTTGGACTCGATTCACTGCGGTGCCAGCAGGGGACAGCACTAGTCTCTTCCCGCCTGGTAAGTGGACCAAGTATCGACTTGGCTGCCTCTCAACTGGGTTGATATTCAGCATGGCTTCAGCAACTTCCAGCTTGAAACTTGAAGGAGCCAAGTTCCTATTTGTTATCCCTGCTTCAGCCACCTGCTGACTGACTTCTTGGCCAACTTCTATCTGGAAGCTCTGAGGAGTGAAGCCATATTTCTTGGTGTCTTTCCCTTGGGACTGCTGACACACTGGCTTGGACTTGGGCTGGGTTAGTTTTCCTACACCTTGCTGCAATAGTTTCTCTGCATTGGGGTGAGATCCTCTGATATGTTCTACCAGATACTTCTTCCTCCTGAATAACTGATCACACACACTGCACTGGTAGGAATACACCTGAACAACAAATATGGAAAGTTTAATCCTAGCTGTGGGACAGAAGTTTTCAATTACTTTTAAATGCTGATAAGAAGTAGGTATGTCACACATTCAATGATAAATGTGATATCTGAAATTGTCACTTCTGTTTAATACTACATAACAGCAAAATGAGAAGGAAGAAGGTATTCATAGCCTTTAAAAGTAGTAAGACACTATACCTTGAGATGGACAGTCTCTGTTTAAAAAGAGCCAGTAATAAGACACTATACCTTGAGATGGACAGTCTCTGTGTGGACGTCCAGATTAGCCTTGTCAGTAAACTGGCGTGGGCAGTAGCTACACAGGTAAGGCTTCTCACCTGGAAAGTCAATAAGAGTCATGCACTTAATATATTTAAAATTCCAGATCATAAAGAAATGAGACATATTCCACAAACTCCAGACGCCTTAAGATATGTTATACAAGGGAAAAATGATTCTAAGAGCTTGTTGAAGAAATACCCAATTTATGCAACATATTGGAGGCAGGGAGGAGCAAGGAAGGTGGGGTGGGAGGAGGCAGGGAGGAGCAAGGAGGGTGGGGTGGGAGGGGGCAGGGAGGAGCAAGGAGGGTGGGGTGGGAGGAGGCAGGGAGGAGCAAGGAGGGTGGGGTGGGAGGAGGCAGGGAGGAGCAAGGAGGGTGAGGTGGGAGGGGGCAGGGAGGAGCAAGGAGGGTAGGGTAGGGTGGGGTGGGAGGAGGCAGGGAGGAGCAAGGAGGGTGAGGTGGGAGGAGGCAGGGAGGAGCAAGGAGGGTGGGATGGGAGGAGGCAGGCAGGTTTGTCTTGGGGTGAATTTTCAAGCAGAGGGTGGGGGGTGTCTCCAAGTCAACCTTACCCATGTGTGTTCTGGTATGGACATCGAGATGGTATTTCTTGGTGAATTTTTTCATACAAACATGACACTGGAAATCTCTGACTCCTTCATGCACAATCCGTGTGTGCTGCTTCAGGACCTGCTTTGTTTTAAATGTCTGGCTGCAAGAGCTGCAGCTAAACATGCGCACGTTGTGGTGGACGTGCAGGATATGGTTTCTCAGTGCATGTCTGTCATACGTAGCATAGCCACACTGTTTGCAAACGTGATCGTGATGAAGTCTTCCACTATGTTTGGCAGTGATGTGTTTCTTGAGGCTCTTAAAAGGTTTCATACACACTGGACACAGCTCAGTAAGCACCAGGCCTGGGTGGCTGGTCTTTAGATGATCCTTGAAGTCTTTCTTTTTGATTTCTCTCTTACAGTTTGGACACAGAGTGATATGTCTGCTCAACATGTGCATGCGTAAGTTACTCACAGAGACCTTGCACACTTTACAAGGAACTTTCTTTGATGAGATATCAACTGGGAAATCTTTGCTCACAGCTTCATCTTCAAGCTCCAGGCTCTCTGTTGTGTCAGGCTCATCTGATATGACCAGTTTCTTGTTTGCTTTAAGGTCTTTCAAACTATCATACAGGAATTCTTCTTTGACGTTTGGTTTGACACGTCTAGAAGATCTCCTCCATGTAGGGGTTACTGTGTCTACACTAGGTATCCCACTGGTTGTGACTGTGACACTTGTCTTAGTATCCACCATGTTCTCCTGTACTGCACCTTCTGTTGTCTCTGTCCTAATATTCACTTCATCACTGGCTGGTTGATTGTTCTTTTTTGGCTTCACTTTTTCCTGATGTTCTTGATCTGTTTCATTTCTTTTCTTTGTTATGCTGTCTATAACACAACTAATGATGTTTTCTTTCACCTCAAGGAAGTTGTAACCTGAAAAAAAAAGTTCAAATTGTATGAAAATATATCTGCCATGGAACATTACAGAAAATGACTGGTCAACATATTATTATGGCAATTATAACAACTATTGTGAACAACAATATTGACAGTATTCTCTACCAAAATTTTCACTCTTACAACTTTCTACAAAACAAACAAATCATAATGTGATAAGTAAATGACATACACTGTATCAATATTTCTAAGATATATCACTTCTAACTTGGAATTGTTTTACTGAAACTAAGAACCTTATATGTACAGAGAACTTTCAGTCAGGGGAAGAACAGGTGGGCCTTTCATCAATGAAAAGATGGGGTCTACCTTAAATGCACAGTACACTGCAATACAGCGCAATATGACTCTAGACAAAAGTAAACACAGGTAACAGTCATTCACAAGAAATAACAGGATGATATAAATAGAGAACTTTAATACTAGGTAAATAATACTGTTGATCCAAGTTGACAAATCAGTCAGGCTGTCTACCATATTCCCCACTCAAGAAGATATAAGGAATGGCTCTTCTTGACAATATGGGGGGGAGGGGGGGGGCAACGGTACTAGTAAACAAATCATACCAATTAATAAAGTTGGATCAATGATATTTATGGCCTAATCCTCTTTTATATCACCTGATATTATTGACATTAAACTTTTCCTGAGTTTACTTGCAAGCAGATAATGTCATTTTCTAAAGGGTATTGCGCTGTGTACTGTACCTGTTCATAAACAACTTACCTGTGAACTCTAGAGATACTGTACCTGTTCATGAAGAACTTACCTGTGAACTCGAGATGTACTGTACCTGTTCATGAACAACTTACCTGTGAACTCTAGACGTACTGTATCTTTGTCTCGACCCACTATGTGTAAGTTACCACTGCCTAGAATATGAATGTTACTGGATTTAAAATCAACATTATAAATGAGCAGAAATGGGTGTACCTTTAGAAAATTTTGCTGGTAAATTGAAGGGGTGCAATTATACAAAGGGAGCAAGAGTGTGTGTGTGTGTGTGTGTGCGTGCGTGTGCGTGTGTATGTGCATGCGTGCCTGTGTAAAATCAGAGAGCTAGGTTAAAATGAAAACACTGCCTCAAGTAGTGCCAAAGCTTTGGTTATAGAAAGTGTATATAGAAATACATCAAGAGGACTGTGCTTAATGTTTTATTTGCACTGACAGTTTTTATTAGACTAAATATTACATATTAATATACTATATAACATTACTCCATTGTGGTATTATGAACAGCATTGATATCTATAATACATGTACATATTCGGCAGATTCCTCTGCAACAACGTTCTTTAATCTACCAAATTTATGACCGAGTGATATGAACATGTTCTCCAAGTTCTAGATCTCTGTTTAAGATGTCGATACCGACTTACTTTTCTTACTGTGCCACCGAAACTGGTGCTCCTGCTTAGTAGCGACGCAGAGTTTGGTGAGTCGTCTGGGAAGAACAAGATCCAGCGTCATTAAGCCTTCCATGGCGCTTCACGACAGGATGGCGTCCAGTTTGTCAGTTGTTGCTTGTCGACTTCTTTCTGTCTTTGAGATCAATTTAATACACGTTATTAAGATGAGGTCAATATGCACTAACAACATACGTATGAAAGACTATTCGGGATTTATCATTTCCGAAATGCACAAATTAAAACTTGCGACTGAACCTAACTAAACGGCCTAACGCCAGTGCCATTAAAATTGAACGCTGACTAGAGCCTAGAGACATGTCACATCAGGCCACAAGATGGCCGCCGTATGTCACTTCAGACCAAGACGTCTTCTTAGGTCAAAGGTTTTTAAGTACCGCTTTAATTAGAATTTTGAGCAAGAAACCAATATGGCTTCATTGTCATTTTCTTACACATAGAATGCAAATTGAAAGCCTGTTGTAATTCTGTACTTCATCAGTGGCGGGTTTAAACGGAGGATGGGGGAGGGGGGGTCAGGGGGGTAAAAATATATCACACCAATATTCCCCTCTTGAAATTAGAATTTTGACTAGCTAGCTCACAGCTATATCCCGTACCAAAGGACGCTCTTTTCTCTCTGAAATACCTAAAATTTTTCGGGGCCCTTGAGCAGGCCCCGAACCCCACACCAAGGGGGCGATGGTCGGCTTTTACTTTTTTACTTACTTACCCCAGACATTTGAAACGTTTGCAAAGCAAACGTGTAGGTTTAATCAAGTGTTAGACTACAGTTATAGAAGAATGGGTTCAATATCTAATGTGTAATATCTATAGTGTAAGAACGTCTGAATACATCAAACATCTAATACCCCCTTTACACTGGACGGCGTCCTTTCTGCGTCCTCTCTGCGACCATGAAATTTGGCATCGCTGTGGTCTTAATAAGGAAGCACGAGCATTAATTTTGTATCAGAATGGATGCTCAATGATCGGCCAGTTGTCGGCACGTAAAGTATTATAATTTTTTAACTCTCAAATGGGGCCGTACTGCTGGACGCAGAAAGGACGCCGTCCAGTGTAAAGGGGCCCTAAGGGAGTACAGTTATTTTTTCTAAGAAGCAATCAGATTATCTACATTTGCTTTTTCTCGTGAGAATGGTTTGAGCCACGACCCCTCACCTATATTGAACCCTACCTGTTGATATTTACATAACAATAAGTCACTCATCGCAGCATGAGTTATTTTCTAGACTGGTCACTTGACAGTTGGACACCGTAAAGTGAAGACGCAGGATATGCAAGGTACAGTTGTAAGTTCAAACTTTTATTAGGCGTAGAAGAAAATATATCAAGTATCATTATATGTAGGCCCCTACAATTATCTTTGTAATAAACACTAGAAGCGCGTTAGTTTAGTCAAATGTTTATAACACGTCTTTGCTATGTCATATATCAGAATGCATGCAGAAAAATCAATACACACAGCTGAACGTTGAGTTACATTAAAATTTATTTGAAATCTTTTAGCACCGTGAACTTACTATCGTTTTGAAAAAAAAAATTTGACCCTAGACAACTGAATGAGAATTAATGTGGGTAGCATGATCGCAATGAATATGACGAATGAAGATTATAGTGGTCTTTAATACAGAGTTTTGATACAAAAATGTGTTCCCCATTTACTTGTAAAGACGTATGTAGTTCGCAGTTATTTAATACTTTTTAATGTTTCTTTTAGATGAATGGCGTGAAACGTAAGCTGTTTTCTGCTGTAGATGGACAAGCAGTCGGGATTTTTTCAGGTAAGTACTCATTAGATATTTCAACACACTAGCGCACACGCGCACACACACGGTTTCTCAATGCACTAAGTTTAATGCTAACTAAAAAGAATATTATTGTACGTGGAGGTTGAACCGTCTGCATGCAATGTGCCTCATGTTGTCCATAGATTACAATGCTAACAATATCAAGACATGTTATATATGTATACCCGGTATTATTAAATTCATTTTTTAGTGCAATAGCTTGACGACCATCGTAAATTAGACACATGCATTAATTTCATACCATTATCTAAGGTGCGCGAGCCAAACCTTTTTCTGAAACTTTCAGAAATGTCAACAAGATGTAAAGGATTTCAATTATAAGTATAAACCTTATATATATATCATACGCAAGTATCAATACTAATTTTTTTTCGTATTTCAGATGCACCACTGTTGCCGACACGGCAGAAATTATATACGTTATCATTTTTATTTTATATTTTCCACGCTGTTCTTATGTTTATTTATATTGCGTTAGAGAAGAAACTAAAACACTGCTCAATAATTAGTAACATCTATTCATCTGGTCATGTGATCAACTGTATAAAAGCCGATGTTGCATGTACTCTGCGTGGTCATTTATATACTTATTGGCAGAGTGGAGGTATGTTACGATATTACGTGCAGATTGTGTAAAATTTATGTGTTTAATAAAGTGTAATTCACTTATATAGAGATATTTTGTGTAGTTTACAAAAGTTTACATAAGTTTACTTAAGTTTAATCAGTAACATAAGTTATGAGCATCGTGTTTATTAAAGTTTATGTTAGTATGGGTGTGGCATTTTCATGAGCAACACGCACATGTATATTTATGTTATCAAATAAAATTACAGTACCAGCTCAGCTAGATTATCATGGCCGTATCTGAGCAGCCATTTTAGCAGCGGAGAAAGCGAGTCTGGATATTGTTTTAGTGTGAGTGTTTTTTAAAATTAAATAATAAATAATTAGAGAAAACTTACACGCATGTAAAGACCAATTATTTGTTGTTAAGATCTCATGAATTAAGTTTAGTATATTTAGTTTATTTATCTCATTATTTCACTGTTTTGTTATTATTATTTTTTCTTTTTCTTTTCTTTTTATAGTTTTCACCAGTTTTTGTCCAGTTTCTGTTCAGTTTTTGTCCAGTTTCTGTTCAGATTCTGTTCAGTTCTGTTCACACTGCGTGAATAAACGGCAGTATTATCCAATGGTGTTGCTTCATTTACTCGTGGTCCGCTACAACCACATTTTCCGACTTACTCCATAAATGGCACCTGCAAGTAACCCAGTCTTTTGTTTGGATTCTGGAACACGACGCTCTTATATGCACATTATTATCTTAAAACTGAATAAACGCATTTCTCTGTGGTTGTTTATTTTGATATGAAGTATTAAAATGGTAATGATAATAAGAGAAATGATTGATCCGCTAGCCATGTAACAACTTGTTGAACGCATTCAAAATTATCTGTAAAGTTTAATTAATATATCACTATTGCTCTTGCTATTTATGTCGGTGTTACCTTATTTAACTTGAAATAGTTTAAGATTTTGTTAATGTGCCGAAAATTGTTATGTGCCCAAGTAAATCTAATTTGGGCAATATTCTTTTTAAACCCAGAAAAAATGTATTCAAAATATTTTAGAAATACCTGCAAGAATAATTTGTACTTGCAATCGTACTTTGATAAATATGTTTCTATTTCTAAAATAGTTTTATACTATAATGAAATTAAGCACCAAATACAGATAGTTTAAAGATTGCGACTCTCACTGAAATTTGCTAAATAGTTTGGGATGGTATTGTATTGATCACAAATGTTCAAATCCCTCTTCTCATGAACGTGTTTCGTTTAATGAAAAATATCATGTAAAGATAATTTTTAATTTTCCTTTATCCATCACCGGGTCAAAAAAAAATATACTAAGTAATCCAAGTAATTAATTATATGATTTCAAATCTTGTCATAGTAGAGCTTCGTGTACTATTCAATTATGTTAATAAAATGTTGACATCCCCTGCCTTGCAAACTTTGCTGGCATACTTGTTTATTTTGAATTTGCCATATTCTCTTTGAGAAAATTTGGTGTTACCTTGCTGCCCAAGTTTCTCAATTTTTCTTATTGGGATAGACCCTTTGTTTTGCTTTGTTTTGCATGCTTGCTAAATGGTTTGTTTTGCCATTAAAGTTGATGTTTAATTACTCAAAAGCACCAGGAGATCCCCCCCGTGTTCTGAAATCACTTCCCTAAAAAAACCTTAATACCTTCGAGCTAAATAATAGAGATAAAATATATCTAAAAAGAAATTCTTGGAAAATGGAATGAAATGGTTTAGTAACTTCCAACTAATTGTTGCACAATTCTTTTTATTGTTTTAACCTGTACTTTTCACCCTCAAAATAGAATGGGCTCACCCCACCTGCAACCCCTCGGGTAGAATGTAATTGCCACACCTGCCACACCTAAAATATAATGGACTCTTCCCACCTGTCACCCTCCAATTAAAATGGGCTCGCCCCACCTGTCACCCCTCGAATGAAATGGACTCTCCCCACCTGTCACCCCTCGACTGAAATGGACTCTTCCCACCTGTCAACCCTCAAATGAAATGGACTCTCCCCACCTGTCACCCCTCGAATGAAATGGACTCTCCTCACCTATCACCCCTTGAATGAAATGGGCTCTTCCCACCTGTCACCACTCTAATGAAATGGACTCTCCCCACCTGTCATCCCTCTAATGAAATGGAGTCTCCCCACCTGTCACCTCTCGAATGAAATGGACTCTTCCCACCTGTCAACCCTCAAATGAAATGGGCTCTCCCCACCTGTCACCCCTTGAATGAAATGGACTCTCCCTACCTGTCACCCCTCAAATAATATGGACTTGCCTCACTAGTCACCCCTTAAGTAAAATGGACCCGCCCCTCTTGTAACCCTTTGAAATAAAACAGACTTGCCCCACTTGTCACGCATCGACATGGGTTGGACAAAAACAAAAAACACCACGTGCTTTACTATAACACAATTTATTAAGATTTGAATTAAAGGATTGCAGAATCAAATATATTTTTAAAGTATCTATTGCAAACAGCTTTGTACGTGCAGTATGCATGATAATTAACCTAAACCTAAGTTTTAATAAATTGCATGTAAAAACAGTTTAATGCATATTTTATTTTATTCAGTAGAAACGCAACTATTTTGATAGCAACATACACACATACATCAGAAAAATTGTTTTTTGCACATGAAAAGGACCATTCAAACGCAATACATACCAGTACAAGCAAGCTTGGCGAAAATTCATGAAAATTAAGTAAATTAACGATACTGAATTTTGGAATACTGGTGTACTGTTTCAAAATGTTGGTCTTTCTTACCGATTTTGGTTTCAGATTCAAACGTTGCTTCACAAGTGATGTTAGAATATCCATAGAGTATGCGTACAAGGATAAAGGCAAATAATAAAAATTGGAGGGTTTTGTTATAAAAAGAATGGGATTGATCAAAGTATGCTGTATGATAAATTGGAAAAAATAAACAGCATATCTTAATTTCTTGTTTAAATTAGCTGTCATGTTTTAGCATTTAGTTAATAAGATAGACCAGGGCGTAACTGAAATTAAATACATATCTTTCTTTAAAATAACAATCGGAATTTAAAACATTCACGTGAAATCTTAATGCGCGACATAAGGCACTGCATCACACAAACAGTGAACTCAATACGTGGACAAAATTTGGGCAAAGATATCATTTGACAATTTGCAAAGTTTTTACGTGTGTTTTGAAAGAGTTCAAAGAATACAATTTGAACTAAATTACACATATTTTAAAAAGCTTGTGTATGTAAACACCACTTTTATAATCGTCTCTGGTTTGTTTAGAAATTGAAAACTCCAACAAGAAATGTAAATTTATTCGGGTGAAATAGTTCGTCACTCGTTAGTTTACGATTACAGCGTTATAAACATTTAAAATTAATAAATGCAATTCTACAATGTCAATTAAGAAAAAAAATATCATGTGATAGCTAATCGACTTTAAAGAATGATCTTACCAGAGATTATACCAACTATACGGTTAAAAAAACACACCTTTATCCCCAACGTTTAATTCATCGTGTAGATAGTTTGAGTAGCCGAAAGTGTTTTAATGGAATAAGATTCATCCGAACTCGTTGGAACAATTAAAAATAAATATGATTGATACCCAAGGTACATAGCTTATGAATTATATCAGTAAATTTCATTTTCAACTAAGAGAATCAATATGTAATCCTAAAACGTTTTTAAAATCACTACAAGATCACGCGCCAGTTCACCAGTTCATAAAACTGTTCAACTGTATGTTATAACTGTATGTACGTGTGCGCTCGTTTGCATGAGTGTGTCCAGTTCCTTAATACGGACTGAAGGCTAGGCGTGGTTCCATCAGTCACGTGCCTTCTGCAGTCAGCGAATTAGATTGTAGTTCTGAAATATGAATATAATACGTTAATAACGCAATCGATTATTCTAAGGTGATACATGTATTCATTTCGACTAAATAAACTTCCAATGAAAAAGTATTGTTGATATTGAAAGAATTAGCATTGGCTGAGCATCAAATTTATAAAGAAATTTCAATTAAAATGTATAAAATTAGAATAAAAAGAGCACAGAAGAACTATAAACATGTATATTTCTGAACAAATGTAAATAAATGTGATATTTGTCTCTAGCACTTTGAAACGAATGGCCAGGGAAAAATACCTAAAAGTTAAAACCTCTACCTTCATTCGTGTGTTTTAGCTTCAAATTAAAAAACAGAGAAAGATTTTAAAAGCAATCTAATATATATCAGCTATTAGTACAGACACTCAAAGTTTAATACTAGTGAATTGAACAAATATTGAAGAAATGTCTACAAAATAACGGTGACAGAAAATGGACAACAAAATATGACTGGACAACAAAATCTCCATGCGTCCATAGAGTTTTTTTTAATATTTTAAAAGACGGTCACCACACAACTTCAAAATGTGAAGGACAACCCAGCTACATGTACATTATCAACTGGTATTTTAGAGGACATAACATGGTAAATTGAATACCCAGAAACGTGTACTGCACGGTACTAGAAAAGTTGAATAGGGGCCATTGTGAGAAACATTCTGGATGCAAATAACACCATGGTCATTACCGACAGAGTGCCATTTCACGTTACGCGTAACCTTTTTTCATTATTACACCTCTTCATTACAAGACTGAAAAAGGAATTTTACTTACAAGACATATTTGCTTCAACGCATTTGAAAGTTCGGTCCTATGTCTTCGTCTCACACAGTCCAGCTGTCAAGTGACTATAATTCTGAAAACGGCTCACACCGTGCCCACTGACTAGTTGTTATGTAAATCACCACAGGTAGGTCGCACGTGACTAGGAGAGTTGCTGCTGTAATCATTTTCTCTGGAAGTAGGCGAATTATTTACGTCAGGGGCGTAACCAAAGAGCGCTGAAGTTAATGTCTGGTTTCTAGTTTCGTTTTTCAAAAACGAACCTGGCAACCAGAACCTAGTGTCGTTTTTCAAAAACAAACCTGGCAACTAGAAACTAGTTTCGTTTTTCAAAAACGATTCTGAGAAGCCAGAATCAGTTTTGCGGAGAATGTTACGGTCTCTCCTCGCCGTGCGTTGAGGCCGGGTTGACCGCCTCTACCAGTCACAGGCAGCCTGCACAGCGGAAGCCGGGAATGGGGTTTACGTGGGGCTGGGGGGGGGGGGGGGGGTAAGTGTGAGGGTGAAGAGGGGGGAGAGGGTCCCCGGGGCCTACCTTTGTAGTTTGAAATAAAATTTTTAATTTTATTGAATTTTTAAAAAACGATTCTGATGCCCAGAAACCAGTGTCGTTTTTTGAAGAACGATTCTCGCAACGATTCTGTCAAATGGACAGACATAAGTGTGTCGCAACTGTTTGAATAACAGCAAAAGTAGACAGGGGTTAATAGCCGTAAAAAGAAAGAAGAAATTACAGCAAAATCTTTTATTAAATTTTGTGCAAAATCTAGGAATCCAGTGCCTTGATCTGTATTTCTGTAGCTTTTAAAGACATTCAGTCTTTACATAAAAATAAAATGAGAAATATACTGACAACACTATTTTTCACTTCAGGCTACAAAAGTACACGTATTAGAAAAGGTGCTACAGAGATTCCCAGGTATTAGAAAAGGTGCTACAGAGATTCCCAGGTATTAGAAATGGTGCTACAGAGATTCCCAGGTATTAGAAATGGTGCTACAGAGATTCCCAGGTATTAGAAATGGTGCTCCAGCCAAGTTTAATATATTGCAATTACTATATTTGAAACATACAATGAAACAAAAAAAAACAAAATCTATTTAAAAATTCAAGAAAAAAAAATCAAAAAATTAAAATAAAATAACTGTAAGCTTTAAGCAAGTAGCAAATATTATATTTCTTTTTATCTCCAATCTGTATGTTTATTAAGACAGCAGAGCTGACTAACATGTACTAACTTTTAAGCTGTACTAACTTTTAAGCTGTACTAACTTTTTCCCTGGGTTTCAGAGCTTAATTATAACAGCTTTACTGGTATCTTCAATTACCTGTGTATGTAACTATCAGTTAGTTGACATGTGGCAACACTTAAATATAAAGCAGCCTGCTGCGTTGGGTCTGAAACTCGAGGTACTGGTACATGTACAGTAAAAACTTGAAAATTTCTTTGGTCTTGAAAATTTGCTCGGAATTTTCCACCAACGTAATTTTTTCCACTTTGTAAGTACTGCATGATACATTGTATCTTACATATCCATCATTAAAACATATGACATTCAATTCACATGTAGAAAAGTGCCAGCACAAAATCCAACAATATATGAATTTAATAATATATAATATAATATAATATAATATAATATAATATAATATAATATATGGAAGATATTAGTATTACAGCATATTGATTATTGTTTGAACTGAATTGGACCTTAAAATGCAGTAAAAATGTGAGATCACTTAACTGTTACGTGTGTGTGTGTGTGTGTGTGTGTGTGTGTGTGTGTGTGCATGTTTGTGCATATGCAAAAATATATAAGCATTTCAATAACTGAAAATTTAAAGGCAGATCACTGTGTGCTTTTGTGCCAAAAAAAGCTAATAGCTATTTCTCCAATACATCAGAGGTAAGTATAAAATTTATAATATAAGCATAATAGTTGAGTAATAGTAAAGTAATAGTTGAGCAATACCACATTCAGCCTGATGGCAAGTGTTCCTGTATTTTATTCTTTTTTCTTCAGCACTTAAGGCCAACTTGATAATTGGTTCAAATCTAGATTTGGCCAACACCAGGTCAAAACACAGAACTTCACAATTCTCACATAAACTGACTCTTCAAATGAATAAGTAGTTCATGGACTGCAAATGTGTGGTCTTAATTCCCTCAATTAAACAGCTGGTCAGACACTGTGCTACATTAATGTGCATGAAGTCAGCTGTCTTCATCATCACCTTCATCAACTGTCTTATTAATTCCATCTTCGGCATCTTCATCACCATATTCCTTCTCAAGCAGTGAGAGTAACTCAACAGGCTGAGTTAGGGTCTCCAGAGCAATTTTATCTGAAAAATAATTTATCCACTTTAATTCCCATTAAACTACAAGCAAGTCCCACCAAATGTTGATAACACTGGCCCTACAGCTACAAACCAAGTTTAAATTACAGCAACAGCAGCAATCACTGCAATAATTCAATTAACATGTATTATTGTAATATTATTCAAAATATCTTGCGGATGTACTGGTACATTTGACACTAGTGTTAACACAAAACAGCTGTTAAAGATAATGAGACAGCAAAGCTGGCAAATATACACACGTCAAACAGCAAAAAAGATTTCAAAAATCATTTTTTAAAATCCATCACTTTCATAAAAGAAATCTGTTCATGCCAATTTTCAAAAGGAATCTGCTTTATTACCATACAAAGAGGCACTGAAAATCTAAAATAAAACAAAAATATGATTGGGCACTTGACTATCACCAAAATATATGCAAAAACATAAAAAAAACAATGAATTTTGCTATAATAAGCTGCTCATGCTGATTTTTAAAAGGTACCATTCTTTAACAGAACAATGTTACACAGTAAATTAAAAATAAAACAGAATAGAACAGTCACAGAATAGTGGCAGACAGTGTCTCAATATAAAAGAAACAAATAATTTTACTAGTAAGTACCTACATCTAGTATGTCCATGTGTGACTTACAGGGTATACATAAAAATCTTACTTTTAGTTGTTCCATCACTGTTATGGGCCTTCTTTAGCAGAGTGGTTTCATCATCTTCATCAATAGGAAATTCTGCTTTTAAAAAATATTTGAAGAATTTAATCTTTTTTTGTGTTTTTTATTCATGAAAAATTTTCAAAACATAAAAGATGTATGTATTGTTCAATATAATTGTGCAAAATAGAAAAAAGCACAAAAAAGTCACAAAAATGCATCAATTAGTTCTACTCTGATAAAACTTGCTGCTATTTTCTGCAAGATCCTCAGATCTATTAATACAGATACTAGTTTTTTCAATATATCCAGTGAATACATGTCTATTAACAGACTGGTAACAGATAAGTAAACACAACAGTTCAAGGCAGTGTCTCCTACCAGATGGATGGCTGTTCCCTGAGGGTGGCTGTCTGCTTGGTAAATTACTCAGAGGGTCCAAGGATTCCAGAACACCATGACCCTCCTTCCTCAGTGGTTGTCTGCTTGGGAAACTACTCACAGCACCAGCAGACACCTGTAGTAGTAGTAGCAGTAGTAGTAGTAGTAGTAGCAGTAGTAGTAGTATTTCAGAGTAGGTATACAATTTATATAATCTATGTGAACAAAATGTGTATGATTGTGTCTATAAACATTTTTTTCATAAAAAAGATAAAATTACCTATATGATTTTCACAATTACCTGAGAAGAATAAAAAGAGTGTTCTATTGGATTTCTGGCCTGGTATCTACCACCACCTGGACAGAAGCCCTCTTCCACTGGATACTTGACATCCACTGATGTTCTACTGTTGCTAAGAGACCCTAGGTTGTCAAGGAAATTACATAAGTCCTCGTCATCTTCTGTCCAATCATCTTGCTCTGGGGGAGATGCAGGTATAGTGCCAATTTCATCATGTTCCATGGGTGTCCGCTGATCTACAAGTAAAGATTCGTACTGACATCATATAATTAAATTAAAAATACAATTTGTGTACAATTTTCATTGGCAGATGCAAGACTTTGCTAAGGGTGGGAGGTCAGTGACAAATGTGAAAAACAAATTGGTGAAGAGTGTTTGACTTCCCCTCAGGTGACAGAGAGAATGAGGGAGAGGGAAGTGGGAGGTGCACCTTTGGTCAATATCACCCTCTGAGATCAGCAAAAACAACAGGTTGACTGAAACCAAAGTTCATACTTGTATAATTTGGAATATTTTAAAACTACTTCTCAATCAATTTGTTTGTTTCAAAATAGAGTAAAGTTGGTGAGTCATCACAATCATTCAACTTAGACCCATTCCCATACCTAGATCGATCTGGCGGGATCGGTCCATCTCCAAGGGGATTCTTGCTAAATTGCACTCTGCTTAAGCTGTAAGGGGGTAATAAACTATCCTTTAGGAGTTTCAGTAGGCATGCCAGATATCTAAGCCGCTTAAGCAAGAATCCCATCAGAGATGGACTGATCTAGCCAGATCGATCGAGGCATGGGAATGGGGTCTTAGATATGTCATGTTCCAATATATTTTATGAATACTACAACATTCATATAAATCAAAGTGTAAGATAAATGTAAATACTCACCTTGATGACTGAGGTCTGAGCTTAACCCAGAATCATTACTTTCACTTTCACTTTCACTCCCACTGCTACCAGCTTTATTATCCACTTTCCTGGCCTCTTTGCTGCAGGAACCTTTAATGTAATCAAAACCATACAAATGTCAAGTCACTTAAAATTTGAGGGATCATTCATGATTATTATTATTATAATTAGTATTTCATTTTTTAAAATTATTTATTTATTTATTTATTTTGCTTAAGTCACAAAAATCTTTAAATCTTGAAAAAAGGGTAAAAAAATACACTTCACCTTTAATTAAATTGATAACATTAATAATACCAAAAAGCACCAGAAATGACATTTGAACATTATTTCATTTATGAATGTTCAACTTAAGGCTTTAATAATATGCAGATGGTATGCAAACATTTACTTTATTTCAGGTGTTTAACAAACAACAGTTAGAGCAATGCCATTTTAATTATTACTAACACAGACAACTTGACTTAAACATTAAACAGCAAGCTCACTGGTCGATCCAGGAACCCCAAAAATATTTTTGCCCAACCCCTCCCTCTCCCTCTGATCCTAAATGCTGTAAGGACATTTTAATATAGCAGTAGTGATCACCTGAAATATTTTCCTATGGAAAATAATGGGTGTGCATCTATCTAAAGATGTAGAAATTTGTGTGTCCAATTTCTGAATCCTTCACTCTAAAAAATTAGCTCTTTATAATTAAGTTCTTTTTTACTGTCTATGTGGGACTTAAAAGCTCCTCAAAAAATACCAAAACCTACCAGTATCAGATTGGTTGCCACTATTACCATGGCGACATATAACATCTGGGTCGCATTCATGAATCACTATGACTTCAGTTAATTCAGATTTTTTTAATGGGCAGTTTTTTAGACAGTCATATTTCTTCATTATTACTACAGCTAGTACTACTATTACTACTAGTAGTAATACTGAAAGTGGGATGATAAACCAAAAATCTGAAAGTAAAATAGATATGAGCTTAAAATATCTCATTTCTTTAAATTCTTTTTTGAGAGCTTATGAAATTATTTTCATAACAAAGTGTTAAAATTTACATATTGTTTAAACATTGAAGATTACATTTACAGTGCTAGAGAGATGAAAAAGGCTGTTATTCAACAAGATGAAGGAGGATATAGATAAAATCAAAGGCATGACCTGACAAAACAAAAATTATGCTGAAGTATATGCTGGTTATCAAAATATATATTTTAACTTCTGTTGTGAAAGATATTAATACACTTACCACTCAATCTGAAAGGTTGGGATGTCTTGGTATTAAACCCTATTTCATCACTTTGTACCATAGCAGTAGTAGCACTGGCCATTGTTGCGTTTTCTGTGGTTGACATTGCCTCTGTCACAGGGATTACTACAGAAAAAACAACAACCACAAATTGATCAGATGGACTTCATATGTTAAAATGTGTGCAGCTTTTGATACACACCATGAAGCAAATCACACTGGCAAATTCCAGAGAAGAGAGACGCAAAATGAACACCTACATTGCACATGTGTATGAGTATAGCTATGATAGAGACTGTTAAATCACATGTATGACATCTTTCAGTTGACACTCACAGACACATTCTGGCAATGTTCTGCTCCAAGCAGCCTCCACGCTCCTTTCAGAGGACTGTATGGAGCACTGTGTGGTGAGGTTGTTCTGGACTGGCCTGTACCCTGGGTCACATGTCAAAGTACACACAGTTCCAGGTAAAATCAGGTCCTCTCTCTCCTGTCTGCACTCTATGCTGCCATTGGGGACATCTTTGAGTTTTGTGCAAACTTGAAAGGGAAAACATCGTAAAAGTTAAGTATATTCAAGTATGAACACTGGATGAAAATGAATGAGGAAATAAACTGAAAGAAGACTATAGCATCAAAAGATCCAACAACATTTTACAAACAGTGTTATCAATGCTACATATTTATGTTTATGTGTTCTGCCTATGCCATATACAGCTTTCAGGCACTATTGCTTCTTTCTCTATTGTTATTATAGACTAACTTGGCTTGGTCCCTGTCTCTGCTTTACACCAGATTGGAGATGAAGAGGGACCTGTACAACCATGGTCTAAAATGTTACTACTGGAACTGCCTGCCAAAATATCACGTGCTCCACAAAGCTCACACAAAGTGCACTTCTTGTGAATATCTTCATAAAAACTGAAAAATAATACCCGGTAAAGAATTGCATTAGCTTTGTTCAACTCAACTTTTCCTTAAAGTAACATAGCCGGAGTTAAATTTGGAAGACTTTTTATTTTCTGATTTAATGATATCTACTGTAAGGCTGTAAGCACTCTGACTTTGTCAACAGAAACAAATAGAGACCATTTCCAGAGACTATATCCACTAACTTTGAATCAAACTATCTCAGAGGGGATTCTCACTTAACTGCAATTAACTTGAGTGGCTTAGATGTCTGTCACGCCTGCTGAGGCTGATAGGGGGTACTATCGTTTAGCAACTTTAGTGAGCGTCCCATATGTCTAAGCTGCTTGGGCCGAAAGCAATTTAGCGAAGGACCCCATGGAGATGGATTGATCTTGTTAGAGCAATCTGGGGATGGGAACCCAGTAACAGTACAGGTTTACTCACTAATTAGAACATGCAGCCTTGGTTCTCTTTCCTCTCTCTCCTGGCCTTACTGGAGTACCATCCTGAAATATAGATGGCAGCACTATCCTGATCACACAGCTTACGTAGTTTGTAGGTACTAGAGGAGAAACCTCCTCACAATATGCTGCCAAATAAACTGAACTTACTCAACTTACTCAACTCAACTTACTAATTTTCATCTATTCAGTTGTTTTATGTCACTTTGAGAAAAAGATGGTATATCACAAATAAAAAAATCTGTCAAACAGGGAAGTTAATTTCTGCATTTCTTGGAAATTCATTAAAATGCAAATGAAACTGACACCGCAATGAATTCATAAAACTCCAAAGAGGTACATGTAAATCGAACAGTAACACAAAATGCTTTCTGGTACTTAATCATTAAAATGTGACCTGATGCTTCTTGGATACTTTTACTTTCTCTTTTATCCTAATAATTAAGTTATTTTACCATAATTTAATGAACAAACTGAAATGTAATTATCAAAAGTACACATACAAGGATCTGTTTCTGAAAACTGTGGTGAAGTTTAAAAGTTTGACAATTTAGGTCTTTCCAAACTGTGCTAATTCCCCCACGTGGGAAGTCTCAGCTCACACAGTCCTCCAAAGTCATCAAACAAATATTATACTTCCTTGTACATCAGTGTGCACATGCCTACGCACGGTTCAGGCCCCATTCAGAATACAGGACTTACTAATCTGAGGGTCAAATATGGCAACCCACCACAAAGCTTGCTGTCTAATTCGCTAATAGACACCGAATAGATATCCCGTGGAGAAGTATTCAAGTGGGTCAGCCATATAGACTAGTTAGTTCCCCCCCCCCCCCTCTGTCTTCAGCACTTATAAAAGGGGGATTGGGCTACATGTATTTCTTTACTGGTGATGCTCAGACTGATGTTATAAGGTTTGACATGAAATTATATTTGTCTGATATCTAATGTAAATGAAAAAGATATGGTAATGTTTGTAGTGAGCTCAGAAGTGGTTTCTGTTTGCTACTACGCACTGTGAAATAAATTGCTTATTGTTTCATGCTGATCTACTTCCTCCTTCCCTTTTGAGAAAGACATACACAAGGACTCAAGAAGTTTATTTGTTCAGCAGGATAGGACTTTAATCCCCCTTATCATTACTTCTCATTTTTCCTGTTATTTTTTATCATTATTCTACTAATTATCCTGGCACAATGTCACAGAAAATCTTTAGGAGCAAACAATGCTTTAAGGGAAAAAACTGAAAGAAAAATACTAAATTAAAAGGAAATTGTTTAATTTGGTCTTTATTTACTATATAAAAGTTACCACTATATAACACCACCACCACCACCACCACCACCACCACCGTGTCTTGTGACCAATGAGTTGTGAAATCTGGTGTGATGCAGGTATCACAGTATTAACAGTGCTCACTCTTTACAAATAAAAGTACATTATATGCTGCAGAATGAAGTTTACATTACAGAGCTATAAAATAAACATTGAGAAGGTAACTAAAGCTGACTTCAATAACTCCTATCAAAATTATTTAAAGTAAAATGTTATAAAAACACTCAGTGGAAAGAGAAGCCAGGTGGTTAGCTAAACTATGTTGAAATTGACAGAACATCTGGGTCAGAAAATAAAAGTATTATCCATCCTTTGATTCACCCACTACTCTGCTAAGCAACTGATAACAAAAATACAAATGGAAAGTAAAAAGACCAATTCAAGATAATCTAACAATCACAGTCAGAATAAATAAAATATATAATTTGAATCTTTTATTTTTTCATTGTTTTGCCTTTTTTATTATTATTCCACTATTTCTAATTTTTGGTATTTATATACTTTGGTTTCCTAACAATAGAATACACAAAAACATTCATAAATGCAAAATTAAAGATATATATTTATAGAAGAAAAAAAAAGAAATTATCAGAGATTTTTACTTACAACATAAACAAGTATGTATACATGGATTACATATATTCAGTCAGTTATTCTCACATTATGATTATACATGATATATATATATAAACTAGGATGCTGACTTTGTGGTTGCCAATCTTTATGATATTATACCAGGGTAGTGCTGCTCTAGCTGCTGTACATGTTGTTTATTTGACAATCAGTAAAGGATTAGATTTTATACTTGTTCAAATGTTAGTTTATTCAATGCTTTATGTGAATTTATGTTTTAGGTAAATATCAAAGGACCCAGATATTACAACACAGACTACAAGACTGGTTTTATAACAATATCAAAGGACCCAGATATTACAACACAGACAACATGACTGGTTTTATAACAATATCAAAGGACACAGATATTACAACACAAACAACAAGACTGGTTTTATAACAATATCAAAGGACCCAGATATTACAACACAGACAACAAGACTGGTTTTATAACAATATCAAAGGACCCAGATATTACAACACAAACAACAAGACTGGTTTTATAACAATATCAAAGGACCCAGATATTACAACACAGACAACATGACTGGTTTTATAACAATATCAAAGGACCCAGATATTACAACACAGACAACAAGACTGGTTTTATAACAATATCAAAGGACCCAGATATTACAACACAAACAACAAGACTGGTTTTATAACAATATCAAAGGACCCAGATATTACAACACAAACAACAAGACTGGTTTTATAACAATATCAAAGGACCCAGACATTACAACACAGACAACATGACTGGTTTTATAACAATATCAAAGGACCCAGATATTACAACACAGACAACATGACTGGTTTTATAACAATATCAAAGGACACAGATATTACAACACAGACAACAAGACTGGTTTTATAACAATATCAAAGGACACAGATATTACAACACAAACAACAAGACTGGTTTTATAACAATATCAAAGGACCCAGATATTACAACACAGACAACAAGACTGGTTTTATAACAATATCAAAGGACACAGACATTACAACACAGACAACATGACTGGTTTTATAACAATATCAAAGGACACAGACATTACAACACAGACAACATGACTGGTTTTATAACAATATCAAAGGACACAGACATTACAACACAGACAACATGACTGGTTTTATAACAATATCAAAGGACCCAGATATTACAACACAAACAACAAGACTGGTTTTATAACAATATCAAAGGACCCAGATATTACAACACAGACAACAAGACTGGTTTTATAACAATATCAAAGGACACAGACATTACAACACAGACAACATGACTGGTTTTATAACAATATCAAAGGACACAGACATTACAACACAGACAACATGACTGGTTTTATAACAATATCAAAGGACACAGACATTACAACACAGACAACATGACTGGTTTTATAACAATATCAAAGGACCCAGATATTACAACACAGACAACATGACTGGTTTTATAACAATATCAAAGGACCCAGATATTACAACACAAACAACAAGACTGGTTTTATAACAATATCAAAGGACCCAGACATTACAACACAGACAACATGACTGGTTTTATAACAATATCAAAGGACACAGACATTACAACACAAACAACAAGACTGGTTTTATAACAATATCAAAGGACACAGACATTACAACACAGACAACATGACTGGTTTTATAACAATATCAAAGGACACAGACATTACAACACAGACAACATGACTGGTTTTATAACAATATCAAAGGACACAGACATTACAACACAGACAACATGACTGGTTTTATAACAATATCAAAGGACCCAGATATTACAACACAGACAACATGACTGGTTTTATAACAATATCAAAGGACCCAGACATTACAACACAAACAACAAGACTGGTTTTATAACAATATCAAAGGACCCAGATATTACAACACAGACAACATGACTGGTTTTATAACAATATCAAAGGACCCAGATATTACAACACAAACAACAAGACTGGTTTTATAACAATATCAAAGGACCCAGACATTACAACACAAACAACAAGACTGGTTTTATAACAATATCAAAGGACCCAGACATTACAACACAAACAACAAGACTGGTTTTATAACAATATCAAAGGACACAGACATTACAACACAGACAACATGACTGGTTTTATAACAATATCAAAGGACACAGACATTACAACACAGACAACATGACTGGTTTTATAACAATATCAAAGGACCCAGACATTACAACACAAACAACAAGACTGGTTTTATAACAATATCAAAGGACCCAGATATTACAACACAAACAACAAGACTGGTTTTATAACTATATCAAAGGACCCAGATATTACAACACAGACAACATGACTGGTTTTATAACAATATCAAAGGACCCAGATATTACAACACAAACAACAAGACTGGTTTTATAACAATATCAAAGGACCCAGATATTACAACACAAACAACAAGACTGGTTTTATAACAATATCAAAGGACCCCACCCTGAGCTTCAGAGCTAACTTGACACTAACCTTTTCACTGTAGCCTATCTCCATCGTGTCAAGTAACCTCTGACGAAAATAGTTTGACCTATTTTATATAAGCCAATCGAATCCATGTTTCAAAATTTTTCACCAAAGTTTGGTGAAAACGCTGATTGGTTGATCGTCAATCGGCAATCCTCGGCTGATTCCGCAAGCTCCATACTAACAACATAGTTATTGTCGAGTGCGGAGACATCCGAGTAGTTCCGAGTGGTTCCGAGTGCATAACCGTACACAAAGAAAGCATGGAGTATATCGGAATTGAAACCAGAGCAGTATGATGCCCTGCATCATTATCTACTGAGAGACGATGTTATATGCGTGCTGCCCACAGGTTTCGGCAAGACCCTGATATTCAGCCTTATCTTTGATTGGTCCGGATTTGAACAAAGCGCGCTTTGACTCGTTCGCGTTCATTGGCTAGATCGTTTAATGAGTCATTGAGTGCGGGCTTTTAAATTTGATTGGCGGGCGGCGGAGGCAATCGAATCTGGTCAGAGGTTACTTGACACGATGGAGATAGGCTACAGTGAAAAGGTTAGTGTCAAGTTAGCTCTGAAGCTCAGGGTGAAGGACCCAGACATTACAACACAAACAACAAGACTGGTTTTATAAAAGAGTTCTGTTGAAACATACAATTTCAAAATCAGAATTCATCCTACAAGAAAATAAGACTCAACTTTGTTTATTGTTTGTCCTTAATTTTTCTGTAATTATTTATTTATCTATTAACTTTATATCTCACTACCTCTACAGATAAGAAGTGAATATTCATACATACGTCTGTAAGAAGCAGATATATGGTCAGTGACAGCCATGGCAGTGAATACTTCATCTCATCCTTATAGAGTTCACACCGAGCCTCCACCCTGCAAACAAGACCAAAAATATCGACTGCTGAAAACACAATATAACATACCCGGTACTATAGATACTGAATATACAGATCTTTCTTTTTCATTCTTCCTCTGTATAATACATAATACTAAAGGTCTAATAAAAGTTCATTCTAAAACGCTCTCCCTGACGCCTTCATTCCCATAACTTTTGGATAACTGGATTATTTTTGCATCGCGGTACACACTTAACAAACTCTCTCTCTCCCTCTCTCTCTCTCTCTCGTCAAATATTTAACTGTTCATAAACTTGTGTGTTACATAAATTCAAGCTACTCACTTTTCCTGTACCACCCCAGTGTGAAGCTCTCGGGGTCAGTGTGAGAATAAAACACGTCCACACTACCCTGCCTACTCGTGCCCAACCCCCTCACATGTGAAACTAGGTCATGTCTACTTCCTGGGTCAAACCACGTCATTCCGCGTGCTGAGGCACGGGGCCACAAGCCGGGGTAGAACACGACACAGGAATATAACAACTCGGCATGTGGAGAAGCGGGAAAAAAAAACAATTTGACTTGTTCCGGGTCCATGACTGCATGATAAAATGTGTGCGTGTGCGTGTGTGTGTTTGTAGGAATGGGGTGGTGTTAAGAAAGATTGAAGAACTCGCTCTCTTCACCCCCCCCCCCCCCCCCTCCACCAACACAGTGCAGGCTCCACGTTCGAACGCTGAGTCGATCGTTTCACTATCACTTTTACTTTCCGGTGACTTTCACATTACCAGGTGTGGAGGTGTATTCAGTGTGATTACTAAGCACTGTGAAAATAAGGAAAGCAAAACAGAAAGACGACGACAGGCGACGGGATCGGTGGACAGACAATTGGCTAATATCCTGAAAATATAGTACGCCCCCCAATGGCGGATTTAGAGAGGGGGTCAGGGGGTTCCTTCGATTTCTGGTACCCTCTTGAAATTAGTATTTCGGGTTGGCTTTACATCTGCAGACCCCCCTTCAAATAATCCTGGATCCGCCCCTGCCCCCCCCCCTCTTACCCCCCCCCCCCCCCATTTTTTTATCTTTGGTGGCAATCTTCTTAAATCTTACCAACACCACCCCTCACCGGAGGTGATTTTATTTCAGTGAAATATCGTCTAATTATTTTCTAGTTGATAACATATTATATATCGTGTCTGATTATGGAACAAGTAAAGACCAATTTCCCGGTTTTATCTCATTCGATCATGCAACTCAGATTGAGCTTATCAGCCGCCAAGGTTTACTGTTATGATAAAATTGACAAATTGATACAACTAGAATGATTGGAAAGACAAGAGACTGCAGATTTGAACAGATTTGTGCAGATTGTGATTATTAATGTGAGTCTGGAGGCTTCAGTGGACCTGACAGTCGGGACAATTTTTATTATTATTATTATTATGTTTTTTTTTTTTTTTGGTCTAGTTCAAATCAGGATTAAATTACACCAGTTGTGTATCTATACATCCACGTTTAAATCATGATTAACTTCCATCTTTTCTGTTGTGTCTATACAAGGAGTCTCTGTTGGAACTCCATGGTTTATACAACCACCCATTGCATTGGCTGCTAGGCATGTGTATTCATTACCAATTATTGTTGTTGTTTTTTTTCATTTGAAGCTCTCCGCTTTTATTCAATATATCCAAAATTACAAACAAGTCAAGTTTGAACAAGAACATATATGGAGAAGGTCCTCTTATAGTACATAGATATAATTCTTTTTAAAACAAACCCTGTTGTTGATTTCTGGCCTGATGGACGTTAACAGTCCTCAGACAGAACAAATTTTTTTTCTTTTTTTCTACGGAAAATTGAAACCAGTAATCTGTCATTTTTGGTCTACTGAACTGATAAGCCTAGATAAGAATTACTTGAGCTGGCCACGCTTCGCTGATGCATTTCTATGTCATTAAGTAGATAATGGCTACGTATAGAATTACTGCATTACGTCCACTTGGCGGATATATGCACGATTTCCTTTTTTTTTTTTGCTGATGTCTTGGTTATGTATCATCTACCAGGGTTTTATGCGGGTAATTCATGCGTTCAATAACATTCTATTCTGACGGAATAACGTGCACGCAGTCCTCTCCTGATTATCTTGTCTTTTTCCAGTAAGTAAGTAAGTTTACATGTTATTGTGCTTTCAACCCCCTCCACTCTCCCCACAACTGATATTCACGCAAAAATAAAAATGAAATACAAGAAATAAAGACAATAGCTTATTATTAACTGTTGATAGATACTTTGCACTGGATATTGGACCGATATTGTAATGGTGCTTGGGTCCGTTTTCTATTATTTTCTTCAATACATTAATTGTCAGGCGTTGAAGTGTTTACTGGAATCAGTCAATTCATCAATTTCAGATTTTTAAGTTTTGTGCTCTATATAAACATGTATATGTGACGACCACTGAAGTAGCTGTTAGTTTGTGAAATTTGAAAAATAATAAAACAACAAAAAAAAAAATATATATATATATATATACGTGTGGATGCAATTTTGTTAACGCATTTGTAAACACACGAGTGCTTAAGTGACAACTAGTCGTACCTACTATCCACACCATACAAGCCCCAAAGCAAGTTTGTTTTCATTCCAAATGTTTTTTTTTTTCTTTTGCATTTAAAAAATTGCTTCTTTTTTTCTTTTGAGAATTTAGGAAGATTGGCTTATTGTATTCCTTGTTCACTTTATAATTTTATTGACAAAACCACATTGTTGAAATTATCTTCGGTTGAATATTGATGAATAAGATGATTACTTTATGCATGTAGAAAATCCTCCCTTTCTCTGAATAAAAAAACTCAGGTAACGATTTTAACTGTTGAAAGTTTAATATCAGCCTTTCATTCCTCGTTTTTTAATACCGTAACATTATAATTTTGATTTTGTATTGCAACTATTAATTAGCAGGATATGTGATTTTAGACTGCTATGAGTTACATTTGGATTTACATTTTAACAACAACTGCATAAAAGATTTTCTGAACTCTGAATTAAAAGAATATATAATTGGGTTAAGGCATGAATTGCAGTACCCTAGCCATATTGCGGCTTTGGGGATTTCAGCGTGCATAATAAACGTAGGGATAAACGGGTGGATGGTGTGGATGAGAAAAAACGGAAACCAACAAACAAAAAAGCAGCCCATGATCAGCCCTAATGTCCTCGCTGCTTTGTATTCCTTTCTATGGATGGAGCTGTTGTTGGTCGCCGCAGGCTGAGAGATGTGGTTACCGCTGTTATTATCATTAGTCACGTTAACACTCTGCTCCGTTTCAATCACGCTGATGCCGATATTTTGAGCGTGAATGCGCGTGGCTTGGTACTTTGCGATCTTAAAGATTCGACAGTAAACAAAACTCATTAAAGAGAACGGGAAATAGAAAGTCAACATTGATATAACCAGTGAATAAAACTTGTTTGTTATGTAATAACATTGTTCATTTCTTATCTGAAGTCCTCTGTAGTTTTCCTCCTCCGTGAATTTTAACTGGAGCGGTAAAAAGGAAAGAAGAAAACTCAGGCACCATATGCTAAACAGGATTGCTCCCACCATTTTCTCGCTTAAAAGAATACCGTATTTCAAGGGTTTAACAATTGCTATATGTCTGTCTATTGCAATAAAGCAGATGTGTAGAATTGAGCTGGTACAACACATAATGTCCATAGATAGCCACATGTAACATACAGCGCTCTTAAACGGCCACTGACCAAACAGTTCATAAATCAACGCCAGGGTCATCACGAACAGCCCCACCAGGAGATCCGCAACCGCTAACGATAACACGATGTAGTTCGTCTTCGTTCGAAGTCGTTCAAACGTTGCGACGCTGATGATGACGACGCTGTTTCCGAAGACTGTTAACAAAATGACCAGGATGGCCAATATCGCAATAGTCACATTTCTCGGCAGTGGTCGCGACACAGCACTATCAATTGTAACATTCGCATATCCAATATCGTGAAACGGCATTGCATGCTATAATAATTCTAACTCAGTTAGAACTTAACTCCTTTGGCGACTCTGGTGTGGGAAATCGTTTACATTTCTCATGTATTTACTTCCAATAAGCAATTCTACTTGATGCTGTAATGCAGAAGTCCATAATTTGAAGGATTCACTTTTTGCTTTTACGGCATGCGATAGTTACAAAGACTTCTGAGACGAAGCACTTCAGCAACTAATTCGTTCCAAGCTTGATCTCGCTCGGTACGGTTCTAATCAGTCTCATTCGTCTCTCTCTTTATAATTGATGTTTCAGTCATATGCTATCATATCGGGCGCATTATTTATTGTCTTGTCAGAGCAACAAAAGAAGCCATCAAAACTCTTGATACCCTTATTTCATTTCAATCAGTGAAATGTGCATTTGTAGATAGAAATTATAGTCCACAGGAATTTATACCCTCACAACAATGGTCAAATCTTTGTATCAAATAATAAATAATCTTGTTTAATATATCACTTATCTCCTAGGAATAAATTTAACATCGAAATACCGCTCATGCCAATGAGAAGTGTCTGGTCATCTGTTCGGCAATCCTACTGTTGTATCCTAGAAGTAAACCTCACCTTGTGTTTTAAAACAGTTCCAGGACAGGGGGCGGAAAGGGTTGGATATTATTTCTCGTCCAATATGTCACTATTTGAGTTGCTGTCCTCCATGGCAAAACGTTTCTTCATAATCATTACGACGTTTCAGAATGGCAGATTTTTTCAGTATTTGCTTTCCTTTCACTTAAACAACCAAGCAAGTCATTTCAATAACTCACCGCGGAATTTTCATTGTTTTCCAGCCCATGGTCACAAAATGGCTTGTTTCTTCACGTTCTCAAAGCGACACTCTTGATAAACCGTCAAAAATACCCCGCTTGTATATTCTTGTCATTTACTCAAGAGAACAGAGTTGTTTCTTTTTTTGCCGAGAGACGCTGATGTGTCTAGTTCCAATAATAGACAAGTTATTATGTGGCAATCCCCCAGCTTTGGACATGCGCTGCCGACGCGGCGTTCTTCTGTAAGCGGCTCGTGGATGTTTTAATATTTCCTAAAAAAATTACCCTGTAGCAATCGTTCACCTTTGTATCATTCATCCTTGATGTGTTTTGTCAACAACATATCTGGTTTGAACAACGAACTACGATAAACTTGGTTCAATGCAGGTGAAATAGGAAACACCATATTGTATATTCTGAATAATATCACCGTTAATCATTGTCATAAGTTGACAGTTAATTCTTGTAAAGCCGCACTTTTTTATATACGCAGTGCAAAGTCTAATGGATTTCACAAAGACTTGATGCAGTTCGTGGCATGTTGACGGTTTTGGATTCTCGGAACTGGTTTGTCATGAGACAGGCAGTGCAGATAATTGTAAAGTTAGAAATGTGTCACTTTTGTCACTGGTTCCTGGTTTTCTTCTAAAACTATGATGTCAGACACCTACAAAACCATCAAAACTTTACAACGGCGAAAATGACGCTTTTCTTGTGCCGTGTTGCCTTGATGGTTCTATTCTGAGAACTGCCCACTATGTCGAGATAATATTCGGTTGTTTATTTGAAGCAGGCACGTCCAAGTTCAGCCTTCTGGGAAAAAGAGTTTTTATAGGTGATTGTGCATGCATTTTGTGATGGTAATTTGTGCTTGGTATTTTAATAGAATAAACTTCATGACTAATGCTGCAGCTATTGGCAACCATATGTCTATTATCTAATAACATTACTATGAAATCGCGCTATTTCAAGTCCGCAATATATTAAATATGACAGTCGATAGATTTTCTCATTTTGAGCAATGCACTGTTTATTCCCATCATATTGTTTTGCAGTGTGCTACTCCTCGGATCCTTTGGTTCTTTTCGTTATAACATCAGTAGACAATGCACCACTCTCGGCTGTCTCTGATAAAAACCACATAAAATATATGGCTTAGAAATAGTACATCCGTCTACCATAATGCAAATAAATACATAAAAGCAAGGAGTTACAACAGTTTTAACTCCTTGATAAAAGCAACCAAAACCGTTTTACTATTTTTTACTGAATTAAATCAAATCGCCATAATAAACTATACAGGTACATGTATGATAATAGAGAAAGATGTTCACAATCATCCCTTTAATTGCAATATTGCTGGCGATGTTTCCCAGTACAGTGCATCCGCAGCAGTGCCAACAATTATACCGAGCATGATGGGTGTTTACATAAATGCCCCGTTCACATCGTGTTTAACTTACACGCCCCAAAATATCGATGAATTGTAAACTGACTTGGACTGCTTGTGAGTGAGTACCACCAGATGATATAAAGCAGAATGAGGGTATTCAGACGAACCCCAAATAGAATGCGGGGGGATGGGTCGAAAAAGGTTCTTATCAAGTCACTATACTGGTATAATGTTTTTGTCTATTATTTTATAATCAATAGCAACATGTATTATTACATAAAGTGACCGGTATTGATAGAAAATTCGATGAAAATTGAATACATATTTAGATAACAGCTTATTGATTGACTGTGAAACATTTGCCCTAGCCTGCGCTTACTGGAATGACAGAAAAACAAAGCAACTGCATTCGTAAAAATTGCAGCCTTGGGTCGAAGGTAATTACTTGGAGTCTATGAAGACGTTCAAACAAAATAAGTTTTGTTGACTTCTCGCTGCTCTTGACTTAATTGCTGTTTTTCTTGTTAATGAACACATGTGACCTGGTGACCTCACTGTACAGGTGCGTTGTTCTAGACATTACACCCATCCATTACCAGTCCAATACCATCACCTGCACCCAGCATGGTGGCTGATTCACATAGACAGAGTTATGCGACCGTAACGTACATTGCATGAATATGACAAAGACTGCTTCATGTCTTGTCTAGGTTATCTAATTGTTGATGGATAACTATGGCTGTAAAAAGGTAAATCGTTCTCCATTACGTGTGTTTTATTCCCCTATGATGGATGATGTTTCGAGCCTTCATCAAAGTGTCTCCATATAGCGTCGACTTGTCGCCACGCACCCCAGAGCATGAGAGCCGAGGATGTCATCGTAGATATAGATGGGATCTACCACATGGGGCAATGAAAACCCTATTGTACCGAATTTTGTAACTAACAACCTCAAAAGTCGGTTCAAAAATAAATAGCCCTATTACTGTAATAAAGTTTGATTAAGACTACTAAAAGCGATCAACAATATCTTCAATATGATGTCCATTTTGTCCCTTTTTATTTACACGACATATATACAACAAAAGCACTGAAGTTTATGTATCGTGTGTGTGTGTGTGTGTATGTGTGTGTGTGATAAGTTGTTTGTTCACACTCTTGCAATGTCAGGTGTGTTATACAGGTAAATGGAAGACAGGTGAGGTGGTTTAATGATAGATCTTTCAATTACGGTGTGTTTTTTTTCTCCTGGTAACGAGATAAAGCAAGAATTCAATGGCAATATTAGAGCAACAGGAGCTGGTTTAACGTTTCCGTTGACGTAGATGACAATATCCCGAAGACAAAGGTTGTGGTTTTAGATGACAGACGGGATAGATTATACATACATACCCTTTAACAACGTAACCAAAATGATACCTCCTTGATTCGAACTTTCTGGCCAGGATTTGTCTAGAAAGGACCGTTTCATAAGACAACTGAGAACCCTTCTTGCTCCGTCTTGGTACAATTAATCAAAGGGTTTGCGCTGACATTAATGCATTTCCTTTGCTAGCGATTCATACTTGTAAATGGATTATTTTTTAATAATCTTATTTTTCTGAAATGCATGGCCCCTGGTTTTATTATGTAGGTACCAGTGCCTAAGCCTTTGATGGTTCATTTCATACAGACTACACGTTACAACCCCGTTCTACACAAAATTATTTCTAGTTTTATAACAACATTGAATATGCACCCTTTAATCGGTTAAAAGCCGGAAACTTGGAAGAACTGTTTCATTATGTATAGGTTTTGTGCTATGATTACCATTGGTTATTACCCCAATGTCATTTCAACAAAGTAACCTTAGATGTACAGAACAATAACAATAAGGAATAACGTACATTTTGCGTGCGTTTAACTGCAAATTATTACGGGTAGTTTATCTCCGTCACTTTGCATTTTGCTGATTAATTTCATGGAGGAAAAGGTGATTTTCAGAACGTTGTTTACTTTACCAACAAGCATAGTGCAGCTGTGGGCCAATATCTGAGTCTTTACATTACCTCGCTCCATTTATGATGTTTCAGTTTTATACTGCATTGATGAAATATTAAAAATTTGATACAAATATTTAGACAATGTAATGTGCAATGTTCAAATAAAAAGTGATTCTGAAGTGGTAAGTTGCGTGTTATTTTGGAAGGAGGTGAGGGCACCAGAGTCTCTGCGAGGACTGGACGGTTCAGTAATAAAAACAGGACTTGTTTTGCTTAGATATCTTTCTATTTGGGGTCTGTCGGAATTGTCGAGAAAGTTGAAATATACAGGCACGTCATGCGGCAGTTTGAGAAATTTTGCTTATCTTTTTAAACTATAAATAGAATTGTCTTATTAACTTTTTAAACCCGAACCAGGCGTTGTTATCGCTTTTGCAAATGACCGGTTTGCTACCGGTACCCGTGTTCAAAATGCACATTTTGTTGAAATAGGATGCAAGGTAAGTATGTTACTGTCGGAGATGGGGGTGGGGGTTGGGGGGGGGGGTGAAGGCTATATCCAGAGGGCACGTCTGAATTTGAGACTTAAATCAGTGATGGTTTATGAGTAGTAGAACATGTACAGATCATGATCATACACACACTGGACAAAAGAAGTGTCACCCCCTAACTCAGAGTAATAAAAGTAGGCAGATCTTGGGTACTTATAATGCCTGGTCTACTTATAATTTGACTAATGAGTATAAAACCGCTATACCATGGCATTGTATTGTTGGTCTTGTACATGTACAGCAAATGTTATTCCTGTCTTCCTCCAATATGGTAAGATACAAGCAATTATTTAACAGTTATAGGTGTAAGTTATTAACCTGAAGAGGCGGAATATAAGCAATGTCAGAATATCGATACAATTGAATTGTTCAGTCAGAACCGTGCAGAGGGTCTGGTCTTGGTATAGAAACACTGGATCAAGAGACAAATTGCCTCTGATGGGTCGTCCAAGAAAAAATACTATCCGTGAAGACCGACGACTGATTTTGATGTCCAGGTTGTCAAAGTTCGACACTGCTTGTCAGTTGACAACACAGTGGAACAATTTCACACATAAGAATGTGTCTGTGAAAATTGCTAGGCGTCGGTTACATGCTCAGAGAGTGTACAGCAGGGTAGCAAGTCTGAAACTTCTTATATCGTTACAAAACAGGCAACTTAGAGTGAACTAGGGTCAACAGGATCTGGAACTAGACAGTTCATGACAATTGGTCCTATATATTTTTTCTGATGAGTGTCGCTTTGGTCTGACCTCTGATGACAGACGGGTACGATGCTGGCAAACTGCTGGTAAAGCATTTGAACCACATGCACTGAATTTTCGAACCCGGAACAGCATATTCATCATGGTGTGGGGCTGCATCAGCATCCATGGCTTGGGCGAATTGATAGTGGTTAATGGAAACATGAATCACTAGAAATATATCGATGTTTTGGAGTCAGGCTTGCTACCACCTATTACTAACATGTTTGGTGACAGGAATTATCCATTTGTTCACCAGGATGACAATGCTCCTTGTCACAGGCCCAGAGCAGTTGATGATTGGTTTGACCAACAGGACATTCGCAGGGTGATGTGGCCTGCCCAGAGTCCGGATGCAAACATAATAGAAAATGTGTGGAATGATATGTCAAAACTTTTTACAAATGTCCGTCTAACCAGCAGAGAAACTCTGTTATATTCAGTGTTTCATGCTTGGGCCAGCATAAGCCCTGAACGCATCAGACAATTATATGAATCCTTGCTTCGTAGACTGGCACCTATTATTAGGTCAAGTGGCTATGCCACTAAGTACTAATTTTGGACTTGAAACTGCATATTTTGGTAGAATGTATATTTTGTTCTCATTTTGTGATTTTTTGTGAAATTTGATGTTAATAAAATGATACCAGGAGCATATCATTCCACAGTCATTTATCTCCCCCATAGTATTGGCTCAGTAGGGGTGACACTTCTTTTGTCCAGTGTGTGTAGTTTGTCTATGAATACCCAGTACAACGATGATGCCAGGAAATTGTTGTTTGCCCTCCCCCCCTCACACACACACACAATCCCACAATCAGCAGCCTAGCTTAATCTTGACTCCTATGGGAGAGTGATTAACTCATATCAGATAGGTTAACATGCCATATAGCACAACTATTACTAGACAGCACAACACTGCTCCATGCACTTTACTTAATCAAAGCCACTTCTGATCTAATATCGTGAATACCTCGTTATAGCCGTGATGTGGTATATATTAGGCGGGAAGCCGTGGTATACCAAACACTTACAGGTACGAATGTATGCCGTTTCTGTCCGGATATGAATTTTCTGAAGGACGAATTAACAGCAGGGGGTACAACGTCTAGAACGAATTACCTGGAGGTTTTGGTAACTTGATGTAAAAAATGGCAGACTTTAGTTGCCATCATTATGTGTACAAAATCGATATATTTAGATAAAAATGTGACACCATCTAGGATCGAAAGATGTGAAATAAATACTTTGCATTAGATTGATGTTATATCAAATATTTACAAGACTTGCTTTATAATGGCAACTAAGAGAGTAAGGCGTAGTGCATCGCATATACGAAAATGTCTGACGTGAATTATGTGTAGCGACGGTAGCGTTAACAATTTTTGACGGAAGCGAACTCTTTAGGGATTAAATAAAGGCACACTTCAGACCACAGCTAATTTCCCTAATTGCTGTTTATTCTTCTGTAATTCTCAGAATCCAAGAACGTGTCCTCAGTTATAATCTTAGAACTAAATCTTTAGGTTGTATTGTATTAGAACCTACTTGACAGGCAGGGTTAATAGGTGCTCCGCTTAGATCTGGATGACAAACGTTTACATGGGACATTACAGCATTACTTTCACAACCAAACAAATGCAAACTACATCATCTGTCTATTTCTATATTGGTGTATTTTCCTGTGATTCTGTTGTTAGGACGTTATGTGTTGTCGTCATTTAGGCATATATGCCAATCGGTTGATGAAAGTAACGCAAATTATTTAAATAATATTATATTTATAGGATTAGTAATAAATTTATCACTTCATTAAGAAATAAGATCTAAAAGATAATTTATGAACGTTTTGCCTTACTGGGCAAGGCTTACCTCCAGGACTGGGTTCCCATCCCTAGATCGATCTAACAGGATCGGTCCATCTCCACGGGGTCCTTCGTTAAATGCTTTCAGCTTTAGTGACTAAGATGTCTGAGACGCCTACTAAAGCTGCTAAACAATAGTTAATTACCCCCTATCAGCCTCAGCAGACGTGACAGACATTTAAGCCGCCCAAGTTAATTGCAATTAAGCGAGAATCCCCTCTGAGAAGTTCGATCCAAAGTTTGTACGATAGTCCCTGGGAATGGTCTCTAGGAGTGCATTCCCATAGGTTTAGATCGATCCATCTAGATTGACCTAACTCCCTGGGGGTTCACGCTAAATTGCTGTCAGCCGAGCGCGCACGGTAGTTAATTACCCCCTTACAGCTTTTAGTAGGCGGGAGAGACATTTAAGCCGGCTAAACTGACAGTAATCTAGTGAGACTCCCCACAGGGATAGATCGATCTAAAATTTGTGGGAATGGGGTCTAGGACTGACATCAGAACTGAACTTACAGGCACTACTCTATGATCGACACTGATTACTAGATGATTTTTCAGGAAAGTTTTTTTTCTCAAGAAAAGCAAAACTTCTTTAATATAATCAAGAGAAAAGAACACAGCACCACACAAAGAATCCCATCGTAAGAGGGATTATTTGAAGTTCTTTGTTCTGTTCTTACAAGGAAACACTTGAATGAACATCTTTGGAATATCAATTTAGGTTACCTATGGACTCGAGCAACAACACTTCTTCTTATCAAAGGAAGTCAAAATTAATTGAATCCTAAATGCTTGTGGCGTCACATAACAAGACATCACAGTGATATCAACGGACGGTTGGTGTCATTCATTTTCCTAGATTCCAATGACAGGGCAGCATTACATAAACAGACTTCCTAGATCTAAATAAGCACTAATTATCATCTGTAACAGTGTTTTAATGTCCTGCAGTTTGGCACCATAAACTAAACTCATGACTGATAATGTTAAACAAGGCAGCAAAGCTGTCAAATGTACAGACAAAAAGCAGGAAATAACAATGCACAAAATAGGCTACTGTCAAATCTGGTGCAAAAGTACATTATGCTTAACTGCAAATTCAACATCAAATTTTAATTATGCTCAACAGGTAATACCAATGTAAGCAAAATGTGTAACAAGCATAAGGCTTCAGGCACATGGAACTTCAAAGTCACCTTGAAAATGCCAAAATGTAAACAAGACAGCACTGTTCTGCAATGGGTTTATTTCCATTTTTAACACATTTTTAACATAAAACAAAATAAACGTTTTACTGCCATTTTTATTAGATCAACTGATAAAATTGATGAGATGGGAAAAAAATCAATAGAACAGTGTTAAATGTCAAATTTCCTCCATTCTGAGATTCTGAACATAGTGGATGATTGAATCTGACAATCTGGAATGATATGAGTTTATTTCCATTTTTGACACTTTATTACACAAAACACGATAACAAATTTACCAACTTTTTTACATAATCAACTAACAATGTTATAAAGATGCAGGAAATGTCAAACAAACACTTTTATGTATCTTATTAGTTAAATAATGAGACTGTTAACATGCCTAAGAATTGAATCTGAGGAAATGTGAAAAAACTGCATAACTTCAAAATAATGGCCCGATTATGCTGATTTTCTATCTCAACCTGCGTTTTAGTAAGATTGACCAGTCTTGTGAAAATAATGACAATTGGCCTATCTGTTTTTCTTATATTGTGTTATCAGGGTTGCATACATGCTGAAAAAATCGAAAAACAGCATAACTTCCCTTAAAATGGCCTGATCATGCTGATTTTCGAACTTGCCGTGCGTATGTCACTTGACCTGCAGATTATAAATATTCATCAGTTTTGTAAGTTTCAAGCCATAAAGTAAAATGGTTTTCCACTTATTGTGTTATCGGTGCTGCATATATGCTGAAAAAAGTGAAAAAACAGCATAACTTCCCTAAAAATGGCCCGATCATGCTGATTTTCGAACTTGACCTGCGTATTATGAATATTCATCAGTTCTGTAAATTTGAATACAAAATGTAAAACGGTATTCCACTTATCGTGTTATCGCTGAGTGCTCGGCGACGGCAACGACAGACGCAGATGTGTCTGTGTCTGTACATAAAAAAAGGTGGATCCATAACATTCTGTGTTGGTTGTTTGAACTCATCCGAGAAGGACGTATTTTGTCGATTGACAGCCTCTGGAATGACTAGAAACTGGGGCATAAACTGATTGGTAATATCAACATTAAAACCTCAGAAAATGCCAAAGTGCCATTTAGTTGTATGATGTTACATCACAGCATCTCAGATTAAAGATCAAGTATAGGAATTATTAACAGGACATTTATTACACTTCATTTTGGTCTTTTTGTGTACTTGACCACCAAAATAAGAAGTTTGAAGTCCAATCTTATATTTTCATTTTTTTTAAATATTATGTACACAACAAAGCAACAAACTGCCATGGAAGAGTTCTCAGAACTGAAAGCCTAGGGCACACTTAATTTCCTTGAATTCTAGATGTCATGAGATGCCTACGCCGAAACCCATTAACCACTTCAGACTTGGTAACAACCTTTAACATATGAAAACAGGTACATCCTCTTTAATGATTTTATTTCAACTCGTATAGGTTTATATACCAGATACAAAATAAACATATACACAAGTTCACATGAGCCATTTGGTATTTTGACTAACATGGAAATCACTTTGATGGAAATTCCCTAATGGCATTAACTATCAAGCTGTTACCATCAAGTTGATTAAAAGACAATAAAAAAATGGCTTTAATCATAACTGTAGAGCAATCACCAAGTACGCTGATAATGTTATATATTTTAAAGTAATTCAGTATTTGAAATAATTATTTCAGTATTTGAAATAATTATTAGCTCCTTTTTTTTATTTCCTTCTGGATACTTTTCAGAGAACATATTGACCCAACCAACCTCTTAGTGCTTTCCTCATACTGTAAATATATTAAAAAAAAAAAAAAAAAAAAAAAAAAAAAAAAAAAAAAAAAAAAAAAAAAAAAGGTCCCCAGATTTGTACACTGTCTTTCTTTAATGATGCATTCTGGTAAATATAAAAGAGCTTGTTTAATCTTGGGTAAAGTTGAGATGAATTAGTGACCATATCTGGAAAAAAAATAAGGGTAATTTTAGACCAATTTCTTCAGTGTATCAGATACAAAAATTTCAAATGTTGGAAAATTTCAATTAACAAAAATGTTCGAATTAACTTTCAGTATAATATAATAGTTATTCTCACACCAATCACCATCTCAACACTTGGCTGCACTGATCTCAACAAACACATCTACAACAATTCCAGTTTTCCCCTCACAATCTCAACACTTAGCTGCACTGATCTCAACAAACACAATGTCACTTACTTTTGAAATTCCCACTCTCTGTTGTCTAGAGGACACACCTGTCTGGTCTTCAGCCACCTGGAGATGCAGTGGAAATGAAAAGCATGCTGAAAGGAAAGAAATACAACATCAGTGCCATTATGTCAGTGTATTATGATTGAATTCATCCAAGACTGCATCAGATTGGAAGCATTAACAATTGTACACATTAAACACATCATGTTAACACACATCTCATAAAAACTTGCCTGCCCTGCGGTGTACTTACATTACACACTCCCCAGGCTACTGTCTGTGTATTCATACAGTGTACTTACATTACACACTCCCCAGGCTACTGTCTGTGTATTCATACAGTGTACTTACATTACACACTCCCCAGGCTACTGTCTGTGTATTCATACAGTGTACTTACATTACACACTCCCCAGGCTACTGTCTGTGTATTCATACAGTGTACTTACATTACACACTCCCCAGGCTACTGTCTGTGTATTCATACAGTGCACTTACATTACACACTCCCCAGGCTACTGTCTGTGTATTCATACAGTGTACTTACATTACACACTCCCCAGGCTACTGTCTGTGTATTCATACAGTGTACTTACATTACACACTCCCCAGGCTACTGTGCATTCTTCACTGGTAGCTGAGGCTTGGTTGGCTTGGCATTCTATACCTAGAATTATCAAACATTGACATTAATGATACACTTTACATGAAGAGGAGTAACTGTAATCCACTTCTACTTTATTAAAAGAGGGTACACAAGAACTGATGGTGTCACTGAATACATACTTCAACTAAGACTTGCCTCTTACATATTAGAAAGTTTAACATAACTCTATACCTCATATTCTGTCTTACAAAAATAATTAACATTAATCCATGTTAATTTGTGATAAATCACTGGAGTGCAAGTTCTATATACTCACAGAGATCCATAATGTGATTCCTACAAATAGCACAGTTGTCCACAACAATATCTAAATAAGAAAACAAAAGTTTTAGTGTTAAGTGATATTAAAAGTATATGTTACATATTAGAAAAGATTGTACGATAGAGAGCTAAAACTCAAACATTTCCCACTATTTTTTATCAATCATCACAGATTAAAGTGTGTCTTTTGAAGAAATCTTCTACATGGGGGTCCAGGGGTATAAATACAAATATATATACATCCTAAGACTTTCATCTCTAAATCATTCAGAACTTTTGAAGAACTCACCCCAAGCCCACAGTGCTACAGCATTCCACTGAAAATAAAAATGATAAAAATAGTAACAATATGCAATCATCTGACTGTTTTTTTACTATCTACTTTTGATTAATTAATTTGCTAAAAGCACTTGATGATGGGGTAGTCTCAAAGCGGATTGTGTGAAATGGATTTGATTCACGTCAAGTTCAAACAATAAAAATTCAAAATAGAAACCTCACTAGTAACTATATCTTATCACACTGTCTCCTTTATTATCATGTATTTGTCAGTCTTGATGGCATTTCAGATTATTTAAATAAAACAGAAGGTTAACCGCCTGAAAATACGACAAGTGAACAAGCTCTTATTTAAGACGCTTACTCATGAGGCTCGCGTCAAACTTTCAATTATTGAAAAAACAACTTGACAGCGTTTTTATCAGATCAATATTTAACTCCCCTATTCGGACTTTGTCATAAAAAACTTGGCTTTTATCAGCCTACTATCTAGATAGGATCTTTACTTGCCTTCTTTACTTCAAACCTCTTCTTACTCCCTGATTTATCGGCAGCATTTGATGATTGTACCTCGTCGTCTATTTCCATCGCTGCTGCCATTCTTCCGTCCTGACTTTTCGATAGATGTCACCACTGGTCATAAGAAAAAAAAAACAAAGACTCATGCTGCGGTTATTTATAATGCCTGCTAATTATAAAATACGATTTCTACATTATTTGATTTATTCGTTCATTTACTCATGAAATTCCAGATCAAATGTTTTTCTTAGTTTTTAATGCAAAGTTTAATAATTTGCAAAAATTTTGTTTCAGATTTCGGTACTTCCAGGCATCATGGCGACCAACAAAATGAATCAAGAGATTGACCGGGCCAAAACAGACCTGATTGTTCCGCTTGGCCTTGACAAAATGCCAAATTTGCCCTTCTTAGCAGGAAAACCGGCGTCACAACAATCAAATCCTAATGGCCACAAACCACCGAGTCTCTTTGAAATAATAAAAGCAGGGTAAGTGTGGAGTGTAGATGTCCATGGAGACCATCCCAAATTATAGTAACAGGACGCTGAGAGGGGCGTGGGCTAATTATTGCGCCAGATGATGAACTTCGCGCGAAAGCAAGCTTGATCTTGTTTCGGTCAAAATGTCAAAACCTTCTGTATCTGGGGTCAAACTTTCTGGTACCCTGTTTTATTAAAAGTAAGAATTTTCGTTCTAACGGCGTCGCACCTGCTATGCAAACACCGAAAAGTTTGCACAGTTCTGAAGGCTTGTTTAAATAATGGATAAACCAGATGCTTTGATTTGAATGTTCTGTCATTGTGTTATTAAAGTGTTATAGAAATATAGAATGGTATGTGTACTGGTATATGTTCACAGGTATATGTACAGTACTGATATATCTATCTATCAAAATGTGCAGTTCGCTTCACCCTTGTTAAATGACGTTTTCAAGGCTTTATATTGCCATGCACTCAACCTATTGGAATGATCTTAATAAAGCTGATGGAAACATATGTAGTGTAAATGAACATATTGAAAGCTATCTTACACTGAATTGATGAATATATATTATCTACGAATGAAGTTTAAAATGATGCTATTACACTTTACAAATTACATATTTTAATTTTCCGAGTGGATACTTAAGTCTTTGAGTTAATACTTGAAGAAAAAGCATACATGTTTTTCTGTGTATGATAAGCCATGTATCTGTCTCCTATTCCAGGTTATTAATACCTCTACAGAATGTGGTGGAAATGCAGCCAGAGATGTTAAAAACAAGGGATGATAAAGGTCACACCCCAGCCCACTGGGCCTGCTTAGGAGGACACACAAATATCTTACGTTACATTATAGAAATGAAGGGACCAATCGATGAACCTAGTGAGAATGAATTAGGTGCTCACCCCATCCACTGGGCCTGTGTTAATGGACATATTGCAGTTGTGGATATTCTAGTCCAGACAGGTGTATCTATTGATGTGACTGATAATAAGGGGGTGACACCCCTCATAGCAGCAGCACAGTATGGAAAAACTATGTTAGCAGGTTATCTTATGGGGAAAGGTGCAAGACTACAAATCTGTGATAAGGATGGAGATAATGCATTACACTGGGCAGCATTTAAAGGTATGTATTTCATGGACTGACTGAGGCCATGTTCAGGTGGTTTCTACATATTGGTTTGCTTTCTTTTTTATTAACCTTAAATTCCACTGACATCTGACAGTCTTATATTGTAAACATGACCCTCTACTTGTCATAGTTGTTATGACAGCAGTGCAAAAACCAGATGGCATCTCTCTCTCTCTCTCTCCATCTCTCTCTCTTTCTCTCTCTCTCTCTCTCTCTCTCATATACAATATATCATATTCTTCATATTTAGGTCATTCAGAATTAATGCGTCTCCTGATATACTCTGGCTTCAACCCAAAACAGAAGGACAACTATGGTCAGACACCCCTCCACCTGGCCTGTATCAGTGGAGACTTAACCTCTGTCAAAGAACTCAGTGAACAGGTAAGGCATGGTTTACTTTGGCACATCAGGGGCGGATTGGGGCAGTCTTCTGGGTCTTCCAGAAAATGTCAGACTTTTCAGTCTACATTGATGGGTATGTAATTTTTTCTTTCGGAAGACGGTCAAAATTGGAGGATGGATCAACAAAGATAATTTGGAAAACTGTCAGAAAATATCTCTGGATCCGCCCCTGCACATGTTGGATTTTTTATTTCTTTTTTCTGGGATCAGACTTTTCTACCATGAGGATTTATTTATCTTTCTGAGAAAAAAGAGTTTAGCAACTTTCAAATGGAATTTCAGGGGTGGAAGAGGCTTTCCCTCCTTGTTTGCTGTTTTGGTTGACAACTTGTGTTTTTGAGACTTTTGGACATTTTTATTCAAGATTGCTTTTACAGGGTATTTATTTCATATGATATATGACATTATATAATATATGACAGCTAATTAAAACATGATCTGTGTTGTTCCCTCCTTAGGATGGTGTGGAAATAGACATAGCAGACAATAATAACAAGACGCCATTGATGTTAGCAAGAGGCAGAAAGCACGAAGAAATTGTCTACTACCTAACAAACCTCATCAAAAACAAAAGTAGCTTTTTACCACGAATAGATTTTTGGTAAGTATTTTCATACTGTACAAGTAAATAACTGTTCATAAGTTAAATTATTTTGCTGCTTTCTGACAATTAGATTAATTCTAAAGTTGTGATTACTTTGAGATTACATTTTAGGTGCACAATATAAGCTAAGAATATCAATGCCTCTATAAGAGCCAAGGAATGATTATATATATATATTATATATATATTTCAAAGCAGGCATTTTCTTATATCAGTGTAGCTTACTAGGGATATAGTACATAATGCCACCCTACTCACCTTATAATATAGTTCCTCATGATAAGTCTTTTTCACGGTCAAGCAGATATCTCAACAGCCTCTCAGGGCTTTCAAACCATTTTGTTTGAAGAAATATAATAAATTGATTTTGCTCATATGTATCGGACCATTATCACACTGGTTGTTTCTGTGGTTTAACTCCACAGCAGTGCACATGATGTCTCTGTTGAATTCCCTGCCAAAAGACACCTCCTTAAAATGACTACTAGTAGTTTTACAAAATGCCCTCTCTGAGCCCAACCGTTTTTGTAGCATTTTTTAATCACATTTTTTCACTAAGAAAATTTAATATAATTTTACCTTTTGGAAATGGAATCAGTTGATTAAGCTTGAATTGAGAAAGAAATACTGCAATGTCCAAATGATTATGCTGAGACTGTGTTGCCAATGTGATGGGAATGTTGCCCATCTGTTCACTAAATACAGTGCTGCTACTTAACTAAGACACACTAATTCCAATTGATCTGCACAGTTTCCTTGTAGTTAGGAAATTGCCCAGGAGCCCCTTGCCCCTTTCTTTCTCAGATGCATCATATTAATAATATTTATGATGATAATTTTTGATGGCATATTTGTTGTTTGAATTTATTTTATTTACTTATATAATTAAAAAGAGTATTTGACTGGAAGGGAAGTATTGATTTTGGACAAAATATTGAGCACTGGTGTTTAATTGGTCAGCAAGTGCCCCAGTCCTAAATATGATATTATTATAAGTAACTGCATTACATTATGCTCCACTTTGAGGAGCCTTAAAAATCAATCTGAAATCAATATCAGCTCATCTTTGAAGTTGTGTTGAAGAGCACTCGGAAAGTACTTTGGAGGGAGAACAGTAATGAAAAGAGCTTGAAATCAACTGGAAAAGAGTGAGAGAATATAGTAAACATCCGTAAAGAAAACTTGTCAACTACAGAGGTGATGGACAAGGACCATCTACCACATAAAATCCACCGCTGGGTACGTTCCTATGGTAGGAGACACACGCGGTCCAGATGGATGGAAGTCGTCAAACGTGACATCACCAACATGGGGCTGAGTGTCACAGTGTCCCCCACAGTGTCACTGGCCAGTCATATCTCACTGGGAGCTGAGGAGAGTGACACGTCACAGACATGTCAGGTGACACTGGAGATAAACCAGGGGGAAAAAAATGAGACTTCTAAACCTGTTGAGAACATTAAGAGCCACGAGAAAGCTCTCACCAAGCCTGTGAAGCAAGAGGAGGAGGATTATATGTATGGATGATGTTACATTACTTCTCTCTGTGACTAATTCAGTTTTATATCATAGGACTTTCAGGTTTAATTAAAGCATTCACTAAATGGACATGAACTCCCAGAAAATATTGCAGCAGGGACCACAGACATCAAGATGAAAATTACCCCTTTTCTTGATTTATATGTTTTTATTGAAATAGTTTGGAATCATTTATTTTTGATTCATCTAATGATACCCATTTTCTTTTTAGGTCTATAATCTTTGGTCCTCCTGGAAATAGTAAAATGCCTTTACTATTTTTCATTGTGAACACAATATTCTGGGGTTACCCAATGTACATTTATAAGGTAAGGGAGAAGGAAGATGGTAGTTTTGTTGTGTTAGAAATTTCTTGTTGAATTGTATTTTATTATATTTATATTATGATAATTGATGTTTAGATTCAATGCAAAAAGTAATTATTGACTTTTTTAACATAATATAATAACTCTTGTTAAATTATTTGGAAATAATGTAAGTCAAATCCTTCTAGTCAATTTGAATAATATTTGGGTCAAGACAAATGTTATTCTTCTAACAATGTCTTCAACCTAAATTGATGAGTTTGTTTTCCATTGAAAATTTTTATACTAGTAAGCTGGATGTTTTTCCAGGTTATTATTTGACAGGGTGTAACCTGTGATTCCGTTTAAACTGTGATGTTAATACACACATTTGAACTGGGATATTAAATCCGTTGCTGTATTATCATTCAAGGAGCAAAAATCTTGTTATTTGATTGGCTAAATGTCAATAAATATGGAATGGTGTAATACTGGTGTCTTGTTTCGGCACGGAGGCAGTGACATAATTCACATCTGTTGGGTACCACAATGAGGTTCCTTTCGGGATGGTAATTGGAGCCATGTTTTTTTTTTCTTTTTTTAAATTCATTCTTTTGTTGTCTGTACACAACTTGAATGATGAATTTATAATACAATAACAAAGAAAAATAAAGTGCTCCCATATTAAAGAAAAAAAAAACAAACAAATATTTTCACTTATTGCAGGGTATTCCACTGACAGGTTATGACCTCCTTCCATTACATATCATATTTATCTTATATTCCAGGGTATTCCACTGACAGGTTATGATCTCCTTCCATTACACATCACCTTTATCTTATATTCCAGGGTATTCCACTGACAGGTTATGATCTCCTTCCATTACACATCATCTTTATCTTATATTCCAGGGTATTCCACTGACAGGTTATGATCTCCTTCCATTACACATCATCTTTATCTTATATTTCAGGGTATTCCACTGACAGGTTATGACCTCCTTCCATTACACATCATCTTTATCTTCCTGAACATTGTGATGTGGATCTCCCTGTACCATGCTAACTCTATAGACCCAGGCTTCTTACCCAGGAACATTCCAGAGTATGACATGGCCATTAAACAGGTGAAGAGTACTTTAAATGTACCTCAGTTAACACAGTGGTTGTTATGGATTTATATATATATATATATATATATATATATATATATATATATATATATATATATATATATACCATGTAGAGAGAATGCAGTGTGATACCATTGAGCAAGTCAATTATTTTAACTGATCCACTTTCAAATTTAACTTTGAAGTAGTTCTGATCCAACTATATTTTTACATGAAACTTCAAATTGACTGTGAATCAATTCACAATGACTGCATGTATTACTATATACATTTATCTGTTTCTCCATGTATAACTCTCTCTATATATATATATCTTTATAAATATGTAATAGGTGGCTCACTTTGCTGAGTGGAAGCATGGAAAGAACCCTCTAAGTCGTCTATGTCACACATGTCGTACAGTTAAACCACTTCGCTCCAAGCACTGTAGGATATGTCAGCGCTGTGTGAGTGAGTTTGACCACCATTGCCCATACATCTACAACTGTGTGGGCTATAATAACAGGTAGGTGCCGGCAGAGAGAGGGAGGAGTTTTGATAACGGTAACTCTGTTGAAAGAAGTGGTATCTAGGGTCTTGGTCTTCTCAGTGTATGAATGGACCATGATATATTAATTCAGATACCAAATTAATCTTGTCCATTGCCAGTATTTTCTCTCCATTCATGTGGACTAAGGTCTCCGTTCAAGCTTGCAGTTGGGAAGAGTCATTACTCTTAATCTTGCAACAGTCACTACTTCTGAAAAATGTTGCATCTTGTTCACATAAAACACTCTGGCTTCAGAGTACTGACAGTGACTTGCCTTCACCATACATGTGCTTGCAGTGAACATTTTAGCTGCATGTGGATGGTAGAGGTATGCTTACCTTACACCCCCTTTATCTCCACTGAGGGTGTATAGGTAGAACTGATGCACAGTGAAGCAGACTTCTCAGCTGGCAATAACACACAGCTTGCTTTATTTTATTTTATCATGCTTTTGATTATTTGCTGCTTAAGAGCTTCTCTATATTATTTTAATAACAATGAAGATTTGTTACTTATGTCCACATATTTAAGTGTTAATGAGTAAACTATGTAATGGTGTATTAACTGGTAAAATCTGCGGAGTACTGTGGCCAGTAGACTGATGAACAAAATTTGCCAAAAATGATCCATTGGAAATAAATGAATGGTGGAAATGAAAACTAGAGGAAGAAAAAAGGGGGAATGCAAATGTAAAGAAAAGAAAATATTTGATATCATGTATATCTGTGGCACGGTGGTACATTAGGGGGTAACACAGGGCTTAAAATAAACAATCCTATTAAAATTGGGTTATTTATTTTAATTTTACACTTCTGATGTCTAGAATAGAAACTTTCTGTGTGTCTTTCAGTTCTAAAGCACCTGTTTCCCCAGTTCACCTGTATCTCTTATACCAATGAGAAAAATAGATTTACGTGATTTTGATAATGATAGAATTTGATTTTCTAATGATGTTTCATGTGATATTTACATCAGCTTTTAAAAATAACACTGCCATTAAAGCCTACTCAGCTATTCCCAGGCCTTGGTTTCACAAAAAAAAAAAAAAAAAAAAAAAACTTAATCAATTCCAGTAGCTAACATCTTTGTTACATGGTCACAACTTATCCTATCAGGAACAGTGTTACAGCATGGTCACAACTTATCCTATCAGGAACAGTGTTACAGCATGGTCACAACTTATCCTATCAGGAACAGTGTTTCAGCATGGTCACAACTTATCCTATCAGGAACAGTGTTACAGCATTTTCACATCTTATCCTATCAGGAACAGTGTTACAGCATGGTCACATGTTATCCTATCAGGAACAGTGTTACAGCATGGTCACATCTTATCCTATCAGGAACATGAACATCCTAGTCAACTAAGCCAGGGATGACTTTTTTTTTTTATTTATTTATTTTTTTTTGTGAAACTGGAGCAGAACTTTGTATCAAAATTGAGGGATTATATCAGATCTTATGGGTCTCCATAAAACTCTCCATCAGAATGTGCCCTTGTCTTGTATTGGTGTTTTCTTCTTTTCTTGTTTTAGATACCAACACTGAACCATATATATCACTCTTCCTTTTGCTTTGTATCTTTGCTATAGCTCCATATCAGAAAACAATTTTATTGGGTTTTTTTTCTAGTATTAGAGTATATTTCCTATCGTAGAAGGCTATAGGGGCTGTGTCACAACTAAACCAAAGGTATTACCGTTGTGGTTAAAGTTTGGTTCATTTGTGAACACAGCCATAACCATATAAAGTCACACCTTAATTGCTACACTCATTTGATAATCATTACAACTGAAGTGAGTGCAAACCCATAGTTAAATTTTGTGTCTGAATTATGTTCTATTTTTCTTATGATTATAGGGTTTGGTTTACCATGTTTGTCTGCCTGGTGTTTGTGAACTGTGTTATCACCCTGTACTTCTGTTACTGGATACTGGAAGCCAATGGGTGGGATGATTACATTACCATAATTGGGGGTCTGGAGGCCACTCTGTTCACTTTTCTGGCAGCTGTCCTCAGCAGTGTCTCGGTAAGCTGACCGACCCTTGAGATCACATGAAAGGCACAGTGCACTCTGTCTGCTCATTTACATTTGGATTAGAAAGGTTGGGGGTTTATTTAGTTTATGATGAGGCAGGATACATAGGATGTCATATTTACAACTTCAGACATTTGAACTTAGACTTGCTCTTCAGCTTTAAAAAGAGAATATGAAATTGGGGATTTAGGGAACATTCACAACCAGTTGATCCTCAGACTAGCTAGTCTGCAGATCAAATGTGGCTTGACCCACGAAAGAGGAAACACCTGTTACTTATTCCTATCCCTGACAAATATTTAGAATTTTTAAAATTCTTTCATTTTACAAATGTAATAAGACTTTCAGGGTGCACTGCCTTTCTTATTGCTTTATGGATGATACAGAAGTTGGAGGGGAAAAATGAGTGTTGTCCAGTTGAGCCCACACATACAGAAAGTGATTTAGGTATGAAAGAAGTGTCATATCAGTGTCCAAGATTGGTTCATGCCTTGTGACTTTGGGTGCAGAATTCATGTTGGAAAGTATCTAGCTAACAGGGTTTGGCATTCACCAGAGAGAGCAGACATACTTTGACAGGTGCTCTTTCCTGCATGTCAAGACTGTACCTTTGAAATGGGCCACAAAACTCAAGTCTCCCTCCTCTTCTGTATCATCCTTTGCTGGTTGCAGGGCAACTGCATGCAGACATTTTATACTTCACATTTCCAGGATTTCTTTTGTAATATTTGCCACCACCATCTGGATGAATGGCCTGCTAACCATGGTCATGTCAGCAACAGTTTGGACACAGGAAGGGGACTTGCTGTCACCCACCCTTGAGAAATTGATTTGTTTATGTTATGCAGTGTTCTTTCTAATTGTTTCGGGATCTGTATCTGGGATAGCGGTAAGGGGGTTGATTGTAAAGTTTCCAAATGATTCTATTGGTCAACACTGCCTTAAGTAGTTATTCTAGGGAGTGGGTTGCACAAAACCATCTACAGTTAATTCTTACTCTGTATGCCATTTATTAAGTGTATTTGAAAGGGATATATTGTAAAGGGGCTCTGAAGTTTGATGTCATTCCTTAATGGAAGCTTTGTCAAGCAGACTTCAGACGTTAGAAATAATTATCTGTTTATGTTAAGTAGGCTTTTCTTGTAGGATATTAAAGATAGCAATGATTATATTCCAGTAAAATATGCTTTTCTGAAATTTGTCCATTACTAACAACTTTACTGATAAAGTAAATTACTGTATCCTTAAAGAAGTTAATTATTCTCTTTTGATAGTTTTCGAAGAATTTAATGTAATTGACTTACTTTCTAAAAAAAGAAAAAAAAGAAAAAAAAATGTTTAATGCTAGGAAATATTTCATCATTCCAGCTTTTCCATGCTACAAAGAACATTACCACAAATGAGCGAATCAATCACAAGAGATACGACTACATGAAGGATGGAAAGGGAAATTTCTACAACCCCTTTGATCGTGGTGTATGGCATAATATTAAGGAGTTCTTACACCTGAGAAAACCACTGGGGGAGGAGGAAGTCCAGTTACTTAATGTGGTATGATTGTCCATTCATTGTCCAGGTGTTGAGAAGTTATGATGTACCAGGCAGAGCATAAACAGATGACTTAGTCTTTTGTCCAGGTGTGTTGAGGACTTAGGATAAACAGTATGCCAGTCATATACAGTTGTCAATAGTGGTAAGGACATATCTGTCAGAGCATTCTGGAGGTGAACAAAGCAAGAAAGCCAAATTACCTGACCTCTTTGTAACATCTTGGATGATAACACTGAACTTTTGTGTATGGAGGTTGAAAGGAAAAAAATATTCAACATATACAGAGTTGAAGAAGTGTATGGAATGGATTTTATTGGAAAATTGATAATGTTTTGATTTTGATATCAACATTTTCTTTGTGCAAACTGTCTGGCCAGTTGTATTTCAGTATTGTTATAATTATATGCCTGCTAAATAAGGTTTAAAGCATATTTTGCTAGTCATGTTAAACTAAGGTAGCTGTCCTTTCCAGTCTGAACTGCAGATGATGGAATTATTGAGCAGTGATTTTTGTTTGTTGGCAAAATTTTACTTTTTTCTGTGAAAATTAACCGACCTAGAGCTGCTTTGGGTTATCATGTATTTTTGTACTAAGCTATTTAAAAGTATTTTTTCCACCAAATTTTGTAAGAATACCCCCCCCCCCTTTGTGTAGAGGAAAATGTGCAATAAAAAATTAAAAGCACATCTCATTAAGTTTATAGTATAGTATAGGTAAACCTATATCTCTTCATGTATACTGACCCAGTGAAGGTTTTGATAGACCACTGACCAACATAGAGAGTAAAGACATTGGTGAGTGTAAGCCCTTTAAGAATGAGAGAGAAAGTGATCTTAGTTTTGTACTAATTTAGTCCCTCTTCCAAGAATTATTGATCTTCTGTGAACATATGCCTTATAAGAAAATACAGCAGAAATGAGATGCCATGTAATTTAGAAATGTGTAATTTTAATAAATTAATGTCCTTAGAAGTTGCTGTTGTCTCTGATATCTGCTGCGGCCTTTTTATAAATTATAAAATAAAAAGGAATGGGGTTTACTCTGGTTACATCAAGAAGAGTAACATATATACACCAGAAGTACCTCAATTATAAAATATAAAGGAATGGGGTTTACTCTGGTTACATCAAGAAGAGTAACATATATACACCAGAAGTACCTCAATTATAAAATATAAAGGAATGGGGTTTACTCTGGTTACATCAAGAAGAGTAATATATATATACACCAGAAGTACCTCAACAGGGAAATGATTTCAAAAACCTACAAAACTATTTTAAAAAATGACCTCCAATGATGGAGGCATATGGGAGTGCAAGTTTTGCCATAATTAATATTTGTATCTAATGGTTTGAAAATAAACATTCCGTAATGAACCACATAGACAAGGAATTGAAAACAAAACCAAAATTTCATGCGTTATTATTAATAACATTCAATGTGTCCACCAAATCAACTGGCAGTTCAACATAACATATCTGCTCAGCAGTTAATTTAAAAACTGAGTATTATATGTACACCATTCATTTATATCATATATTAACAGTGTAAGTACATTTTAACCATCACCATAAAATTAATGCTTCAATCCAAATTCAATTTGACCATTCTGAAACGGGTAAGTGATTCATCAAATTAAAGCAAATTTTAGGTAGAACCATCTGTACCCTACCTCTCCTTAATTAAAAGATTAAAGACTTACAGCATCATCAATTTATTATTTACACCTTGTAGATACTTACCAAATACTAGAACAGATATGTATATATACAAATAAATTCTACAAATTCTACATTAAAATATTTCTAGCACCATAACAGCAGTCTGTTCTTGGCTCAGTTGTGCATTGGAACATTTTCATTAGTTATATTGTTAAATATCTGTGCTGTTACAGACAAAAGGCAGCCACTGGTTACAAATAAAATGCCCTATAACTTAATATTTAATAATATATATTTAGGATTTGCTATAAAAATTATCACAGTAATACCACAACAGATCCATGATGGAGTTTTTGTACAATGCATTGAACACTTCTGTCTTGACAGTCACAATTTGTCTCATTTACAAAGTATCTATGTACAAACTGCTTGATTCAATAATATATGAAATTAGAAGGTAATTACAATCTTCTAAATATAAAAAATGATATCAAATATACTAGAATGCAGTTATGAAATGAAGAGCGCAAAAATATATATAAATATGACTCATCCCCTTGGTTACTTATCACCTTGGTTACTGATCTTGGTTACTTATCACCTTGGTGACAACCTTTTCCATCTCACTTGATATGGTACCAACTTTTTAAACATGCCAATAATGATGCCAATGGTTATGACTACAACCCCAGCAATTATAGAGAATGTCCACCGTGGCCCTAAGTTCTGGTAAAACTGGCTGACAAAGATAGGTCCCAAAGTTCTGGCCAGACTTCCTGATGCTGTCAGCCAGCCCATCATTATACCCTGAAATGAGAAACAAAGATTTTAAATTCCAGAAGTTTAAAGCAGCTGATGTGTATCACCACACAGAGTATTAGGACATGGTCTCTTAAACCAGAACATGTATGACATTTCCTTAACTGATTACTCAAAGTCTGCCTTCTGATGAGAGGACAGACTTACCTTTAGTACCAGGTATTCATAAGACACCAAGTTCCAGAAAGAGTTTAGTTCACCAAAACCAAAGTTAACCAAATCATATTAAATGGCATGCTGGCCATGGCATGTTTATCCTACAATATTATTACTGATTTTATATCCTCTCCTTTACATTATACAAGTTATGTACATGCATGGTTTACTGCAACCATTATTATTATTATTTTTATTATTTTCCTTTTTGTAAAGGCCATGCATCCCAATGTTGATAAGCTGAAAAATGATAGAGTCATATAGTTAACCTACTGCTACTGTATGTAGTACATGTAGATTTATTAAGCAACAACACAGAAAGTTCTTACAATATATGTAGTTAACCTACTGCTACTGTATGTAGTACATGTAGATTTATTAAGCAACAACACAGAAAGTTCTTACAAGTGATTTAAATTATCAGATCCCTAGCTGACACATAATAAAACTTTACAAACAAAACATACATGATTCATTAATTTGTATAAAGGCAAATAATAATATTAAAAAAAAAAAAAAATCACAACTATCCCCGATTCATACATTTATGTTAGGATAATGACTAGATTCAAATCATGACAAATCACCACACATCATAACATACAACAATTTGAAACAACAGATTAAGTTAGGGTTTAACAGACTCAATGGCAAACAAATTCACATTTAAAGGAATGAAAACATATTCCAATATTGCCATATGCATTGTGAAATGTCTTTTACTCACTCCTTGTTTTAAATAAAATTCACTTTTTTCAGTCTTACTGAACATATCCCTCTGAGTTTTCAAAAGCAGTGCGTAAACTATTCATTAAAGAGTTCATGACAGACTCAGAATCTTCACTTTCTAATTCATTAGAAACTGTCAAATCTTGAAACATCACAGAGGAAACTGAGGTATAGTTTCCCACAAAACCATCAGAATCTACTTTCAGTTTCTTCTCTTTCTTTTTCGATTCCCCAAAAGGGACCAGTCTGTGGAAGCATGCGCAAGTCGTAACCACAGCTACGAAAACAATGCCACAGACACCTACAAATGAGTAGCGTGGTCCCAGGAGAAAGTATAAATTACTGACAAAGAGAGGACCAAGAACACGCCCCAAACTGCCTGATCCTGTCAAACATCCCATCATAAGACCCTGCAAGCAGGAACAGATATGTCAGTCTTCTATGTATCTATATAATAGAGATGACTGAGAGGGAAGGGGGGTAAGGGGGGGGGGTGACATCATAAGACCCTGCAAGCAGGAACAGATATGTCAGTCTTCTATGTATCTATATAATAGAGATGACTGAGAGGGAAGGGGGTAAGGGGGGGTGACATCATAAGACCCTGCAAGCAGGAACAGATGTGTAAGTCTTCTTTTTATTTAGACAAGAGGGGTGTCTTTGTATCTATATAAGAGGGGTGGCTGAGAGGGAGAGGGGTAAGGGGGGGGTGACATCATAAGACCCTGCAAGCAGGAACAGATGTGTAAGTCTTCTTTTTATTTAGACAAGAGGGGTGTCTTTGTATCTATATAAGAGGGGTGGCTGAGAGGGAGAGGGGTAAGGGGGGGGGGGGGTGACATCATAAGACCCTGCAACCAGGAACAGATGTGTAAGTCTTCTTTTTATTTAGACAAGAGGAGTGTCTTTGTATCTATATAAGAGGGGTGGCTGAGAGGGAGAGGGGTAAGGGGGGGGTGACATCATAAGACCCTGCAAGCAGAAACAGATGTATCAGTCTTCTTTATATCTATTTAAGAGGGGTGGCTGAGAGGGAGGGAGTAAGGGAGGGGGGGGCACATGGTAACAATATCTAGTCACATGACAGCACCTGCAGCTCACAGTAATGCCCTGCTGAGGAAGGGGAACAGTCTGTCCCCAAAACTTGCAGGGTGAAGGGTGTCAATCATTTCCCACATCTCAGTCAATGTCATTATTATTATCACTGTCCATGATTTTGCTGTAACTTACAAGCAATACACTAGGTGACAACTTTTGGGTAAAGCACACATATGATGAAATCTCATGTAAAGAAGTGAAAACAGGGTCCTCATATATTTCAAGTGACATATTAGTCTGTTCAAGCTACGGCGTGGGAGTCAACAGGTATTAACCAGGCACTGCTGAACAGGTCTTGGTTTGAGCAGAATTTTTAATCCTCAAAAAGTCTTATTTTCATCACAACAGCAAAAGTTAAACAGATGTGTTATTATAATGCTGAAGCAAGAGCAAGGTCAACAAAAAAGGAAGGGTGGATGTCTGAAACCGAAGACAATTACTTAAAAAATTTTAAGCAAGTTCTATGCTGGGTTCAACAGGTCTCCAAGTTATTAAAAATCTTTCAAACATCATAAAACTACTAGTACTAGTACATATATGTAGATATGGTTTCCAGAATAAAATATTATTATTTCAAGATGAACTTTATACATTTTCAAAACTTTACATCTAAGCATTTTTGCAAGTTTTATGTATGAACTTAACAATCCACACAATGAAAGTTTTCATTTTTACCTGTGGTTTTGGGCCCAGTATTTTTGAAAACAGTGTATAAGTCATCACATTGGTGGTGGGATATCCCACAGCAATGAGGAAAGTGCCTGAGAAATACTGTTCTATGAATATTTTGGGTGTTGTCAGACACCATGAGAAGTAGTAGGGACATCCTGCTGGCTTTAGATCTGTAGTGTGAGCTGTGACTGTTGTCTTGATGGTGGTGACTGCTGCAGTAACGTTCCTGCCCAGGACCTCTACTGCCTCCATTATCATACCTGACATATCAGTGACTGATGCTGATGAACTGTTGGTTAGTTCTGTAATAACAGATGGCAACAGCATGTTAAATTTATAAACAAAATTCCTGTTGACATCAAATGTAAGTAATGATTAGGATCATATGGCCGATAGAAATTCCCAATGAATTAAGCCTCCTGCACTTCAGAATCCAAAATTCCTGGCCATGCAACTGCTTGAAGGAGATAGACACGTCTTTGTTTTAAGTTAAACCAGATGAGAACAAGATTTAAGAAGTTGGCACACATATTTTAACTGAGTGTCCACAATCAATACCCAGTTCTTCACCATACTTGATTTACTGATGAGAAGTTCAAAGCTGACCCAGCTTGTTTGACCAGTGCCAGCTGGGAATCTTAGACTGCATTCCCACAGATTTAGATCAATCCATCTGGATAGACCTAACTCCCTGGGGGTTCACGCTAAATTGCTGTCAGCCGATAGCGCACGGAAGTTAATTACCCCCTTACAGCTTTTAGTAGGTGGGACAGACATTTAAGCCGGCTATGCTGACAGTAATCTAGTGATACTCCCCAGGGGAATAGATCGATCTAAAATCTGTGGGAATGCAGTCTTAGAAATCTCCACTTACTGGCAATCTCCACATCTGGTCTGGCGGGACCCCACGGCAGGTAGACAATAAAACCAGCCAGCACAAATATGAATCCTCCAATCAAAATGAACCTCTCATTCAGTCTGGAAAGAATTTTAAAATGAAAATGAAGTTTATTTTAAATCACAAATAATTGAAAAAAAGGTCTTGAAGAGAACATTACTGCAGCCTACTAGTACACACCTCAGGCATCTGGCAACAGTGGTGACATCTGGTGACAAAGTCAAGGTATAAATACTGTTTATTATACAATAATAAAGTAATATAAAATAGTTAAATATTAACTTGTAATATGCAACTGGACCCTGACGCATCTGGTGACAAAGTTAAGGTATAAATATTGTTTATAATATAATAAAAAAGGTAATATAAAATAACAACATAAAAAAATATGGCAGCGCAAATAACTGACTATAAATTTTGATATATGTTGAATACAGCATGGTTTTACATTAACATATATAAGATTAGAATCTTTACAAGTGCAAGCATATATTTATTCCTTGGCGGTTTACTTGTATTTTACTTGTACAATACCACCATATAGTGTTTATTAACAGTCTTCACTATCACTTACTTCCTTGATAAAATCTTGATGAGAATAAAGACCACAATAGCTATAATGCCTGCCACAGCCAGTGTAATACCCACATACAGCGAGGCCTGCTCCTCAGTCCAGGCATACTCATCCATAGTCAGCGGGGTAGCTATACTGTAGAATACAACACTTTAGCATCAAATCAAACAGTTCTAAAAATTGCAAAATATTTTAATAACAAAACAAAATCCATGGGAAAATGGACACAATTATTAATAAAATTATTTACAAGTTTCTATACAAAGAATAACATATAAACAAAAATAAATATATGTTACACTTTACTGGTGTGTTACTAAAAACCACAAGATATACCAAGTTTTAAACTCCTTTAGGCTGTGTGCAGATACTTACGTTTCAAATATGGAAAAGACAAATAGCACAATGAAGAAGATGAATAAAAGAACAAGAACAGCAATTCTGTCAGGCTTCACTTCAATGCCCAGTGGTGTCGCTAGAACAGAGAATAAATGAGGACATATCAACATCAGGATCTGACCAGACTACAAAGAGGACCAACATTAAAACTTCTAAAATTCTAGGGATTAATTAATGTAATGCTTTGATTAGCGCCACTTTAACTGATTTTTATACCATCTACTCCCCAGCATTAAAAGGATCGACGGGATATATTCTTTAACCATGCAAACTATACTTCAAATATTTCCACAAGAGTAGCAATTCATCAAATACACCATATATGTGACTTACTATCCTGAAGATGTGCATCATACTCATTAAGGTCAGCGTTAACAGAGCCTCCCCTGGAGAAGTCCAGGTCACTATCGTCCACTACGGTGTGTTCTCTAAACACCACCACCAGTAACACCACATTGACCAGGCCTAGCACCGCACTGAGAAACACTGGCGCCGTATATAGGTTCAGAGGTAAATACTTGTACAGATCACTGCTAGTGTTTATGGGGTAACCCAAAGGTACCAACATAGCCTGTATACCTGAAATATTACACATGTTATATAAAGTTTTATGATATACAGGTTCAGGGGTAAATCATTGTACAGATCACTGCTAGTGTCTATGGGGTAACCCAAAGGTACCAACATAGCCTGTATACCTGAAATGTTATTAATATTTTTCAGTTATTGACTCCCTTAAATAGGCAATTTGTGTATTAATTATGTCACTGGGTGAAGTAATAACCTACCTGGTCCTAGAATAAATCTTGTGACCTGGCAGGTACTCATGCTGGTAATAGCACCTGTTAACCTACCTGGTCCTAGAATGAATCCTGTGGCCTGGCAGGCACTCATACTGGTCATAGCACCTGTTAACTTACCTGGTCCTAGAATGAATCCTGTGGCCTGGCAGGCACTCATACTGGTCATAGCACCTGTTAACCTACCTGGTCCTAGAATGAATCCTGTGGCCTGGCAGGCACTCATACTGGTCATAGCACCTGTTAACTTACCTGGTCCTAGAATGAATCCTGTGGCCTGGCAGGCACTCATACTGGTCATAGCACCTGTTAACCTACCTGGTCCTAGAATGAATCCTGTGGCCTGGCAGGCACTCATACTGGTCATAGCACCTGTTAACCTACCTGGTCCTAGAATGAATCCTGTGGCCTGGCAGGCACTCATACTGGCCATAGCACCTGTTCTCTCTTTGATGGTGGTAGCACCAGAGGTATAGGATCTCACCACGGCAACATTACCTTATACATGGAAAAGAAAGGAACACATAGCTACGATGTGAGAAGTCAGTTTTCATACTGATAGAAATTGTAGTCTTTTACTTTATCAAAATCAACTGCAAATCCATATCACTGGAGAATAAAAGAAGGAAGGTAAAACTGAAGGAAGGAAGGAGGAGAAGAAAGGAAGCAAGAAAGGAAACTGTAAGATCATACTATGGGCAGAGGACACAGGAAGGGAGGAACAAGTTAAGACGCATAATCATATTAAAAAATGGTTACCTGCCCCAAAGCCAATCAATGCCCTAGCCACAATGAGATAGTATTTTCTATAGGCTGCTCCAGGGATGTCCACTATGTAAGCATACATCAGATTGGCCAGGATATTAATGACAATGGAGACCACCAGAGGTTCGCGACTTCTACGTCTACATGTGGCCCAAGCCCCAAAGACTGGTGACGCTGCCAGCTGACCCAGACTATAAGCAGCCACTACCCAGCCCAGGAATGCTGTGGTGGCACCGCGATCCAGCTGAAATATCGTTTTAATAATATTACTACTACTTCTACTACTACTAGTAATAATGATGAAAATAATAACAATAACAATAATAACAGTTTCCTTTATACTAATAGTGCATATGAGATGTCTGTGATAAAATAGTTCAAACAAGTGAAGGTAAACAGACACCAATACTCCTACTACTTCTACTGTACTGTACAGTGCCTGTATGTTGGAAATAATGTACAATAACAAAACAACAACAGAATTCAATATTATATTTGTAATCCAATCTGATAAATTAGTAATGGAGAGTTGAATGTCTCTGCTGTCTGAAATAACCTCTTGTCTACGCAATGTGACATTTATGTTTATGCTCAAACTAGTAAAGAGATGACAAGCAGATGTGTAAAATATGATATATTGTATTGAATCATATTTAAGTCATCACACCTGATTTAAGAAAACTTCTTTGTCCCAAACCATAATGTAAAAACTGAAATGCATACATCTCAAAGTACAAATCTCTCTTCACAAATGTAAATGTAATAAATAATGTGTCAGGAAACATAAGAACATTAATCACAAGACAGTGCAATCATCCAGAGGCAAAGGACATCATAAGATAAGTTCATAACAAACTGCACCACTCATAGAGGTGAAATAAGGTGCATTGGTTACTCTGACATTTCACACAGTGAATTTTGAATAGATATAAGACCAAACCATGTGGATGTCAAATCATAACATGTTGTTTGCCAAACACTGACGCCTCCTGGAATTAATTAATTTATTAATTAATGGATCACATCCAAAATCTTCTCAATTTTCATGGGTCCCCTCCAAACAGTTTCTGCATAATGTTCCAAGCAGAGAGACAAACAATTAAATAATGGACCACTAATTAATTAATTGTCACCAAAATCTAACTGCTTGTTACTTGTTCTCTTTCAAACAGAATCTGAAAATTTCTTCAGATTTTGTCTACTACTTTTTGCATGGAGTTGCTAATAGAAGACCAACAAACAGACAAAACATCACCTCCATGGTGGAAGTTACTACTGGTAGTAAAACTTCACCAATTGAATAAAAATAAAAATTAGACAGCAAATCCATATGTCTCTTCTGAAAACTTTACAGTCAAAACAAAGTACCACAAATTCACAGACTGCACACATTGTAAATAACTGTTTTTATGTGCACATTGTCTGATATCTTCAAGGACTGCAATTCAAAAATCATTATCTTAGATAATATCAGTCAATGTTTACCTAGGTAAGATAAGACTGTAATCTCATCAAAGCTTCACACCACAATTTCAAATCAACCTTTCTGTGGTATGCTGAAATAGGCCCCTTGCCCCCTACCCTCACTCCAGGCAACAGAAAAGTTTTTAGGACATCCAGAAAGAGACTGCAGAAGTTCAGTATTAATCCCTGAATCGGGAGCAGCTTGCACACACTCTTAAGACCACTGAATGATATCACCATTCCCTGCCACCACAGACATCTCTGTTGGTCAAACATCGACAGGGTTAGCTATAAAAGCAGTTGTAGAAAACAGCACTCCTACCTCTATACACTGGTGAAGACTGTCACCTACCCCAGTAAAAGCCTTAGAGGCACCCAGGTATACAATATTATTACATGTATACAGGTCTACTTACCATGCGCAGATATGGCCATATTGAAGACATACATATGGAAAAACTGACACTGCTCAGGAACATGGTCAGGTACATCACTCTTATAGACCTCCATCTGCTCTTGTACACATTGGGTGGCTCTATCACTGTACTGGGGACACCTACTGGAGTACCAGACCTGGAGAGAGAATGAATGAATGACTTCGTGTAAAAAACTCATCTTGTACATATTCGGTGGCTCTATCACAGTACTGGAGACACCTACTGGAGTACCAGACCTGGAGAGTGAATGAATGAATGAGTGAGTGAATGAATGAATGAATGAGTTCATGTAAACAACTCATCTTGTACATTTTCGGTGGCTCTATCACAGTACTGGAGACACCTACTGGAGTACCAGACCTGGAGAATGAATGAATGAATGAATGAATGAATGAATGAGTGAGTGAGTGAGTGAATGAGTGAATGAATGAGTTCATGTAAGCAACTCATCATTCTGCATTAACATATGACCAGATAATATTTCAAAAACCTAGAACAAAATCTTAACACAGAATTTTTGCTTCTTTAAAAACCAAAACAAAACAGTGATTATATGCAGACAAAAACTGTATTATAAATGACGATAAACATAAAAAAATCTGAATGAAAAAGATCAATACAACAATCTTTTTTGTACCAAGAAACTCAAGAACATATGGGCTTCTACATTAAAATTAATTGAAAATGATGAATTTAAACAAACATTTCATATTTAGTAAAGGAGTTATATAAAATTAAACTATCATTACAACAATTAAGGAAGCTAAATTTTACAATTTAAAACCAAGAAATATCCTGGTACAAGTTAACACCTAGACTGAAAACACCCACTGTTGCCTGTTGTTGTGCAAGGACATGTCTTAACAAAATATATATTAGATATATATATATTAACACCTGAGCTGAAAACACCCACTGTTGCCAGAAGTTTTGCCAGATTTTATTTACAACTTTTTTGCATGGAGTTGCAAACAGAAGGCCAACAAACAGACAAAACATCACCTCCATGATGGAAGTTACTACCAGTAGTAAAACTTCACCTGTTACTTCTCAACACGGCTTAAAGTGCACACAACCTTCTATCCAGTACAGTAACTCTTGTTGTGGAAGGACACGTCTTAATAAAATATATTAGAAACTGTTCCCACTTATCAAAATTATTTTTTATTACAAGTGTGCATATACATATATGATCAAAGACAACTTACTTATACTTCATGGTTAGCGTCCTCTAATGTCTGCAGCGCACACAGGGTGGGTTTACTCTACCTGCCACACATTACTCTAACCCTTATCAAACTTATGTACAGGATATAAGCAAAGCCATACCCCGATATAAGCAGTCAAAAAAGAAAATAAATCTGTCAAAATCTCGTGCCTCTGTGTAATGTTCTGGTCATCTGACCAGCAAACACTGCACCACCTCAGGCTAAATATCCTCAGTCCTCAGTAAAACATTTACATCATTCATTGCCTATAGCACAGTGTGAAACAAACAAACAAACATCATTACGACTGCGTGCAACTTTTATAATTCTAACAGCAGGTGCTATATTGATTTAAATGTAGTAAACAAAAGTTTAACAAAAAAAAAAAAAAAAAAAAAAAAAAAAAACAAGGGGAATAAAAGATTCAAAATACTTATCAAAAATAATAAATTATAAGAAAAATAAAAATGTATATACTAATCTATAAATGACCAGAGTTGATACATGGAATATCTGAGATATGCAATACTGAAAATACTTACTGTAAAACTTCATTGTTCAAATTTACATTCTAAAAAATGTTTCCCAATTATTTTACCAGTAGAGCAGTCAACTAATGCTGTAATAACAACCTATTTCTTATTTTTTTTTAAATGTGGACATTCCTGTCTTAGTATATCTAAATGTTTTAAGAAATGCTGAAATGCTATCAGGAACATGACTGATACACTGTATAACTTTCCATCTACTCATATTGTAGATTCCCTCTCATATTTTCAAACAATTAAACATTTTAAATGAGTCATCCCAACAAATCTCCCTCAGTGAAATATCTTTTTTCTGTTTTCATTTCTTCCAAGCTTAAGAAATAAGATTTCACATAAGTTGCACATACTTTAGGTTTTACTTTCAATAGGACAAAACGATCCATAAGCCAGTTTTACGAAGTGAAAAATCCTAGTGTCTACCAAAGGGAAGATCTAGCTATGTAAAAACAGCCCATGTTATTTTTTATACGTTTCAATACATTTTTGAACAATTGTGCACTTACTTTTGGACATCTGTTCCATAATACATGGTTTCTGAAAGATCTGATAACTAAATCATACATCCTAACAGAGACCACATCCCTACACCATGTTACCAATGACAATTAGATGGTGTCTACTTTTATAACAGTTCACTTCGGACCAAGAAACACATAACATCACATTCTATATCAAAGTCCCGTAAGTACAGACAATGATCACCTGATAACTTTACGTATGAATAAAGGGTTGTTACTATTATTCTTCAAGCTTCATTGATTGGCCCCAGCACAATAACACTCACTATCAGTGACTGATAAGACGGCCATGGATAGGTATATCAGAAAAATTTTCAAACTGATCAGAAAATTAAAATACTTATATCATCTGAAAGGTAATGCAAAAACCGGATGAAATCATTTGGAATTTTTTAAATATTCCTACAAGCAACAAAGATATTGAAGTTTTTTAACTGCAAAAATCCACCAAAAGTGTCCACACTTCTCAGCTCAAAACCTGTGCCCACTGACCAGCAGTGATCACTCAGGCGCAGCAGAGCACCCTGTGTGTCTTTGTGTGCTCAGCCTATTGTCTGGCTCACATAGCCTGTGACTAATCAGGGCAGAGCTATTTCCCTGTGGTAATTTTCACATCATGTAATATTGCGGATTAAATTAACTATACTTCGCAACCTTCAAATTTCATGATTTTTCTACATAATATAGCAAATTTCATAAACTTTGCTGGATATAAATTTCAAAAAGATGATACCAGCACTTACCTGAAATTTTTTAGCATTTTGTAGAGGCAAAACTTAAAACAAGCAGAACCGAAACTTGTCAAAGACTGCAACATGGGAAAATCATGTGACCGGATTTTACTCTTTGATTTACAACTTATTTAGTTAATGGCTTGTATTAGTTTTTTTACGCAGCGCTAAAAGAGAGATTTAAAAAAGGGGTTCCATAGGCGAACTGTCAGCAGGCCGACTTCAGTTTAACACTTCACTGCCCGTGGACAGTTACGACTGTAGCGCCCCTAGCGGATTGTGATCTACCTACCATGGAACTATAAGGCCAAAGTCCGTCTAGTCATGGGATGTCAGACTCAATGGTCATATATCGACAATTCATAACACTACGTAACAGTGCTAACTTCCTTGAATACTGCTTCAGTACTAGTAAACGCACCGTTCCAAACCTGACTCCTGATTCACGTCCAAATCCGGGTAGATGTGCGAAGTGTCCGCTCCTTCGCTCGGAAATGCATCCTCTGCTTCTGGCATTATCGGGCTGATGATTCCGAACTCCGTCAGTAGAGAGCTCCAGGTCCAAGACGAATCAAGAGTAGTACTATTGTTTAAAACTTTGAGCAAATGTATCAAAAACTCGCTTTACGGTATGTAAAGATTATATAATTATGACCCTTTTAAATTATTTTGTTGGCTGTTACGGACTTTCATGTTAGAAATAATATTCACAACAAAACTGCACAAAGGGCTGTATTGAAGTATTGAAGCATGGCTGACAAGGGTAAGCGAAGTAGTGAGCAAGCCGAGAAAAGAGACAGAAAACCACTGTGCACGTATGGTAAAAAGTGCTACAGGAAAAACCCCAGACATCTTAAAGAGTTCAGTCATCCGTGGAATGATGCATCAGAGGTTTGTGTCTCGCGATAAGTAACGGGTGCTCTTGCATGCAATTTCCCGCCATCTGAAAATTACAATTTCAATCTGACGTTAAGCGCTTAATATATGTAGTAACAGCTGCTTTGCTTCCACGTTTGTCGGTTGATGAAGCTCTGGGGGACCCGGGGGGGGGGGGGTGCAGAAAACACAAAACGACCTGTTAAGTATCAAGCTACGCTATCGTAATGTGCAAAGCAAAAACAAAGTGGATGCTCTGTCATTTGCAAACTAACGTGCAATGCAGTCTTACTAAGAACCGTACGTAAATATCAACATCACATCGTGTGCAGTATACATGTAGTACTAGCATTAGTCTTCCAGGACATGTTTACCAGTGTGGCTGCATATTTCCAAGTGTGTCTCAAATTGTAAAGTTCTCATAATTACCAGTAGTTGTAACATGTGCACAGTACTCTGATGATGTGTGTGCAAATAGTGTCTAATTTTAAGGTGCACCATGTAAGTTTTTCTTCAAATTCTTGCAATGAAAATTTGTATCTAAAGGATGTTTCTGATGTAAACATTGTTTTTTCTCCAACTAAACAACCTTCATTTCCTGACACTTGTCATAACTCTTTAACAGTCAGAGAAAAGTAAGAAGTCCTTAAATAAAACCCCAACAGCCTAAGTGTATGCTTTTCAAATTCTGCCTTCATTCTGAACATTGACTTCTGAGTTGTGGTCAATACAAAACAGTCCAGATGGTGGACATGTGGTAAGATTTAATTGTCAGGTGTTTCATGGCTTTTATGTTTTAAATGACCAAAAAGTATTATTTGTCCTCAGAAAGGTTCAACAGAATGTTATTTGTCCTTAACATAGGTTTAAATCTTGCACTTTGTCACAGTGCAATGTCTTACATTGTAGGGTGTAGAATCTCCTGCCAAAAGAAGGAGGAAAGAAAGTGTATCACCAGAGAAAACAGACCAGAACACTACAGCAGCTGGTTCCCCAGATGACAGTGAAAAAGGTGTGTATGCTGCAGGACCATGGCTGATATTTTCAAGTTGTTTAGTAACTCTGATCACTGAAGATGCAAAAACTACATGTATGCTTCCATCACCTCCATTAACTAAGATTGCTATACTTGCCACTTTTAATATGTCCAGCTATGATAGAAGTTCTGGGACATTCACATACAAAGATCAGATGAAAAGAAATGAAAATATTGAAAACATATAATTGCCTGTCCTATGTTGCTCAGTAATAACATCTCTTTTAAAAGCTACTTGTAGTTATTTTCTTGTTTGTATGTAGTTTTTTTTCTTTTGGAACACATTTGTGTGATTTGAAAGTTTTATTTCCCCCAGAAAGCCAAGTCCAGCTGGAGTTTGAATGTCCTGGTGATGTGAAGGAGTTTATAAAGGAAAAATTCCTGATGGAAATGCCAGATGACTTTTATGAATTTTGGGAATTTTGTAAAACACTCAACCCTGAGTGTCCATCTGGTATGTTATCATGTACTTATTATAAACGACCAAGTGCCACACACAGGCCCCTTTCTTGTGCATTTACACATTGACTTACCATTCTGTACACTAGTGACACTATATTAAAATAATTATAAACTTGTGATTTCACGTATATTTATGTATCTCAAACCATCTGGGTCTTCACTGTGCTTAGTTAAAGGGATAATAACTCTTCGTATGAGATCTATATTTCACAATAAAAACATTGTGAAAAACTCATAGAAATATAATATATTCTGTTTTAAGACAAAGCAGCAGTTCTATTTCGTTTCTATACAAATGAGGTCATACGAGATTCCCGTTTTATGCGAGAGCATATGCGCACTTGCGCACATCTCCACTTCCGGTTTTTTTGTCGAGCGAGCACGGCACGTGGAAAAATTGTGGCACAAAAATTTTCAAGAATATTCTAATATTATGGCTGAAAAGGTCGAAAGTAGACCAAAAGTTAAGAAAAATACGCATGGCCACAAGAAATCTTCCGACGGGAAGTCGAAAGAAAGTGGTGACTCACCACAATTTCTAACAGAAATTCAAACTCTGACGCAGAGTAGCGTTCATGTGGAAAATGAAAATGGCGCGTCCACTAGTGCCGATAATGCCACGACTGTGGATCATAAAATTAGTGCAGCACTTGACTTCATAGCTGGCACAATGAAGAATATGCAAGATAGTCTTCAAAAGCAAATGGAGGATTTTAAAAACGAAATAAGGTATGAATATCCTCATGAGTATTATGAAGAGCCAATTTATGACGACACGTCAGTTCTTAGTGACGCTCGGGATTCAGACCAAGTAGTCGAGATGGCAGACACTGCCCATAATGAAAATCCCAGTACCAGTAAAAGACACATAGAGGAAGAACTTCTTCCAGAAAAGAAAATGAAAGTCTTGAAGAAAATGACTGAAACAGCTAAAAAATCTGAGCCCAAAGGGCCTGAAATTAACACAACCTTAGCTGACAACATTACAGCTTTCATGAGGTCTAAACCAATGGAAGAGGAGACCAAAGCTCTTTTTGAGAAAATTTTAGCTCCTTCCAACTGTGAAGGTTTGCAGCCAATTATTATTAACGAAGAAATATGGCCTAGCATTAGTCATGATGCTAAAACACAAGATTTAAAGCTTCAGAGAGTGCAAAATTATTTGATAAAGGGCGTTTCCTCAATGGCAGTTGCAATGAACAAACTCATTAGTAAATGGGATTCAGATACTAAAAATTTGGAAGAAGAAGATTTTGAAGAAATAATCAATGATGCTACGAATGCACTTCGAGCATTTGGTTGCACAAACTTTGAACTTTGCACTAGAAGGAAAGAGGTTTTAAGACCTCACATTGATAAGCAATATTCACATTTGTGTGCAAGTTCCATCCCATATACAAATAGGCTTTTTGGGGATGAAATAGTAAAAAGAATCCGTGACATGTCTGATGTCAACAAAATGAATCACCAAGTGTTTAAAAACACTGGTTCATCATATTCTGGGACTCCCAGAGAAAGAGGAAGCAGAACCAGCATGCGAGCTAGGGGAAGAAGTTTTCCTCCTAAGAGCATAAGAGGTGCAAGAAGTGGCACCAGTAGAGGTCATATTAGGACCTATCACAGGCAGCAGGATTTAAAAAACTGCCCTGCAACTCTGCATCATTAGATGTGGAAAAGTTGAAGAAAATTTTTGAGGTAAGTCCTCAACATAACATTGCTGGTAGAATATCAAAGTTTATTTCCCAATGGGAATTGCTGACATCTGATGCTTGGGTGTTACAGACTGTTAGAGGTTTAAGATTGGAATTTGTGGATAATAATTATCCTAAACAGACGACACCATTAAGAGAAATAAGATTCACAGAATCTGAAGAAAAATTGATTGATATTGAAGTTTCAAGATTATTATGTAAAGGTGTCATTGTTGAAACACAAAATGAAGAAGGACAATTTGTCAATACAATATTTACTAGGCCTAAAAAAGATGGCACAAGAAGAATGATATTAAATCTTAAACCTTTCAACAAATTTATGAAGTACCATAAGTTTAAAATGGATACTTTAAAGACAGTCTTGAATTTATTGTGTCATAAAGCATACATGGCACGCATAGATTTACGAGATGCATATTATATGGTTAGAATTTACAAAGAGCATCAGAAGTTTCTCAAATTTCAATGGAGAAATAAATTATATATGTATACTGCCCTTCCAAATGGCTATTCAGATGCTCCGAGAGCATTCACAAAATTATTAAAGCCATTATGTGCATCCTTAAGAAGGAAAGGGATTATTATGATATCTTATATAGATGACATTTATATACAAGCTAGTTCAGAAAATGAATGTCTATGGGCAGTACAAGAAACTGTTAAGTTATTCAAAACTTGTGGATTTTTGATCCATGACGAAAAGTCAGCATTAATCCCAACTCAAGAAATTGTATTTTTGGGATTTAAAATAAACTCTAAAAATATGACTGTGCAACTGACCAATGAAAAGAAACAAGTTTATAAAGAAATGATTGATGATTCAATCAGAAGAGATGATGCATCTATTAGAGAAATTGCAAAAATATTAGGAATATTAATATCATGTTTGCCTGGAGTCCAATATGGGCCATTGCATTATAGGAAACTAGAGAGAGCAAAAATTAATGCATTGAAACAAAATAAAGATGATTATGAAGCTGTAATGGATATTACAGATGACATGAAAGTAGATCTAGACTGGTGGTCTAGAAATATATTGTTTGCAACAAATAAAATTTATCATGGCAATGCACAGATTGAAATTCAATCAGATGCTACTCCTTTAGCATGGGGAGCTAAATGTAGAGATACAAGAATTGGTGGATTCTTTACTGAAGAAGAAATTTTATTCTGTCATGATAATATCAATGCATTTGAATTGCTTGCTATAAAAATGGCTTTACATGCCTTTATTCAAGAAATCAAAGGAAAGGTAGTTTTATTGAGATCTGATAATACTACAGCAGTTGCATACATTACACATATGGGAGGTTTGAAATCCCCAGTTTGTGATGAAATAGTATCAGACATATGGAATAAATGCATTGAAAATGACATATGGCTTACTGCTGAATATTTGCCTGGAATATTAAATGTAGAGGCAGATTGGGAATCAAGAAATGTGAATATTAGAACTGAATGGTCACTAAATATTGATATATTTAAAAAAGTGACAGATATATTTGGTATGCCATGTATAGATCTATTTGCATCAAGATTGAATAGCAAATTAGAAGTATTTGCTTCTTGGAAACCAGAACCTGGTGCTAAATACATTAATGCTTTTTCAATATCTTGGGAGAATATGTATTCATACATTTTTCCTCCTTTCAGCCTGATTCCCAGGATAATCAAGAAGATTCGGGAAGATCAGGCAGATGCTTTAGTTGTGATACCTTTTTGGTTGACACAAGCATGGTTCACTCCATTAATGGAAATGTTAGTAGACATCCCTATTCTGTTACCGCCAACAACAACAGTATTATCACTTCCACACCAGAAAGGGGTGACACACCCAATGGGAAATCATTTGAAACTGTTGGCATGCAAAGTATCCGGAAAACTCTCAAATCAGATAGAATTTCAGAGAGAGCTATCGGAATCATATTTCAATCATGGAGAAAATCCACTCAGAACCAATATTCAGTCTATATTAAAAAGTGGAGAATGTTTTCAAATCAAAGGAAGGTCAATTTTTATAGACCAACTGTAGCGAATGTGCTAGATTTTTTAGTACATCTCTATGAAGATGGCTCAAGTTACAGTGCTATAAACACTGCAAGATGTGCATTATCAACATTTATTACCATTGGTGCTTCAACAGTGGGGAGTCATCCTTTGATTGTAAGGTTTTTGAAAGGAGTGTTTAACACTCGACCTACTGCATCCAGATATCAACAAGTGTGGGATGTATCAATTGTTTTAAATTACATGAGAAAACTGTCACCAGCAAGGCAGTTATCACTGAAAGATCTAACAATGAAGTTGATCATGCTTATGTCTCTTACATCTGCACAGAGAGCACAAACGTTGCATTTACTGAAGTTCCAAGAGTTAGAACTTCACAAAAACTATGTTTTATTTAAAATAAAAGAAACTTTGAAACAAACAAGACCAGGAATTGGTACAATATCTATACAATTTAAATCGTACCCTCCAGATAGGAGATTGTGTACATTGACATATGTTAAGGAATATTTAAAAAGGACAAAGCCATTGAGAAATGGACAAGAAAAATTTTTTATTAGTTTTAGAAAACCTTTCTCATCCGTTTCAAAAGATACAATATCCAGATGGATTCGGATATTGATGCACCAAGCAGGTGTAGAGGAATCATTTAAGGCTCATTCAACCCGAGCTGCAGCAGTGTCGGCAGCAGAAAGAGCAAAAGTTCCCGTAGATGATATTTTGAAAGCAGCTGGATGGTCTTCAAGCAAGACTTTTGCAAAGTACTATAATAAACCCATTAAAGGGAAAGAGTTTGCTGACGCAGTTTTAAATAATTAGAAAAGGTATGTAGTACTATGTTCAGAGCCAAGTTGCTCTCGTGACCAGCAAGCTTCGAACTGTGGAGATGTGCGCAAGTGCGCATATGCTCTCGCATAAAACGGGAATCTCGTATGACCTCATTTGTATAGAAACGAAATAGAATTCAAAAATTAAATGAGATTTATTGAAATTTAATTGAAATTCTATGAAGTTTCTAATACAAATGAGAGGTCATACGCCCACCCACCTCCCCTATTCCACAGCAAAAGGGGGGGGGGGGCAGTGCCTGGTTTACATAGTAACATGTAAAACCATATTTATGGGTTGATATTTTGTAATGCACCTAAGATAACTTAAGTTATCATATCAATTCATTACCATATTTTGGGTTGGTATTTATAATGCACCTAAGATAATTATTTATATTATCTTCATTTAGTTAACGGGATGAGAAGGATATACTTTGTCTGAGAAGGATTTCATATTCCTTTTTTGTATAGTGGTATTACAATTGCATCAATTTTCTGGTATGCAGTGCTGGTCACTCGAGATAGTGACTATCGTGCGCAAGTGCTCTCGCAAAAACGGAAATCTCGTATGACCTCTCATTTGTATTAGAAACTTCATAGAATTTCAATTAAATTTCAATAAATCTCATTTAATTTTTGAATTATGGCTATTATTCTGATATCTGAGCTTGTCTTCAGATCACGTGATCTCCATTGATGGCTATACTCTGTTATAATCTCTTAAGAAACAAACTTTTTAGAAAAAAACCAGGGGCTAACTTTGAACGTAAAAATGGATTCATTAACCATTGGAAAGTAAGGGAAAATTGTTGTTTACTCCAGGAAAATTCATTTTTTGGCCAAAACGAAGAGTTATTATCCCTTTAAATTAAACTTTTCAGTTTTACTGTTAAATTAAACCATTTATTGCCTTCTTCAGTATAAAAAATCCAGTTTTTGAGGAGGTGTGATTATTTCATTACTTCAAAGAGATGTAACATTCTGTGAAAAAAGCACAGAAGACTGTCTCTTCTGTAGTATTATAGATAAACTTTATACCATGGAAGCTCTTTGGTCACTTTACTCAAACAATAAAAATCTATGGTCAAATTTTGTATTTCACAGAAATTGACCAACTTTCAGCTGTCAAACATCTGAACTTGTCAAAAGAAGTTATTAGTTTATCAACTTAAAATGACACAAATAGCTATAGAATATATTTATACCGATAATGTTATTATTGTTATTATTATTAGTACTGTTATTATTATTATTATTAGTATTATTATTATTCAGATGCATTGGTGGAGTGTCTGGGTTTGCAGCTGGTAGGACCATATGATGTGCTAGCCGGTCAATGTGTCAAGGTGAACAGCTCAGGTGCTCCTCCATGTTATCTCAGACACTGGAGATACTTCTATGATCCTCCAGAGTTCCTCACAGTTATCAAAGGAGATGATACTCTACAGTTTCACATAGGATATTATAGGTAAGAGCCTTTCTGAGTTACACTTTATGTTGCATACAGGTACATGTAGGTCAGGTTTCATATGGGATATTATAGGTAGGAGTGTTTCTGAGTTACACTTAACATATAGATACATAATGCGAAGGCTTAAGGAAACTTAAAATGAGTAAAAGATATTATAATGTGACATTCGACCTCCTTTTTAAATGAAATAATGTCTTTATTTTAATTTTTGTGATGACAGCTGTCCTAAAGTAAGAATAATAATAATAATGAAATTGAAAGCTATTAAAATGTAGTTTTAAGGGAGTGGAAAGAAACGGGCACAAAAAACTTTCAAGATTTTTTTTTATATTTTTCATGTATAAATTTTTATTTCTTAGAGATGACCCAAAGGAGCTTCCATGTTTTGTGGCTACCAATGCAGCAGCAGAGAATGGCATTATTAAACCCATGGGAGAGAATGTGTTTGCCTGTGTGAAGTGAGTATTAAGTTTTTTTTGTAATTATAAAAAAATATCCTATCTGATATTTACCTCCAAAATTGAATTTTTCGTGGACATCATTGTTTTTGTTAGTTTTGTATGGAAGAATTATAAAAATACCTATCCTTTCATTTGCATAACTCTATGAAATTAAAAAAAATTGATTTCTTATTCATCACTTATGTACCAATACTCTTTTGTGGAAATGTTGGCTGGAAGTCAAAGTGAACTTGTGTAAACCCGAAATGCATGTTACATTCACACCATAAAAGAGAGAAGCGTCAAAAAACTACATTTCATGATTTGGTTCATTGCCTTGCAGATTGCTCATTGATGAAAAAATCAAGAAGGACAAATCTTCCAAGGCCAAGTTGACAGATCTGCAGTCCAAGCTAATTTCGTGGTCAGAGAAGAAGAGTTATTCTCTAGAAGCACAGACCAAAGCGATGAAGGCCCGGGCTAAGAAGGTGGTCTGTAAGACATTTCATGGGGCTGGAATTGTGGTCCCTGTGGATGCCAATGAAGTCGGCTACAGGGAGGTGCCAGAGAGTCCAGGTAGGGGATATGGTGATGGGGGGAGGGGGGGGGTAGAGAGCCCAGGTAGGGTACAGAATATCCTGGGTTGTCAAAATAATTATTAGATTTAATTCCATTGTTTAGAACTAGGTGAATATCTGGTGTCACAGTGTTGTTCATGACAGCAGAGGTTTTTTCATGATGTTAGCAAAATTGACCATGACATCAAAGTGGGTTTTCATGAAAACAATTCCATACTGTAATAACTTTATTACTAATAAATTTTGTTGATAATTACAAAACATCACAATTAAAAAAAGGCAGTTAAGCAAAAATAAAATGCAGTACCAGACATTAACTCCTTTTCATTTTCTAATTTTAGCTGACTTAAAGAAGATGTTCAAGAAAATTGAAAACAGTAAAACAGAAGAAGAAAGAAATGTGAACATAGACCCTCTGCAGGAGTTGATAACACTAGTGCAGTTTGCCAATGATGAGTGTGACTATGGGGAGGGCTTAGAACTGGGACTAGATCTGTTCACCTATGGGGGGGGAGACACATTTAAAGGCTTCATATTGGCCCTACTACCCATGGCGTACCAGTTTCTACAAAGACCAGAGTTTGCACAGATAATACAGGCTCACTTAGAGGACAGAAAATACTCTGCAAAACTCAGTCAGATGCAGTAGAACTTATCCAACAACTACAGATCTGCACAAATAGTTTCATTTTTGCATTTTCATAAATCCAGGAATTCCAGTTAATGCAGATTCCCTGCAGTCTTGATGATTAATTCCCTTCTTCTCCAGGTGCTGTTCAAGAGTTGTTCAGTAATTCTGTAAACAAAGTCATTATGCATCGTGAGGTACGTCATGTACCATGCTGGTATTCCTGACCATCTGTCTTCTGCCATAGAACATATTTTATAAATAAAACATACATCATTTGAACAGCAAGCAGCAAGTACTGGATGATAAAGCAGTGCTGCAGTAAGCAGTGGGCAAATATAGTTTTACTAAACATCTTGGGTGAATACTCCTGAAATGATATCACTCTGTTTTTGCAAAACGTAAAAATAAAAATGTAGTGAAAGATAATGTTGCATGCTGCTTGTCAATGTGCATTAGGCTTGATAAACGTCAAGAGCGGAAAATGGATTTCTCTGGGTTTAACTGGAAAATAGGATTTATGTACCGCTCGTAGTGAAAAAGGCCTTTGGGAACCTTACCAACGAAACTTTACCGGGGAGTACACCAGTCAATCGTAACAGTTTCTAGCATTTTTATAAACTCTGTGACCTAAAATTATATAACACAATAGATAGACCTCTGTTTAAATATGAAGACATTTTTATACAACCAGTAGAACATATTTGTATCATAAAAACAGCAAGAAATTTTCAATGTAGCATTGAAATCTTTTCAAAACACTAAAACATTCATTAGAATACTAAAACGATCAAAACACACATATACTGCTACGTTTTGTTCCACAAACTGCTACTTCTTGTTCCTCTAAAATTAGGAAGGTTTGCCGCAATCTAGTTTCAGAGTGTAATGGAGATGCGCTGACTCCTGTGGCGCTGCTGCCTTCGCAACTTTGCCGTGATTAAAAACATCTGTTCTTGTAAATCTCGCTCCGGTCTTACTACTAGTAGTATTGCATGCTGTTACCGGCAGTGCTGCAGATCTTCCGCAATAGGTGGTCAGTCTTGTGATCGGCAGCATGGGCTATGTATTTGATGTTAAACGTACCGGTGACGTCACGCCATGAGCGCTACCCTCTGCCGCAACATTGGTGCCAACATAAGTAACCGATCTGATCGCCGATATGACGTAGTCTACGCTTTTTTTAATGGCGTTTTTTTCCTCCTGGCGATTCATATGCTGATAGAGTTTGGTACGTGATCCGGCTGCAGATAAAGGTAAGATGGAAAACGACTCTTGTTCCTCTCCTTGATCTTTTCACTCAATTCAGCCAGCTCTTGTCGTAATCTGAAAAGGAAAAAAGTGCGGTTTAGTTACCGGATAACAAATTAGGAAATAGAACAAGCAACATCTATTGGCAGGGCAGAAGTGTGCGTGAAAAACGCACAGGTATGCACCAGTTAGCTACCATCAGTATAATGAACTCTGATCCGAGACGTATCGTTTCAACGCAAACCTTCTCCTGTGTAAATTTTGCTCCCAGACAGAAAAACATCACTTTTTACCAATAAATAACCCCTCCCTCGAGAATCAGAATGTTACCCTAAAACTACAATTAAACATACACCGTAGACCATGGGTTTTTCACAGTCATTGTGAAAAGATTAAATCAGATCGAACTTGTTTGAAGCGATAGTGAGGGTTATAAAACCCTACATGTCAATAAGTCTGCTTCCCATCTCTAAGTCTGCGTTTACACCATGACTAAGAAAAAAGACTAAATGACGTCACAGACGATGAAACTGCTCCACAGAATTGAAAAGTCTCATCACAATGGGAAGCCCGTGTTTCTGATGTCTGGTGGCGTCAATTAGTCTATTTCTAGTATAATTTAGTCCTGATGTAAACACGTCCTGAGTCTTACGTCTGTGCAGCCTTGACAGAGACAGGGTCGTGCAGGTACTGAATGTCAAAATCCCCCAGACTGTTAGTTCCCTTGTCACTAAGAAGTTTGGTGACCACCATGATGTCCAGGGTATGAGACTTGGTAGGCAGCGTATTCACGATGTCCTCCTCCGACATAGGAACCTTCAGAGAAGACACCAATACTAAGATAAACCGCCATGACAAGTTGATTTAGTGACGATGAAAAGTTTTCGTCTATGGAATTAAAGATATTGCTAAAAGTGACCACTCGAGTTTGAGTATCACGTATGAAATATCGAAAATCAAGTGTTTTGTCAAGTAACATATTAATTATTAGTAGTCAAAAAGAGCCAATATCCAGTTAAGAACCATCATCTAAAGATGCCATCTAATATTTTTGGACGTCTAACATTACCTTATCCGTGGGCGGCTGTCCTTTAATATAAGCTGGGTAGTTCGGAGGAAAGGCGTAGTCAGTGTACTGGGGGAAGTTGGACGCCGCGTGAGATACGCTGCACGTGAAGATAATTGACGTACATGTCAGGATTAGTTCGTCATTATTTTCAAATGTCACGCCCCCTGGTATCCCCTGAAACGAACACGTCCAATTAAAATCTTTATCGACTCACTTTAAAACTTAACAGCAAAGAAATTTGAAGAAAGAAAAATTAGATTATCCATTTTAGCAAGTGAAAGGTCTGGGCATTTTTATTTGTAATGGTATTCGACAGGAATAAGATAACAAGAGATAAAAATGACCATTTTCCGATACACGATTATAAATCTCAAAGCCTAGCGTCTGAAGTTTAGAATTCAAATGCATATGTGACGTCATCAAACCTGGCCAAGATGACGTCAGCACAGATTTCTCACCTGTATCCCCACGCCTCCTTTCTCTCGCTCCGTTTCCAATTCGTGTCTCCAATTTTGCAATTCGTAGTCTTCTGTGAGTTTCTTGCGGTTATCTTAATTTAGAAAGAAAGAGGATTTTGAAAATGTTTTTACCACAAATTCTAAAAATTTTTTATGCGGGAAAAATCTTACCAAAAATGGTTGTGATTCAAAATTATGTAAGTATAATGCACGTTATATTGTTATGTTAAACTTAATAGTATTCCTTTTCATCAATGTTGCATATAAGAATTTTAGAAGGTCAAATTTGACCATAGAAACACTCAAAAAGGAGAAATAGGAGAGTGAGAACGTTTTACCTACCATAAAAATGGTTGATAATTTGGCTGACATATTTCTTAATGCTATAGTACAGCGGCAAGGCGTCCTCACGGTAGTGGTAGTTAGGTAGAACGGTTGTATCCAATAACTGCAAAGTAAACACATATAATTGTAAAAAATTGTTCATTTTGACATATTTTTATAATATCATTTATCAACTAGGCTTTTCCTTTACCAATGTCTACATTCTGATTACTTCACTTACACCGCGAGACTCCAAATATTTCGGCAAGGTTCCGTGGACGTCCAATCGCCATTCTTGTATCCTGTGAAATATCAATTTAATAATTACATATGTGAACCATAAATGAATAATTAATTAAAGCGTCTCTTTTAACACTGTTGATCGAAAATAATCTTAAGGTTGTGGTCATATTCGCAACGAAATAATGCTAATGCAAAAGGTAAGGGACTTTTTACACCTTTTTGAGGAATTACCATTTCTCTTTTCGTAACTTTATCATGTATGTGAGACACGAATGTTATCTATTAAAAAGACATGAAGAGTATTAGACATGAAAACATAACTGTTACAGCCCCCTTGATGTACCATTCCTCATGTACATGATTTGTATGCAATTAAGTCCCGTTTTTCCTCTATTAATGACTGGATTACTTTTAACTACGAACACATTTTTGTAGACTCCACACAAGGATTCAATCTTAACCCACTCTCTCTCATTTATACACCTTAAAAAACCCTCTAGTCTTCACTTTATACCTGCCCCCCCCTCCCCCCCCCCCCCCCCCCCGCACACCCCAACACGTACCCTCTTGCGATGAGCTCAAACATTCCTGCCCGGCCCACTGACATAGTCTTCTCTACCCAGCCATTCTCACTGATTAACATGTTCAAACCGCGCCTTAAATAGGAAACGTCAACATATAAATATAACATAATAGCTTCTGTTAAAATGTTTTATGGTCTGGATCTTTGAGAGAGAGAGAGAGAGAGAGAGAGAGAGGGAGAGAGAGAGAGAGAGATCTTCGCCGACTAAAATCTAACGAATATCACTGATCTTCTCAAAAATATTCCTTAATAAAGGTTATTCGCTATTTAATTTGGTCCACTTCAAACGTGTGATATCAAAAAGTCCATTCTGTGCGGTACACACCAATCTATAGCAATAAGATACAGGAAGTGCGGCGCCAGGAGTTTGAAGATGGGGTGAGAGGGCGAAAGTTGCCTGTTTGTGGCCACCGATATGCCTTCGATTAAAAGATGGGTAAAACCTAAAATGAAAAGAAAAGAACACAGGAATGATATTTTTCGCTAAAAAATAGATAAATAAAAATAAAAGAATAAATAAATAATGGTTTGACTGTCAAACTTATTTTGTTTAACGATATCTCTTAACGCCCTTTATTAAAGAAAACTGATGGACTATGTGTGTATGTCGTACTTTCATTTTATTGCACCTATCATTCCATTCATTGAAATTTAAATAAGTTCCCTTTGAAATATGTTTACGCGGATACTATGTCATACCTTAGAAAATGAATAGATATTAAACTATTCTAAAATCTGTGTATAATGCAATTTCAGAGGTGGAATTTTGCTAAGATGTTAGGGACATTGATAAACTTACCCAGGTGAGTGAGGGACTGGTGGTAAGAAGCGTCCGCATTGTTATACCACATTTTTGCATACAGCCATGTCCCGGGGGGATCACTGGGCAAGAAAACCTGGGGGACGAAAAGAAATAAAAACACTCATGAGGTCATGACCGAGAAGAGTAAGAATAACGCTTTCATCTGATATACTTGTCTGTCATTATATAGACATCGACTTTTTCTCAAAGCACTTGCAAACCACAACTGTGAAAGCGTAACGATACAACCATGACAAACTGTAAAGATGAATGGAAAATGTGTTTGTTACTTCATGCAAAGAAGAGTAATGATTTATGCTTGTAAATGAGCTACACGTGGGTTGAAGGGGGACTGAGGCGTACTTACAGGGTTATTATGTCTGACCTCTTGTCGTAGCTGAATTGCAACAGGCACCAAGCGTTGGTTTTCTTTTTGAAAGAATAACGCCAAAGGCGCGCATACCTGTAGCAATTCAAATAAAATGATGCACATTAAATATCAGCGGCATCACAACTTGAATAAAGTATGTCGTAGACGTCGTTTGTTTCTACTTAACGTCAGGTGAAAGTTCGGTTAAATTCTATTAATTAGTATTTATATTCAAGGCATACATCAGGAGGTAAACTGGTTTAACATTTAACAATTAGTTGACTGTGGGACCGGTAGACTGGCGTGGCAGGCTTAGCTTTCAGCATGTTATATATCCTTTACTTTAAGCAGGATAAAAGACAAGAGGAATTCTGGAAGTTAACATCGAGGAACGGGTTACCTCGGTTTCTGCTCTGTGCTGTAATCCATCCAGAATTTTGAGATCGACTAGAAACAGACGCTTAGAATCGATGGCTTTCTGTAATGACAGTCCCTCTAGGAATGGCTCGACTATTGCCGCGGTTACCCCGAAACTTTTTGAAGAGTAGAAAAAATTAGTGTATTATTAAATTGAGCCTGCAAAGTGTAGTTAATATAGTATATTGTTGAAGAATAAGTTTTGTGGTATCTAAATAGCTTTACATAAACGTACGCTCTTCTCTTTTCCCCTTTCGTTTACTTGTAATCTAAACTAAATCTGACCCCCCTCCCCCAGCCGCCCTTCCCCTCTCCTTACTTCTGCGGGATAGCGGTACACAGGGATATAAGGGTAGGGTTACAGCTGGCCAATCTCTGGGCACCAAACCACTCATCATCTCGCCAATATTTTAACTGCTCCTGAAAATAAAAAGCCCCATGAGCTGTGATCAGACTTTTGACTAATTTATATCGTAAAGACACATCATCATTATCCTCTGACTACCATATCAATGGCCAGGGATGGACTCCCAAACCAGACGTAAGTTGCAATTGAGTGAGTCTTAGAATTTGTCTCTTTTCCCATGTAAATACAGAAATTACACCAAAATGATGTGCACCGGCTACATTAATACTTTTATACAAAGGCAAAAATAAGCGTCTGGAGCTTTGACGAAGTCTGGAGGTATTAACATTAAAACAACTTCGTTAATTCCCGTACCTCAGGGGCCTCCAAGTCTCCGCCATACACTGCTATCAGGTCGTCGTAACTGTCCCAGTGTTCAAACAACGTGGCGAGGTGTGTCAGCTTGGTTTGGGCTATCAATGCCATCTTTCTTTTGACGATATCCCACTAAAATAATCAAATATATTAGAGAAAAGAACAAGTGAAACAAGAAGTTTGTTAGTTAATAAAACCTTTTACTGTTTTCTTTATTATGGCATCTAAGTAACTTTCTGCATTTTTTAAATTTCTAATGGAACTTACCTTGTAATCGTCAGAGAACATTTCATCGTCGGGGATCTGCTTGACCTGTAATAAAAAAGAGAATTAAGCTTTGACTTCTAATTGGATAATCAACGCTTCTCTTTTTGGCTCCCCATTGTCTGTTTGTCTGTCTGTCTATGTTAACAGAGAGAATCCCCCCATTGTACATCGTACAAGCTGACATTCGTTCAGCAAGAACAACAATATTTGTATTTGGTAAAAATTTATTATGACAGCTAATATGACTGTGAACTCTGACGTTTGAACTTAACTTACATAAATTAAAAATTGACAGTTAATACGGACGATTTGCTGTAGTTGTAAGTTCCCTACACTTGGTATAGATTTTGTTTTGATGTTTTTCGTCGAAATTACCCACAACATATGTAGCCTTTAAAGTATGGCGGGGGTATGGATGTTTTTATGGAATTGATCAGAAAAAAAGATGGTAACGGGGTCCCGTTTGTGGAAATGTTATATACTGGTGTTAATAAATGACTGTTTATAGGTTGAGGTTTGGATGTTAGCGTTCTGTGACCGATACAGTCTTTAATTGACCATGAATATTCCAAACCACAAGAATTTAAGGTATGCGCTGCAAAAGGAGAATTTTTCAAACAGGGTCGATGTAAATATACATGTATGCATAACCTCAATCTAAATGCGGACCCCTTGGTCACTCACATGTATCTTATTATCTTATATGTCGTATTCAAGCCTTTTAACAACTGACAGAATAAATCATGCCAATAAAGTACGCTGTCTTTGAAATGAAAGTGAAATCTTCTCTAGGAAAAAAATTTAATGTATCTAATGAAAATTTAGTTTAAAATTGATTGTCATGTTGTCCTTTTCAAATTTTCTCTACAAAAATGAGGTCTTTTTCGGAATTTTTTCCACCTTGCTTTAACGCGTTGAACTGTTTCAGTAAGATTTTCGTCCATCAAATTTATTCTCTGTCAGACGATATATTGATATATTGTATCATATATGGCAGTACATTATATATTATATATCAGGGTAATGGCAGGCGTTCACTGATCAAGGAGTAGCCTTCCACGAGTTGTTAATTAACTATGGTGCCCGCTCGGCTGACTGCAATTTAGCGTGAACTCCCAGGGAGTTAGGTCGATCTAAATCTAAATCTCTTGATCGATCTTAATCTCTGGGAATGCACCCATAGAGAACAGCAGGGGGCTTACTTTGAGGAGATATACCTTCATCTTACATATATCCTGTTTTACTAAACGCCATTTGTGAACATTTATTAATATCAAAAATAAGGAAATGCACCTTGTCAGGTCGAAAATTATGCTTCCCATTGAACTTATGAGTCAATTTAAGATTCGCGTTAGAGTACAGATTATTTTTAAAACACGTACTGGTACGAGGAAGTGTATCTTTGCGATATGAATGGCATCAAAGTAACTAGTTCACACCTGTAAATCATCAGTAGAAAACTATTTGCTCTTTGCTTTGCGTGCGCTATTCACAAGCTGAGTTACCAGTCTCACCGGGATGCTGCACCTAAACTGGTTTTTTGAACCATTAAAGTCTCTTACTTGATGATCAGTCACGATAGCAAAACTTGGTTGTTGTCGGAGACAATATGATGAAATATCCATTAATTGCTGTCGAATATGTAAAAAGAAAACGGTATTTAAAACATTGTGTTTCCAAGTTTAGACCCCTACTAGGCTATACGTAATCAATGAAAACGCAACAGTGGGTTTTTGCTGAAAAAAATCTGCAGCAAATATTTTAAGAATCATTTTAGTTCTTTTTCGTAAGCACACAAAACTTACAAAAAAAAAAGAAACATGTGCCAGTAGCTACAATAAAGCCTGAAATAAACCCGAAATCAAAAAACGTTTTAACCAAAGAGATAAGAGTTTCTAACTGTAAATAACGTTAACGTCAAGATCAAAATCAAAACTGTATGTTTTGTTTAATTATATCTTATTCAACATTTGTTTGTAACAATAACGATTGTGTTTGTCTTTCTAGCAGTAGAAAAAATCCTACCCGCTTAGTCCTGAGATGTGCATATCATAAAAAAGTAATTTTTCTGAAATGTTGGCCTGTTTGGGGGAGTTTTAGCGCGCACAGCCATTTACGTCTCCGCCACGAGACAATGATGTTAAAAGGGTGTAAATACTTAGGTATTGGCAGAGATATTAAACATTTAAATTATTTTGAGAGAGAGAGAGAGAGAGAGAGAGAGAGAGAGAGAGAGAGAGAGAGAATCTTCTTTCACTCAGGACCCGCCTTTCCAATGTTCATCGATTTTATCACAAAAAAAAAAAAAAAAAAAAAAAAAAAAAAAAAAAAAAAAAAAAAAAAAAAGAATGTCAGTCTCTTCTATGACAGCGATTCGCGAAAAAGGTTTTCAATTCCATGTTCCCATTTAGGCAACACTTCGGTTCAATAAGAATATCGTAATGATAGTGATTAAGGATACAAAAGTTACCTGTGCAGGAAGACCGGGCGCTTTTTGCTCTAATTCATAGATTTTTCTTTTTTCCGTTAGCTCCTCCTTCCTCTGGTCTATTTCCTGGTCATCCTGAGGCAGCTTGCAGTCCAGGTGATCAAACACGTAGCGGCGACTGGGTCTGATCCAGCGATGAATCGGAAACATGTACGGAATGATCGATTCTTGTCGTTTGTCCTCAATACATACTGACTCTACATACCAGTCGGACGCCAATCCAAACTTCTCCATTGTAAATTCGATTTTCTGAATTTTCCCGAATTCCTTTAATGGTTCCGCCACGGGGAACACATCCAAAGAGCCTCTCTCGAGGTCGTCCCTCAAAGGGTGATCTAGCTTCAAGGGGGATGATTTCTTGCCATGATCATCGTGTAGTATAACCGTGACGTTAGCGTCGGTGCCAGCGCCTTTGCGATCTCCCGTCTTCACCTGTAAGACGTGTGTAGTTAGCGTAGCACTGTGGTGATTCCCCATTCCTTTGCTAATAGAACGCGGTCGTGTGCCTCCTTTAAATAACTCCCCAACACATGCCCTCTGACCCCTGCTACTACTTGTAAATGCAGCGCGGAGATTTAACCGCCTTATCAGTAAGGAAGACATGATTGCGGTGTTGAAAACTTCCCGAAATGGCTTGGAATGTAAGTGTGAGTCTTCTTGTGTGTTTGAATGGTGAACAGAATCAATGGCATTGTATTAATACGACTGCACCTTAATGACGGATCAATATTTCCTGTTCGATTTCGTGAATGGACGACCAGATGTCACGAGGTGAGGAGGCACCCGATTAGTGTAACTTTACAAACATCGTGCATCGAAAATTCTTCAGGTAAGAAATTACTTTTGGGTGAAAACGGTGATTTTACGATATACATTTTTGTATAACACAACCAAGTCGATTAAAGTGAAAGTGTTAAAACACATTTTCTATAGTTTTTCTTAACTTGGAGCTCGTTTAAAGGATTTTCTGTAAAGCAAACTTCAAGGGAAAAGAATGATATGTTTATAATATTTAAGTAGATATGAACCGCCTGGGCATGCAGTACAGTGTGATTTTGCTCCCTAAAAACGACATCGGAAACGTAAACTTCCAGTAAAAAAAAAAAAAAAAAAAAAAAAAAAAAAAGTGCCACGCCACTGACTGTGATTACCAATCGTAACCAATAGGAAGTCAAACTGTCGGCACGTGACGTTCCTTAATGACAGTTGTCAAGGATGGAAGGACAGTTAGTTCAGACTGGTTTAACTGTGCGTGGGGACAGTAATAGCTAAATGACAGGTTAAGGGACAAAATTCACATCCCGTCGTCACCTCCCACACTGCAATGTATGCACAGATATAAACCAAAATGCTTGTGAAACATTATACACCCGACCGCCTACTCATGATAAAAATAAAATGTTGCCGATGCCATGGATGCCGCTCAGAAACTCGAAGGCGTGATCACATCAAACTAACTTGAATACTAATTAGGCTAACAAACGTCACCGTGTGAAATATAAAAGATCTCTCCTTGTGTCTTGGCCTTCTTTATCCAATCTTAGCCCATTGCAGTCGTCATCTACTAAAATTTAACCTGATGCAGGTCCTGTATTCACTGGGAAACTTTTTTCAAGGACGGATTTTTTAATTACCGGTGGGTACCATACATTTAACTAACTCACGTTTTCTTTCGGATGCACTTGAGTCCCCCTACATGGTCTATATTTATACGTATATTGTAGCGTTGATTGTTATTGTATGGAAATACGTTATCAGAAGCGTTGTCTTAATTGTTTTCCAAGATACGGGTTTGTGGCAAACACCTCATTTTATAATTATAGGCTATAACACGTCAGGTTAAATAGCTTGGAAGTTATGCACCAAATGTAGGTCTGTAATTAGTGCATACTCTCTTTCCAATTTGTAACTGAAGATCATGTTTAGCACAAACTAAATCTGCGCGGTGGAGAATTGTCACTGAAACTGTGTGGGAAATGATCTACCGAGTAATAAAAGCTGTAGCCCTAAAGTCTGGCAAGTGAATGTCTAAGGATGGAGCGGTTGAGTAGATCTTTCAGGCCCGTAGCCAGCAATTTAAAAGGGGGGTTCTTTTTCTGAAATAGTGGACCTTTTCCATAAAAACTTCATGTACCTAGATCAAATTTTACCCAGAGTGGACCTTTTCCCAGCAAAAGGGGCGGTTCTTTTGGACCCCCCCCCCCCTGGATACGGGTCTGTCTTTTCTACTACAATCTATACTCACCTGTTGGTAGAGTGCCAATATGTATCATAACTCTCTACAGTTACAAGTACATTTTACTTGGCAATGCTAGTCATCAACAGGCAACGAAAACTCACTGTTGTTACAGGTAAATGTTCTTCATTGCGTTAGTTGCGATACGGAAGTCACATTCAGAGGTCAGAGGTCATCAAGCCGGGGAATACTTCACTCACAACCATGGCACCAAGATGGTTACCTCTGGAGTCCAACCCAGACGTAAGTCAATTTAAGAGTAAATAGACTTAAATGGGTGTTTCTATGTAAAGAAACATATGATGCACACTTGTATGAATATCTGGGAGTGGGGACATTTGGTCTTTTTAAAACGTGCAAGTGCTTTGGAAGAAAGCGCTGAATCAGTATCACCCGCAATGTTGAGGTCGATAGGGAAAATGAAAATGTCGAGACGTTTAATTAAAAAGCCAATACACCATAAAGCATACCATGCAACTAAACGTTAAGACTACTTTTTGTTTTCTCTTTAAACCATTTATTTTGATATGCTTTCAGGTGATGAACAAGGTGAGCCACCCCGAGTGTTAAAATCAGTCCATGTTTTAGCCCAACATGGCGCAAGGCGGCACATGTAGCACTGAACCTCAATATTACCCATGTGACAGGTTCAACACTCCTGACGCCCTACAGAAGGTTCACATTTTCTTTTTGAAAGGATTGAAGTGCTAAAGGGTTGAGGGACTCACCTTACTGATCTTGTCATAGATGTTTGACTTGTTATTTCCAAATACCTGCTTGTTGATGTCACATAACATGTCAGTAGAATGTGTGGGTTACATCAGCAGGGCTGATATAACAGGATTTCTTATATGTTCAAAGAAGCAGAAGAGACAACTTTGCTTAAATTGTTCAGATAGTTGTATTTTTACAAGTAACATTGATGACTAGAAGTGTACTAGATAGCACATTATGGCGATGAACTTATATCAGATTTTCATTATAACATACAGCCAAACATATCATGTGAAATGCTTGTGAACATAAGAACTAGCTTATATGGAAGACTTGTGGGTTATCCATGTTGTGCCCTATAACTAATGTGTGGCCCTGAGGTCTGGATACATGAAACAAATATAATATGTCCAGCTATTTGGTATTTGTTGCAATAGAAACAATGTTCATTATAATGTTTGTGTTTTGGCAGTAAGACGATCCCCTGCTATCTTGAATCCTGCAGTTTTAACATGAGTGGAAAGATATTCTCATGAATTCTGCAAATGCAGCAATGCGTCATTGTGATGAATCAGAAGTGTCTAGCAATGCTTTAGTTCAGAAAAAAAATCAATAATGTCTGAGGATATGTATGCTACGTGGAGAACAGATGATGCAATGGTCTAGACTTATTCTGAACTAAACAAGACATGAATACTTTGTAGAAATGATTAAGGGTAGATGACAGGTTTTTTGGAATACAGCTGTGGATGAGCTATGGTATATATGCATGACTGTAATTCCTGAAGATGAGAATTAGAAGTCCTTATTTATGCACTTTGAATAATATTTTGTGCAGTATTTACAATTTTGCTAGATAATACCAGCAAATTCACTGTGAAGTTATGGAAACTTATTATCAGAACCGTAATTGTTTTGTACAGGTATATAGTTATCCATATCTTAGCTGACCCAATTTTTTTGATTCTCCCCCCCCTTCTTTTTTATATCCTCACCCCTCCCACTTCCACTCCCACCCTCAACCATGCCACCAAAACTAAACTGTCAGTTTATTATTATCATTATTATTATTTCATTGCCCATTGTTGTCATTCTTTTGAAGCTTAACAAAGCAATATCTAGGAAAGTTGTTAAAAATTATTGAAGCAAGTAATAGCACTTTCAAGTACAGTCTGGCTGAGCATTCCCTGCTGTAAACAGTGCTGTTGTATTGATCTTGTGCTGCATGTATTGGATTGAGAAAAAAAGGAGAATAATGTCTGAATAATAAATCATCGTTAACTGGGTATGGCTCATGGCTGACATTATATAGCTTATTGATTATTTCTGAATTGCACTTGCATATTAGATGAAGACTGACTTTCAAGTTTAGCCGCTTGGCCTCTGCTGATTTTTTATTACTTTGAATAGTTTTATTATAATTCTGATATTGAATGGTTTATATGTAAGCCTTCTGATGCTACTTAATGTTGAACAGAGTAAGATTTCCCACGAATAAGCGAATGTTAACAAATTTTCTTCGGTAAAACATTTTCCATGACTTATCTGACTTATCAATCTTTGATTCTCCTTTGCTAACACTTGCCAAAACTTTGTAACTTTCTGGGAAAATGAAAAATCTCCTTGACTCACATTTTAGTGTAAGCTTTTCAAATTCTGCAATACCATCGAGGTGCAATGTCTGGGTTGCATGCCATTCAAATCTGTCAAGGTTGCAAGCTCTGCACAGGGTGATAAATTTGATCACTTACGGCATCATTAATTCATGGCATTAATCTGTTTAAAAACTTACTTATTCTCAGATAAGTTCAACAAGAAGTGATTTATGTACTTCATATGTCTTTACAAACTTACACTCTTTCTTCAATACAAACCTGGTCTTGGGATACTTTCTGATTATACAACTAAATGGCATGAAAAATGCATTTGTGCAATACATGTCTTAAGTGTTTTTTTTTATATATGTAGTCATTTAGTAACAAAAGCTCATAACAAAAATAATTGATTTTTCAGTCAAAACTAACATGACATATATGTGTCTTAGCCAAATGCTGAGTAGATAATACAGCTGCATGAAGTCCATGAAAATTTGGGAAATTGAATTGAATATTTCATTTAGAATTTTATTTAGTGCCTTTTGGAGTAATGTTATCTGTAGGCAAGAAGCTACTACTATATCTGTTATTTGTTAAGACATTTAAAGAAGCTGTTTTTTGTTCATATTCTATCAGATGGTGTTTTTTGTTCATATTCTATCAGATGGTGCATCGCAGTATGTTCCCGTCATGGTCATTTTGATCTACAGAATGGCACTGCAAACGCTGTGAAAAAATGTTCGTTTCGAGCCATAAGAAAGGACCTAAACTTACTGTCTTTAGAAAGCTGTTAGTCACTTGTAAATGATCCAGTATAACAATCTTACTGTCTATTAATATATGTCAACTTTTTGTTCTTCAGTTTGTTAAGCAGCTGGGTCTGCAGGGGCCCTATGGATTTGTGGATGTCTTTGGATTGGATGCAGATCTGTTAACTATGGTGCCCCGTCCTGTAGCCGCGGTTCTACTATTGTACCCCATTTCTGAGAAGGTCTGTTACAAAGCTGTTTGGTGTGTTCATCTGAAAGAATAAAGAATTGTTTTGCAATTTTTATCATAGCTTTGTTAACCATTTTGCCCTGTAACTAAATATTTTAAAGATCTAAATTCCAGTCACGTACCACAATCACTTTGCATGTGTAACAAAAGTTTCAAGATGGTTTATATTTCTGTGTCTTCACAGTCTGAGGCTACAGCACTGGGTGTGGAAGAGGAGAACAAAGAAGTCTACTTTATCAAGCAGACCATTGGAAATGCCTGTGGAACCATTGGCGTGATCCATGCCCTGGCAAATAACACTGACAAAATCACTTTGGCTGGTAAGTTGTCATATGGAATAGGACAATTTAGGTCCTTGCTAGGTTGATGGTAGAATGAAATTTAGTTTGGCTTTAAAAAGGAAAATATTTAAAGGGGGAACAGCTCTTTGTATGAGATCTATATTTCATAATAAATATATTGGAAGCAACTCATAAAAATATAATATATTCCATTTTACCACAAAAATGGCATTTATGACAATTATTCTGAAATCTGTGCTGGTCTTTGCAACCCCACAAATGAAAATATTTGCACTATTGGTTTTGATATTTATTTTTATGATATAACATTAAGTAATTTTAACTAATTAACATTATCTAATGCTATATAATATCTAACTCCATTCTTTACTAGAGGGACCTTTCAATAAAAGCGGACGCTACCGGCCAAATTTCGAACACTACATTTGTGTTTGTCCTTTACTTATCCTTTCGCTTGTGTTGATGAGGAGACAAAATATGATATATTCTATTTTACCACAAAAATGGCATTTATGACAATTATTCTGAAATCTGTGCTTGTCATTGGACCACATGACCTCCATAGATGGCTATGCTCTGTAATAACCTCTTAAGAGATTATTACAAAAAAACAAACTTTTTACGAAAAAAAGGGGACTAACACAGAATGTAGAAATGGATTCATTAAGCATTGTTAACTATGGGAAAATTGTTGTTTACCCCAGAAAAATTCATTTTTTGGCCAAAATGAACAGTTGTTATCCTTTTAAATTTTGCCAAATTTTAATTTGGAACAAGCATTCAGTCTGGAAGTTTTGACATGTTATTTGGCAAGCAAAAATAATGGCTGTGTTGTATTCCTGTTCTTGCATACATTTTAATTTCCATATTTTTGTAGGAGGTAATAACTTTCTAGCTAACTTCCTAGCCAAAACCAAAGATATCAGTCCTGATGAGAGAGCAAAGAAGTTGGAAATAGACCCAGTAAGTACTGATGTGGGTGTGATGGTTGCATTTTTTCGGTCAACATATTTTTGAATACTTCATGATATGTCTCTGTCCCTTTTAAGATGTGACTGAGGAAAACATATGAATGAAGAGTTAAGTACATGAATACGATAGATAACAACTTTCCTAGCATGGATGAACTCAGTTTTCAGAGACTTTGGTTATGACAATATTTGTAGTATGAGAGTCAGTAGTCTTATGTTAACTGGGCTGTTGTTGCCAACAATGTTTGCAGAACAGAAATGATTACCTGAGAGTTATATAAAAATTAAAATCAAGCGTTTTTTTTTTAATTGAAGATTGTCACTGCCAAAGTGGAGTATTTAAATGTACTAGTACTATCATGATGTAGAATTGTATTATGTTCTCATCAAAATGTCTACAGTTTTTATAAAAAAAGGGCCTCATTTCCAATGTTTTGAAAGCCCCATGTTTAACCACCTCTTTGTGTCTTTATAGAAATACTCCATATTAACTAGAATTAACTAGAAATTTTCATCAGTAAACCTCAACAAACTGGATCTCCTCAAATGCAGCCTTACTGTATTTGGTAATGTATTGAGAATGTAGGATTTCTTTTCTTTTACCAAGTTGAGATAATGCTTTTATTTATAATGTTATTTTAAGATTAAAGTTTCCAGTCAAATTGATCTCTATAATTTATTATTTGTTACTCAGGACATAGGAGCAGCCCATGAAGCGAGTGCACAAGAGGGCCAGACACAGGTACTATATTTGACATCATAGAAAGAGCGAATACATCTGTCTGTGTTTTGTTGTTTTTTTTAAAATATATATACACTGCACAACAGAACCTAGAATGATTTGAAATGCTGCAGTTTACTGTATTGTATATGAAAATATTTGCCATGGGATAACAGAAATCTGATTTTTTGTTCAGCATACTTTAATTTGTAACACCAGTTCGCAAGATAGACGTGCTTGGTGAATGATTTAACTACCTGTATTTTTTACTTGAAAAAGAACAGTCCTGTTAATATTAATATGCTTCATGTAAAATTCTAGCCACCACCAATAGATGAAAAAGTCGACCTCCATTTCGTGACCTTTGTTCATAATAATGGTGGTCTCTATGAATTGGGTAAGTTCTAAAACATGGCGATATAACTCATCAGTAAAGGAAATATTATGGATGAAAAATCTGTGTTCACCATGAATTCTGACCGTAGTATGATTTTACATGGTCCACTGTCTTCAGTGTGGTATCTGAGACCCTAATTGTGTTTGTTGTGCCTTATTGTGTAAGCTGAGGCTGATTGTGATAGGTGAGACCCTGATTGTGACAGTTGAGACTGAGTGTGATAACTGAGCCTGTGATTGCGTTAGGTGAGACCCACATTGTGTTCAGCATGGTGATACCGATAATCTCCTGATTGCTAAATGTTGACAAACTTCAGTCAGATCCTTTGTAGCAAAATTTGCAAGGTATTGATAACAGGAATACAAAAAGTTGATGATTTGAGTTCATTATTGTAAATTTTCCATTGAGATTTGTTTCCTTTGTTGATTTCATTGGATTCTTTGTTTCTTATGCAGATGGACGTAAAAATGCTCCAAAGCGTCATGGCAACACTACTGCAGATACTCTACTCGAGGTAAAGCATTCTACCATAACTGGTTTGCTATAAGTTATGAATTAAGACATGATTTTATTGATATTTACTTGGAATTTGCATGTGAAAAAAAAATTATGATAAGGGCACCTTTATTATTTTCAACTTGGTTTGTTTTAATGTATGGTAAGAGAATTCTTAATTAGACACTTGAGATATTGGTAGGTCTGAAAGCATGGATTTTCATACCCGCTTTTGTTATAGAAGAGGGATTGTGGCATGATATTGAAGTGAGTCATTAATTCAGTCTAAACTGCAGTTGAGGAAATTTTCTCTAGTTCATTGATAAAAAGCTGCTTTATTTTTTATCTGCTCAGGATGCTGCGGCAGTGGTGAAGAAGTTCATGGCAAGGGATCCAGATAATATCCACTTCACTGTGGTTGCCTTGGCTAAGACAGATTAGATTGTGTTAGTTGTGACATCTGCTGTACCAGTGATTGTGCTTGCTGTGCCAGGAACCTGGTGAGATTGTGTCCAAGACTAAGATCCATGGAAATGGTTCTGATCAGTGTGCTGCTCATGTTTACTGTCCTTCTTAAACAATATCAGCTCCGTGAGAATGTGATAATTTTAATACTGTGCATAATGGATAAATTTTGAATATTGGATAAAGCTATGACTCATTATTGAAAATTCAATACTAGCAGTTGAGACAAATGTCTTTGTAAGCAAAGCAGTCCAAACCATTCCATTCTGCCATTCTGTATTGTAATGATTGTAGTTATGTGGGGCAAATCAAACATCTACATCTTTACGAACATTTCAGTAGGACCAATATTGAAGATCTGAATTTTGTAAATGCACAGGAGATGAAAACTGTTGAATTCTTTTAATCAGTTTACTTGCATACATGTGTACTCAGAAATTGGTTTCATATGGTTGAGACAATCAAACAATTAAAAAAGTCTAGTATCTGATTGTGCTATTTATATGAGCTACTTTTCATTAAAATGAACATGCACTGTAGCAAAGCTGTGTATTAATTTCAACAACAGCTTATGACCACTTTACTGTACACACTTGAAACATAGAGGTCCATTGGAAGGTACCATGAGGTATGGTACCTTGGGAAGGTACCATGGGAAGGTACCATGGGGTACCATTGGAGATTCATGTTGTAGAGTGAGATCTCTTTGAGTGTAAATATGTTGCTTGTGTACTAAAGAAAAAGAATACATAAAATGTGACTGCATCTTACTCATTGTTTGAATGTTGAACAGTATTTTCATGAAACAAATGAATCTATTCATTGATATTGCCAAATGCTGTGACCTGGTCACGCAGTCAACTATGTGTTATGTGCAATGAAATATGTTCTACAAATCAACTTTGTTTTGTTATCTCACTTAGTGTGAATGAGTTTAAGAAAATCAAAGATTGGATGAGAGTGGGAATTTGGGTTTGCGAGACCTTTGTTTAACAACCCCTGGTGTTTGGAGTATTGTGTCCAGTAGTGTCCTATAGAAGGTGTAATCACATGAGATATTCAGTAAAACAGTGTGTTACAATGAGGAACTATATCCAATGTCAACTACTTTGTTATTGCTCTCATGGAACCCGCCATTACAGAGGTTGACAATAAACTAGATGCAGGGGTTGGATCACTTTATTTTCTTTGGAAAGGTTTTTATCTTCTTTGGAAAGGTCAACTATGGAAAAGATACAGGCCATGATCCCCAGCCAATATGTCAACTTCTCTCACGCATGATGTAGTGGAATGAAGTCCTACAGGAATGGTGCATTAAGGGTCATACTAAAATGCTCAACTCATAGCAGTACACTCTAGAAAACAACTCTGGATGCAAGTTAACACAGGAAATAGTCATTCAAAAGAAATACATTGATATAAAAACAGTATATAATGCTAGCTAAAAGCAGCTTGGTTAATGATACTGTCGACCAAACTTTACTAATCTTTACTATTTGTTAATGAATTGTCGGGTTGTCCACCAGTGATTGGACCTAATTAGTTGGCTGTCACCTTGATTGTTATTTTTATGATGGAATTGCTTTAATTACCTCAGCCAAGGAGGTTATGTTTTCACCCCTGTTTGTCTGTCTTTCTGTCTGTCTGTTTGTCATCAACATAACTCAGAAATTTTCAGGGTAGGTCAGAAATGGCTTAACTTAGAAGTGATTAGTTTTTGGTGGTGATCCAGATCAATAATCAATCAATAATCAATAATCAAAAAACTAAGTTATGGACCGATTTTGATGAAATTTTCAGGAACTGTCAGAAGTGGGCCAAGGAACAGATGATTAGTTTTTGGTGGTGATCTGGATCAATAATCAATCAATAATCAATCAAAAAGTTTTTTAAAAAATCAATAATCAGTAATCAAAAATAAAAAAGCTAAATCATTGTAGAATGAAAATTTAGGGGTAAAACGTCATTGGATGGAGACTTTTCTAGTTTTGGTTATGATGATGCAATTGCGCCAAAATTAAAACTTTTTGGTGCTCTTATTTTAAATGTTAAAATTTCCCTCTTGCTGATCCAGAAGTCTGGCTATAATATGAAAGTTGCCATCAGCATTTAGCATATTCATTATGTTATTATAATTCATTATTTATTTATATATTACTTTACAGATCCACTTTACAATAGCACTGTGGCTCCTGAATTTCCTGTATATGACATATAAGTACAATTACATATATTTCTATGTTAATGGCACTAATCACATGATTGTGTATCATATTGCAGGAAGAAATACAGAGCACCTTCTGCTCCAGTTTGTTCTGAGGTACTGGCACTGGGGTTTATTTTCCATTTTATTATTTATTTAAAATTATGATCTTCCACCAAATCTTAGCAGTGTCCCAAACAATAAAATAGACTATCACTGTGTGATGGTAACAGGAGCATAACTACAGTCTGTTTTGATGTGAAAGTGGATTTTTTTTTTGTGGATAGACTAAGACCCCAGTCCTGTACCTAGATCGATATAGCAGACTTGACCCATCCCCAAGGTTTTTTTTGCTAAATTACATTCAGCTTTTGCTCTTGTGTCTGGCATGCCTACTGAAGCTGTTAGGGGGTAATTAACTATCGTTAAGCAGCTCTGTTTGAATGCAATTAAGAGAGAATCCCCTCAGAGTTGGGTTAATCCTGCTAGATCGATATAGGTATGGGGATGGGATCTAAGTCAGTGATGTGACTAACTGCTGAATAAACAGTTTTCACAGTCTCATCCTTAGTGTATTTTTCTTTTTCGGCAGACTGTAACTCTGGTGATGTTGTTCTCAATAACAACAGCTAACATCAGTCTGATTGAAGCTGAAAGAATGTTATTGTTATAATTATTATTATACGTAGAAAAAAATATATTGAAATTAAATGTGGAAAAACATCCTATTTTGACTATTTTTAATAAAAATGCAGTGAATATTCTTTTTTGACAAAAGTGCAAGAATCCTCAGAGCACTTGATTTCATAAAAGGTAATTATGTTACCCTTTTTGTGTTATTTCTATCAGATAATCTGGGAACCAATCTTTTGGAAACAAGACTTTGATGAGATTACATAAAAAAAATGCAGATTTTTTAATTGCCAATTAACATGAGCCTTATGAAAATCAATAGGCTCCATCCTAACCATGATGTTCATCTGGATTCAACTTGAAATTCAAACTTTGTATGACATCAAACGGTGGTGAACTGTGGGGTCACTGTGGAAACTGTTAGGTAAGACACTGATTGAGTTTGCTAAAATTGATTGTGTTAGGTGAGATACTGATTGTGTTTGCTGAAGTTGTGCTGGGTGAGACTGAATGTGTTCAACATGAATAAGATGTGATCTAAGGGGTTGTGATGCAAAAAAGAATATACGCTAAAAATTATGAATAATATATTTACCGGGAATATAATCACTACTGTCATATTCTTTTTGCATTTAAACAGGTAAGCAGTATATAATTGCATCAGAATTTGAACTGAGAAAAAAGATGAAATAAAAATTGCCATGTCACGGTGTAAGTCATGTCATCCCACAACCACTAGCAATCAACAACATGGTGTGGTATTAAATGTGATTAAAATATTTACATACGTTGAAATAGAATCACTGAGTACCATGCTTTTATCATTTCTCAATTAGAGAATAATTAATGAGCCTCATATGTGTCACCACAATTCTGTCATGTCCTATAAGAGCAGATTACTTCCTCACATGAAAGCCACAGTTCATGGTTGATGCTGACTTTCAGTACACTGATTGTTTTGTCTCAGTATTTACTGTCTGGAAACAAAACTAAGTTTGTGGTCAGGGAACTGTATCTGAACAGCTCAGTGATAGTAACCAGATCCTGCTGTGGTGGGTCTCCTGTTGATTTTATCTTGTGTGTGAGGGAGTCTGGTGATGGGGATAATATGCTTATTACTAAAAGTTGACAAACCTGAATTCATATCTTTCTCTCTGGTAATATTTCTAAGAGTGCAGTAACCTTGACCTCAATTACCTGGTCTAAGTGATTTCTTTGCTTATTTCAACCATTCCTCTACACCTTATTTAGCATGTCAGTTTAAAAAATGAAAAGATATACAAAGGTTATTAATTGTGTATCTGTGAGTCAATAGGTTGCCTGTTTAAAGTGACTGCAATTTTAGAAAAAAGTTTTGAAGTTTGAACCTGTTAGAAAGAGGAAAGACTTTTGCTGGTAGAAAGTGATATTTTTCTAATCTTATTCACAGGTAGTTTACAGATTTTGTCATTGGTGCTACATTGTTGGTCATTTGGTAACTTTAATTTGTAGATACATTGTAATAAAGAATTTTGTTTCATGTGTTTCAGCATGTAGGGGTCCCCCCTCCACACACACATACACACACACACACACACACACACACACACACACACACACCCCTTTGATATTTCCATACTTAGTTTTCTTTTATAAACTGAAATATTCAGAGAGAAATATATTCCTGAAGTCACCTCTTCCTCTTTTCATGACTGGATGTGAAGACAGCAGGGCACCAGTTATGTTGTGGTTAAGATATAAATGTCCTTGATCTAATCTGGTCATATTTGTGGTTGTCCATACTAACCTGCCTGACCACAGCATGGTGTAAGTGACCACAAAGACCGCGTCCATCAATTTCTTTTAATAACCTCTGTGGAATGTAAATTGTCTTTTGGTATTATTGGATTATGATTGTTACTTGTTAAAATAAAATCAGATATCTATCTGGTAAGTATCTGATTTATTTGTTGTGGCCTATGGGAAATTGGAAAATTAAATTTAGTTATGATATTGAGTATTAAAGGATTTTATCAGATTTTTTGCATCAACAATTGAATGGTATTGATAAAAGGTATTGAAAATTGGGAATAAACTCACTATATATATATATATATATATATATATATATATATATATATATATATATATATATATATATATATATTCTTTTTAAGTAAATTTTCCGTCAAGAAGTTTCTTGGTCTTATTTTCTTATTTTTATGCAGACAGCCACAATAATGCTCTCAAGCAGCCTGGTAACACTACAGGTAACTTAAGGTACAGCAGTCTAGAAATATTGGTTTGCTGTTAGCTATAGCAGTGAACATGTTCTAATCTATAGATAGTTACTTGGAGTTTGCATGTGAAATTTAAAGAAAGTACTTAATACGTATATTCTTTTCATCTTGATTTGCCTTTAATGTTTGGAAAGAGAAATCTTAAAGAAACAAGACACATGTGAGATATTAATTGGTCTGAAAATCATGGATTTTCATAGCTGTTTTTTATTATAGAAAAAAAAGATGTGGCATGAATATGAGGTGAATCATCATTAGACAAACGTGCAGTTGAGAAACATTCTTTTGATCTCATAGGTAATAAGCTGCTTTATTTTTTATTTGCTCAGGATGCTGCGGCAGTGGTAAAGAAATTCATGGAGCGGGATCCAGATTATATCCACTTCACTGTGGTTGCCTTGGCTAATACAGATTAGATTGTGTTAGTTGTGACATCTGCTGTACCAGTGATTGTGCTTGCTGTGCCAGGAACCTGGTGAGATTGTGTCCAAGACTAAGATCCATGGAAATGGTTCTGATCAGTGTGCTGCTCATGTTTGCTGTCCTTCTTAAACAATATCAGCTCCGTGAGAATGTGATATATACTTTTGAATACATTCTATTTTTTCCAATTTCTACCAATACAATTTTCAAAACTTTTTGTGTTTGATATAACACAAATATAAATTAATGATAATAAATGAATAATTGATTATGAGAAACTTAATCAATTTGGCTAGTTAGCATAATTAATTCTTATATAGACAGCTTGGTTGGTCTCATGGCCATGAGCAGGACACAGATATGTTTTATTTGACATTGCAAACATTTGCAAAAAGGATTTGAGATGGAATGGTGTCAGATATAACTTTAATGATTGTTTTTAACCAAACGTGTTAGCATATTTGAAATAGGTTATTTGCTGTAAACATGTTAGCTGTGAGTTCTGTGAAGTGATTGTTGCTTTTGAAATTTAACAACATCTAGGACTTAAAGCTACAGAAAATTAATTATAAATGATATTTTTATCTGACATTTTATTTATTCAGAAAAACTGAGATGTGGAACTTTAATAAATTTTAAGACTGAAGTAGCTATCACTTTACTTGAAATTTGAGGAAGTAAAACTGCATAAGAAGAGGATGGTTTTCTATAGATTAATCTTATCATAGTTTTAAAGGAGCGTCAAATGTAGCGTTCATGGAATCTATCAATAACCCAACATTTTACAGTAAACAGGTGGGTGTTGATGGTTAGAAACCTCACAGGTGTACTGGTGTGTTTGGCACATAATGTTTCAAAACTTCACATTGTGTAAGACTTGTGTCACACAAGATTGATTCATATTCTGCTGTATATTACTCAAGCAAGTACAGCCGGAGGAGGAAATGTTAAATGTTGCCTTCATGAAATAAATTATATTTCCATATAAGTCAAATATTATGGCTTTTGGTACTTATTTGAAATATACATCAATTTCTAATGTTTTCAGCATTTTTTCTTAATGGTCTCAAAGATAATGAATTCAGTCACAGAAGCAAGATAGGTTTTCTTCTTTAAAGATACATATTAAGCAAGTACTTATATATGTCAAATCATTTCCACCATAGTGTTTTGAATAGTATTACTGAAGGAAATATGGATGAGCTTTGATACATTATGGTATTTCCTGAAAGATGATATTTGCACGGATATTTACTGTTTGCTTCCTGTGCCTCATGTACTGGAGGAAAAAATTTATCATCAGAAATTTGAAGAAGGTGCAGTTTAAAACCTTTTTCTGCTGCCCAAAAGATTAATTAAAGAATTTAAGTTTTTTTTTTTTTTTTTTGACATGTGGATTTGATTGTGTACAGAAACTGGTACTAATAATTTATCTATGTTACGAAATCTTTACAGTTGTTTTAAGTTTAATTTTTGAAGTGTTTCCTTCTCAAGCATATGACATTGTTACTGTCAAAATATTTTATATTGCTGAACATGACCAGGTCATTGGGTTTATATGTAGAAGCTAGTGACAGTAGGTGTGAGGATCTTCATTGTTGTCACATACTTCATAATAACATAGGACATTCAACTTGACGTGGCACAATAAAGATACGGTCTATTTCTAAAAGGGCCTCAAGAAATTGACTTGTTTTTTTGGAAAGAGGAAGGAAGCTAAAATTAATGTTATCCTGGAGCTTGTTAAGTGTCCTTGACAATACCACTGTGTGACAGCGAGTGGGAGGAAGACCCTTGAATAGGACATGCACTTTCTAACACTAGTTATTTAGATCATGTTGGGGGAGTTGTGGGGGGGGGGGAGTTGAGAGGATGGAGGGTTATCCACTTTGAATGACATACTACACTATTTAATGTCTGTAAAATAAAACAGGTTGTCACCAGTTTTCTGGGTAGGCTTAGTTTGGCCTTTGTTGAAGGGGGGTCGGGGGGGGGGGGGGGTGTGGAGAGATACAGTTACCATAATTTGAGTGTCCAATAGATGCCATGGGAAAATTGATGATAGCTTTCTTTTTCAGGACAAATGTCTTATTTCATAAATTATGATTTTATCTCTGATGTAATCTGAAGCTGATTACATTCCCTTCTGACAAACAACTATGGTGTATATTGTACTATATCATAGGGTGAGTAACTCTGGGTAGGCTAGTAGAGTGATAGGTAATACTGTTCCTTCCCCGTATGATTACCAAGGTCATACTATCTAATCTGAAATCTCGCTGGCATTTGCAGTGGTAAAAAACAGCCCCGTGAGGTACTGCGGTACACTTGGTGCATGGGCTATTGAGACATGGAATGATATTCATGCTGTTTGTTTGTAAAATTGCTTCAAAGGAAAATAGTGTGAGACTTTAATTTCTGAGGAATAATTTTTATCTGTGAAAAAAAGGGTTGAAGTTGAAAAAGTTGAATGGCATACACACGCGTGCGTGCTCACACACACACACACACACACACACACGGGAGAGAGGGAAACAGAGTTCTTTTAAGTTGTTTTTTTTTATTTAATGGGTCTGAGAGATGAGCTTTAAGATATTAAATTTATTATGTAAGTCTGAAAACAAAAACAATACTTTAAACTGAGTCAGAATAATAAATAGTTATATTTATGATGAATAAGCTAGAGTTGGCCCTGTTATTGTGCAATGCTCCACCCAGTAATAAGAGGACTTGGGTGTACCCTCTCGGAGCTGGAGTGTATGTAACTCATCACAGGGACAATTTTTTTTCTTTTTGACTCACTTTGATCAAAGACCTCTAAATGAATTTTTAGCATCATAACAAGCCATTAAAATGGTGGCATGAATAATCTTTCACTGTGGAGTAATAACAGGGTTAATATATTCAGATGGAACTGATGGGATAATTTAAGGTTGTGGTCATTCACTTTGATCCTTATCTGAAAGTTTGTCAACAATATTCCTTGGATGACCAAGCAGAAACCCCTCAACTGTGGTGACCCATTTAATGGTTTAGAAGATGACCGCTTCTCATTCTTTTCTGTGAATTCTGTATTACATCATCCTGACAGGACGTGCAATTTATTAATTTTTTTTTTTACATTTCTTGATTTTGGAATTGGGATATAGGTGGCAGCATAGGCCAGTCTTTTTTATTCAATATAGAAATATTGGAAGTATATCAGAGTATTTTTGCAACTGTCAGAAATAATTTCATTTAGTACAAAATAAATGGATGTTTACTTTTTTCTTTTACTTTAATTTACTTTGCCAAAATTGAAAGTTTCGCATTGAAAAAAAACCAAGAAACTTCTATTCCTTCTTACCATAAGTCTAAAGAAGTCATCCAAATATGAACTCCTTATGTCGTCTGCCTTCTAAATGAAGCATGAACTATTTACTTCAGTAAAAAACAGTTGTGATTTTTGCCCTTTTAACTGTAAACTGAACAGGTATTTTGGGGGCAAACATTCTGCTAATATTTTTAATTATTTGTGTTTGTGGAATGTATTATTACGTCCTGTGAAATGTTTGAATTGCATGGAACCTTTGATTATAAATATATCAGTGTGCCTCTTACATTTCTAAGAAAAAATCTAGTTTGAGTTTCTAAGGAAAATGTTCATTACTATAGCTTTAATTCTTTCTGTTAGTATAATATTTTCTTTAAAGCAGAGCGAAGAGATAATTAAGTAATTTCATGTCTCTGTTAGTTTATGCATCATTAATTGTTTGTCTCTTTTTCCAAGAAAACAGTCGACCAATATTTTTGCGGTGAAGTATAAATTAACTCTTGTGTTGAGTCTAAATTTACTTTCTGCTTGTTGTTCAGAGTCTAAATGCAAAGATAATTAGTTCAATGGGGTGGCTAATACACTATCGGCAGTTTAAGTATGATTTGATGGGAGCAATGGCAGTTTATTTTGATGAAGAGGATGGGGAACAAGTGCACAAAATGGTGGAAAAAATGTTTTATTCAAGCTGTCAACAAAGGGGAAAATAAGAGAATGTACTCCCCAAAAGGTGTTTTTTAGGCATGGACCAAAAACAATTTCACGATTTCCAAAAATCCCACTCAAGAAAATAGCATGAAAACAGTGATTTTTTAAATATTTTTTCAAGCCAAGATAAAAAGTTTACCAGCATAAACCCAGGGGGCATTTGGGGGAGGGATACGAGTATAGCCAGAGATGTCTGCCTCTTACAAAGTCTAACATAAAAACAAGTCTCCAGTATTTGTCCATGCCAGGCTCCTGCTAGTAGTTAGGGTTTTGTGGTCCCATTTAAAGTGGTTTCATAAATTTATGACATAGACTTCTTGTCAGGCGACAGTGGATACGTGTATACTTAGTATGAAAGCTGACCTGGGGCCAAACATATTTTGAGGACTTTGAGGAAAACAACTGAAGTGTGAAGCTGAACACTAGTTTAAACCATTCAAATAAAAGGGAACTATATGGAAGTCCTAGAGAATTGCTTTATTTTACTCCCTCACATGAATATCTTGATATATAAAAGTTAAGATGTTAAGTATTTTTCTTATTTTCCAATCAATAAATGAGAACTTCACATCACATCTAGTTGACAGTTGGAGCAGGCAGCTCTGCATGCAATGACTGTCTTCACACTGGAGTTTTTGGTGTACTAGCACTCATACCAGTCAGTGCTTTTTTTTTTAACCAAGTGTCTCTTAGTGCAGTTGCATGGCCTCTCTGATAGTATGCACAATAAATAGACTCCCTATGCAAGACACGTATATATAAATAGCTAGGTATATCACTATGGGGAGACTCACACAGTCCATGGCTCAAACAGCTCTGAACTGGTTTGATCTGAGGTGGTTTCCTGTATCCTCGTAGCAGAGGAGAGGGTACATGTATAAAACATATCCACAACCCTTTTTACCTCTGTTGGTATACGTACTTCAGTGATAAAGTCTCTTTCAATACACCTGGACAGGGCCTTATTACAAAGCAGAGATTTTTACTCCCCTCAACACAATTTTTTCCACTAGTTAAATTCCTGCTGTTGTGTGAATTAATTGGCTGTGTCAGTAGGATGGTTCTGTTGAAGTGGCTCTCATGCAGCAGGGTTATTAAGTTGGCAGTCTCTCAGAGTGTAGAAGTACATAATGTATCATTTATATTAATTTCCCACCCACCGTAAAATTAATTAGGGCCTTCATTGTATCGATGTATGGAGAGGAGCAATCAACTTGTGAGTGATTTTAGGCAGTTCTACTCCTCATAGTCTCTATGTTCAGGATGAATGCCAGTGAAACATATAGGCCCCATTCAGAATAGGGGACTTACTAGTCCAAGGATCAAATATGGTGACCTACTACAAAGCTAGTCATCTAATCCACTGATAGACACTGAATAAATATCCTGCAGAGAAGTATTCAAGTGTGTTGGCCATATTTGACCTTTGGACTAGTTAGTCCCATATTCTGAATGGGGCCTTTTGACTCGGGTGTAAACAGGGGCAGGATAAGGCCGGTTTAGACACATTGTAAAATTTTTGTCCTGTGAATGATCCTTTTTTTACCTTTTTGGTCTCTGGTGTCATCAGAAAGCCTCCTACACTTTGTTTTTCATGCATGGAGAGAGATAGCTAGGTGAAGTTGACTGCAAGAGCAAGATGAATGATAATAGTCACAAGCCTGCATTCTTCTAAGGTGTGCTAAGACATGAACTTCTTTAGAACGAAAATTGGGTCTTATTTGTGTCATCTGCAACAAAAAATCAGAGGGTCCCCATTGAGATTATCTAAAATACATGAACACCTGGTATTCATTATAGTCATCATATGGTGTGAGTTAGTCTGATTTTTGGTCTGAAAAAGTTCTTGTCTGAACAGGCTGTAGGTGAGTGAACCAGTCCCCGTGTCCCATCAGTATTCAATTCACGCTGTCCCCAGAACCAGAACAGGTAAAAAACACATGATTCACAGGGGGCTAGGGGAACCAACCAGTTCTATTAACCACTAATTGTTTTGGCAGAAAAACCACAAGCAAACATGTGGAAAAAGTAAGACACTGACAGATGAGTATATTATAGGGAAACCGCTGAGCCTCGTCGTGCATTAAGTGTGTCTCTTGTATGACATGTCACAACGTGTCATAGCTGAGACCTATTTATAGTGTTTGAGCTGTCATAAACTATGTTATGTAGAAATTCAGACACTTAAGCGTGACCAGTGGTTTCTGGTCACTTTCCTGACACAAGTCATATTAAAAGTTAAAATGTTTTAAATGTATTTTTTGTATGTAAATAAATGTACCTGTCACTAAATGAGTGTCAATATTAAAACTGTGCATCAGGGGTCATTGTCTCATGAATTCCTCTACTGACAAGAGACAGAAAACCCATGTATGAGATGTGAACAAATTAATATAATTATACATGTTGCTGCTTTTAATAAATTCTTATATACTTGAATAAATATATATATAGTTATTTGAAAAACAGGAACAATGGAAATATATTCTTGGAGAAAATAGTGAGCTTCTTTCAAATCTATATATATAATTTTTTCAGCTGTGATAAGCTGTTCATACTTTTGTGTTTTACATAATTGTCTGCCCTTGTTTGACTTGATATGAAATCAAGCTTGGTGTGATGTGGTCTCCATGGTAACCAGCCTGATCCATCCTGGTTCTTCTGGAAAAATGTTAGGTTCAAGACCAAGATCAGTTTCTTTTTATTTTTGTGGTATAGCAGGACTTACACAAGATCTTACACAAAAATTGTAGTTTCTCAAAGGGATGATAAGAAAGATAACAAACCAAATGTGTAACTTCAGCAAGATCTAACTGCAAAATTAAAAGAAAAATTGGATTCTTGTGTTTTGTTTTGATGAGACAGTTTGTAATGCTTTACCCAGCAAGTATTACTTTAGAGAGATAAGGGCTGCAGAATATCTAGTGTTGACAGAATTCCACATTTTCCTAAACCAATGAGCAAGGTTTTAAAAAATCTCTTCATTTTTTTAAAGACATATGTTGTGGCATGATAAAAGTAATTAGGAAAGATCAGAGTGATATCACCTTTTTGAAAAATGGTATCAAGAGTGAGCTCCATGCCTGGATGTCAAGTTCAGGGTTCTTTGTTATCACCTTCCTCACAGGAGCCCAGGTCTCAGTATTGTGTACCAGGCATGGTTATTTGTTTATTTGGATAATTTATGCCGTGAAGTAGTATTTATTTAGATCAAGATGTTTAGCACCAAAACTAGAAAAGCATGCATGCATAAAAAATGTGAATTAAGGATGTTAAGTGATCTTAATTAACAAATTTACAATCCTTTAAGTGATAAATACCATATTTGATCAAATTAATTGCATACAAGTGCTTAAGATTTATGGTTATGAAAAGATAAATAGTTGTAGAAGGTTAAACAGGTCTCGCATGCTTAGGTTCTGTGTTTGAAATAAATATTCAGGTATGAAGAGAAGACAGATATCAGTGTTCACTCTACCTGTATGCCCTTGCTTTGGAGTGGCATTTGTCAAATTGTTACATAACTCTGTCATATCTGCATATATTTGACATGTTTTACGTGTATACAAGTGACACTAAATGAAATGCAGCAATTTACTGAGATGAAAAGATGATCAGGTTAAAGATTAAATTCAAATTGTCTGGTAAGATGGTAAAAACGTTTTTTTTAACTAGATTTATTTCATTTTGGTAGTCTTCAGCCTTGGACAAGGAACATCAGTACTCAAGTCTTAAAAGTCATTTATGTGTTTATGTAGCTACAGGGAATCATAACGGAATTTGGCCTAAAGAAAATGGCCAATGTCTTCTCTTTGCTAATTATATACAATAATTCATTTTGATTTGGTGAAAGTTTTTAATTTCATTGAGGCGCTGAAAACAAAAGTTATTATGGAGCAACCAGAATTTTGAGAATGTATTTTTAAAATAAAATCAACAAGAAAATAAATGACACTGAATCCTTATATTTCTTTTTTATTTTGTCAAAATAATCATTCTACTCAGACCACCTAATATTAATACAAACTTAAGATGCTCTTCATAACTTTATCATATTAGTTTCAAATTTTGTCACAAAATGCAATGAAAAGAGTTTGAATTACCAATCACATGTTCAACTAAGTTAAAGGTAACTATGATAATATCAGTTTATGAACTGTAAATATGTACTCTATTTGAAGCACATCATCAAGGATATCGTAAAAATATTCGAAAGTCTTTAAATCTCTTGCATTGGAATAAATTGCATAATAGAAATGAATTTAAATACAATCATCCAAATTAGATCAAGCACAAGCTGAAGATTCAGGTATGTTAATTGAGTTTTTATGTTTTTATTTTTATTTATTTTTATTTTTATTTGAGTTTTTATTCAGGTATGTTAATTGAGTTTTTATGGTATCATAATTAATGACAGGCAGCTTCAATAAAATAAAAGAGGGAAAGAAATAAACATTGTCAAATCAGTTTCATGTATTTTATTTTCATAAATATCTATAACTGCCAGTAGGGAAGTCAAGCTTCAGATGATAAAACTTTTATATCAACAAATTGAATCAAACAAAAATGGGTTGCTTAAGCAGAATAAAGATTCACACTCATAAACACAGCCAGAAAGCGAAATATCAAAGTGGCCACAATATTTTAACCACACGTGAAACTTGTGGTTGTCACGCCGTGCCTGAAATGGACGGTCAAACACACATTGCCCAGGGGCCTGTACAGACCCAGGACAAACCGCTGCTGACAATACAAGGTTATTGTCACCTACTTCACTAAAACACCCCATCTGAGGTGTATGTCAGCCAAAAAATAAACAAACTTAGAAGAGTGCTTCTATTTGATGAGAGTGGCTTTGTTGAATTTGTTTGTTCATTTTTCTTGCTTGGCTTATTTTTACTCATTAAATACAAATGATGCATGTTAGACCTTATAATTAATATATAGGAAGAAAATAAATTGTCTTTGAAAGTATATCAGTTTTTGTTTATAAACAAGGTATATCTGGTGAGAAAATATAAAGTTGTTTTAGAGTTCAAATATCCAATTTTTACTGATACCAAGTGAAATTCACCAGCCCCTATCTTTACAAGAGTGAGTTAATTATTTTAAGATAAGAACTCAAATTCTGATGGTAATTTTGTCATTGGCTTTGGATGTGGTATTTACTGGTAATTAAGGAAAAGTGTTGAAATACTGAGGAAAAATAATATCCTGCAATGTTCAGGTCTAGCACATTTTCTTTCATTCCTTGTGTATCAACTTTTGAAAATTTTGAATCATTTCTTTTAGCTCTAATTAACAAATTATTGTTTTTGGAAAATTTATATATTTAATGAATTATAAATAATAGCAGACAACCACCCTCTGTGATAGATCGTGATCCCGTCACCACATCTTGTAATGGTTTGTTTTGAACACACCCCTGTGACCTCCAAATGTACGACCAGGTCTCCTGCCCACTGCTGTTGATATTTACGTTAACCCATCAAGGCAGGTTATCACACTGAAAACAGTTTGTTTTGTTGTTTTTGTGGTTCACCTCTGCATAGAGATAGTCAACCAGAGTTGCCGCAGAATGAGAGCTGAGACCTGGCCATCTCGGGGGACAGATCACTGCTGCAGGTGCTCTGTCAACAACATGGTACCCTAGGGACCATTCCCAGACCCTATCGTATTTGCTGTGGATCGATCTATCTCCAAGGGGATTCTAGCTAAATTGCAATCAACTTATCTGCTGAAGCTGCAAGGGGGTAATTAATTATCGTTTGGCAGCTTCAGTAGGTGTACCAGACATCTAAGCCCCTAATGCTGGAAGCAATTTGGCGAGAAACCCCTTGAAGATGGAACGATCCTGTAAGATCCTGTATGGGAACCCAGTCATATTGTCATTTGTCGATTCATAGATTAGTAGTAAAGACATAAGTCTTTTCAACGCATCATCACTAACACCATCACATCACTAATTTAAAACCCATCTATGCATTTCAGTTTGTTTATAGATATATATCCATCAGTTTCTCTGTTGACCATATTCAATCATTTCCTCAGTGATATTTATAATGGACCATGGATAAAGTGGTTAAAGCATACGGGTGGTACAGAGTTATCTAGTTTCAGCACATTTATTATCTTATTTGTTTACAAAATAGCATTCTAGTATAAGGTATATGGTTCCTGTTGGCCCTGTGTGCTCAGATAGTGGCCTGGGCTGACCTCTCTGGTGACAAACAGTTGGCCTTCCTCTCCCTGCCACTGTACAATAACACTCCTCCCTCTCCCTGCCACTGTATAATAACACCCCTCCCTCTCCCTGTCACTGTACAATAACACCCCTCCCTCTCCCTGCCACTGTACAATAACACCCCTCCCTCTCCCTGCCACTGTACAATAACACCCCTCCCTCTCCCTGCCACTGTACAATAACACCCCTCCCTCTCCCTGCCACTGTACAATAACACTCCTCCCTCTCCCTGCCACTGTACAATAACACTCCTCCCTCTCCCTGTCATTGTACAATAACACTCCTCCCTCTCCCTGTCACTGTACAATAACACCCCTCCCTCTCCCTGCCACTGTACAATAACACCCCTCCCTCTCCCTGTCACTGTACAATAACACCCCTCCCTCTCCTTGCCACTGTACAATTGATGGAGAATTCATTGAAAGGCATGACAGGCAACTAGACCTCTAATTTTCTGAATTTGTGGATAAATGATGATCACTTTTCAGCTTACCTTTGATGATTTGAATGAAAGCTTAGATGGTTTCTAATAGTTTGCTGCTACCTATTTTGAAAATGATTATCTCCTTCAGCTTCTTCTCCCTAGTGGCTTAGATCAAAGCACAAGTTGGTTCCATTCCAAGTTCCATATGTAACATAATCTTTGAATTGTTCATCAGATAACAGTTGCCTTTAAATGATAGATTTTGATCTCTTTTTATTTGCCTTTTATGCTGGTTTGAAATATCTGTTGTCATTTGTTACCTGCATTGCTTACATAAGTCAGAGGCAATTGAAATAAATAAATAAATGAATTGTTTTGTTGGAGACAACTTTGATTTAAAAACTTTCATTACTGTTGCAGAGGGTAAGATATAGCCCTTCTTTAAACCAGAACAAAGTTAATTGGTGGGGCAGATAGGCCGGAGGAAGAGGGGGGGTCACTAAGTATAGAGCTGTTTTTGGCACCACATGCATGGTGTATGGGCCAAATAGAGGCGAATGGCCATCCTGGGGGTAAGATGGGTCCAAGGTAACTGGTCAATATACAGAGATATATGGTCATCTTCAGGGTAAGATGGGCCCAAGGTAACTGGTAAATATACAGAGATGTATGGTCATCTTCAGGTTAAGATGGGTCCAAGGTAACTGGTCAATATACAGAAATGTATGGTCATCTTCAGGGTAAGATGGGTCCAAGGTAACTGGTCAATATACAGAGATGTATGGTCATCTTCAGAGTAAGATGGGTCCAAGGTAACTGGTCAATATACATGTGTACAGAGATGCATGGTCATCTTCAGAGTAAGATGGGTCCAAGGTAACTGGTCAATATACAGAGATGTATGGTCATCTTCAGGGTAAGATAGGTCCAAGGTGTTAACTGGTCAATATACAGAGATGTATGGTCATCTTCAGAGTAAGATGGGTCCAAGGTAACTGGTCAATATACAGAGATGCATGGTCATCTTCAGAGTAAGATGGGTCCAAGGTACTAGTAACTGGTCAATATACAGAGATGTATGGTCATCTTCAGGGTAAGATAGGTCCAAGGTGTTAACTGGTCAATATACAGAGATGTATGGTCATCTTCAGGGTAAGATGGGTCCAAGGTAACTGGTCAATATACAGAGATGTATGGTCATCTTCAGGTTAAGATGGGTCCAAGGTAACTGGTCAATATACAGAGATGTATGGTCATCTTCAGGGTAAGATGGGTCCAAGGTAACTGGTCAATATACAGAGATGTATGGTCATCTTCAGTATAAGATGGGTCCAAGGTAACTGGTCAATATACAGAGATGTATGGTCATCTTCAGGGTAAGATGGGTCCGTGGTAACTGGTCAATATACAGAGATGTATGGTCATCTTCAGGGTAAGATGGGTCCAAGGTAACTGGTCAATATACAGAGATGTATGGTCATCTTCAGGGTAAGATAGGTCCAAGGTAACTGGTCAATATACAGAGATGTATGGTCATCTTTAGGGTAAGATGGGTCCAAGGTAACTGGTCAATATACAGAAATGGTCATCTTCATGAATGGTTGTGAGTAATGATGCATGGACATAAAGGGATAGACACTCTATGTAGCCAAGGATGTACGAGCATCAAACAAATTAGAGAATCAATTTCCGCATCATTTACTGTCTTACATTACCATGACAATTGTTGCTTTTCACTGAATCTTTTTTCATGGCTTCTGGGTCTTCCAGAAGAGGGTCAGAATTGTTCAAGTTTACATTGAGAGGCATTTGATTTTTTTTCTTTTGGAAGCTAGTCAAGAATGGATGGATCAACAAATATAACTTGGAATACTGTTGGAAAATATTTTTTGGATCTGATAATAGACATATCATACAGGAGAGGGTGTGTTGATATCAAATCCTAATTAATACACCCACAAGTAATTGTAGACATCATTGCAGGGACGAAAACAAGGAAACTTGGAATTTAATTTCCTTCAGTAGTGGTAAACATGATTAGGATTATAATTTATAGCCCCATGCAGAGAAGGTTTTGTCATGTGTCCATGTACCATTGGAAGTTGGATGCAATATTTTCACACCTGTGAGGCAAATTAATATGTGATAATTAATATGTGTAAATTATGTAAAAGGCTTGTGATATATGGATCTAAATCTGTTTGTTGACTTTTAACCTGTGACAGGATAGCTATACATGCAGAGTTAAAGGGGGGGGGGGGGGTGGATCCATGGTATGGTTGCTCACACTTTCTGGAATGAAATTACCCCTCTGTAACTCTCCCATATGGTCCATTCTATCAGGCTTACACATTTGGGGCTACATTTGAACAAAGACATTTATTTACTGTTTTTTCATTTATTTACTACTTTTGTGTCGTTATTTGAAAGCACCATGATCATAAAAAGAATAAAAAGAAAAGCACTCTATGAGGAACATATTGCTTTGTACCCCTCCCCCATCCCTCCTCTTTCAAGTTGTGAAGATTATGAATGTGCACCTGATGTTACACAACGTACCTTACTTGTTGTTGAGATTTGAAAATAAAATTTTGATTAAATAGAACTGCTGTATAAAATATCTCCATCATGTGGTAAATTTTTCCTCCATTTAATTAAACCAACAGATGCAAATGAGATATGCCTTTGTTGTGTGTTGAATATTTCAGCCACAGGACAACAGGACTATGGAAACTGGGGACATTTTACCTGCTTTATTGTCCTGTTATTGAGAAAACATTGACTTAAACTCAGTATAACAATTTTATGATGACCATGATGTAAAACCACATGAACTGAATATCCTTATGTGGTGCTTTTTACAGTGCCTCTTATGCAATTGACAGTGGTAAAACGGGTAATAATCATATATAATGTGACCACATTTGTGCTTATTTAAAAATGTTTATTTTATATTCTGTATCTCCTCTTTATAGCTGGTAATGGATCCTTTGCAATTCAGGTTGATGAAACCTTTTATCATCATACTAAAAACACCATTTTTTGCTGCCGTAAGTTAACAAATAGTCCATTTCATATATTTGCCATAATCCTCTCAATTCCGTCTCAGTATATTTTACTGAGTATTGGGCTCTTACCATTGATGAGACTTTCTATTTTGCAATCATCAGCTGTAAATGACATCAACCAGTGGGTAACTAGAGGGTCCCATTGACTTATGAATGTCAATTTTCAATCCTCATCCTTCTTGAAACAAAGTTATTATACTCAATGTTTCTTGATTTTTAACTTGCCAGACTTGCACATTTTCAACGAGATATGAATCAAGTATTATTTACAAAGATTTGTCAACTGTGGTCATTACTCTCCAATAGGACCTTCTGTATAAGTAGTAGCACATCTTAACTTTACTTTATTAACTCAGGTGGCTTAATGCTGAGCTGTTGACTCAGTGATGCCTACAATGAACTGAAGATATTAGACACAGAACTATTTCTAGTGGTTCCCAGTGAAAGCACCTGAAGTATCATATAGGTGCAAAGATGTCTAAGTGGATTCACGTGCCAGAGAATGGACAGCCGTGGGTTGTGATCATTCCTTGCTCTGCCTAATGATGCATAACTTTGCTAAATAACCACATCCACAATGTGCATATATCTTCATCTCTATTAGCATACAGTGAACACAGTGTAATGTCTGTATTGGTAATTTTGGCGGGATGGCTCAGGGACGGTAGTAGCACTGCGGTCAATTATGTGGACATTAATCTTGGTTTCAGTGGTCTGCCAATCAAATTAACGGAGCACAAGCAGTGGCAGCACTGTTCACTGGTGGTGGTTCTTTAATTAGATTATTATTATTCATGATTTATTGAGGTCAGGGCTCCATCTTCTGATCTTGTGAACATTTCTAGAATTTAGTGTTGTGTATCTGTCAGTACATGTCTATAGAACCACTACTGGTATTGTAATAGATGAAGAGAGAGAGAGGGATAATATGATGTGATGGTGTTGTTGTTCTGTAGTTGCAAAAGGCAGAAAATAATGCAGAGATGTAGTCTGTAGGTAGAAAAGAAAATAATAATAATGATTTGAAAATAGCGAGACTAGTCCTTTAATGATAGTATGTTGATGATGAGGAAGGCGAGTGAGATGATGACGGTGATGTTGATGATGATGATGATGGTGATGTTGATGATGATGATGGTGATGTTGATGATGATGGTGATGTTGATGATGATGGTGATGATTTATGATGATGATGATATTAGGTTAGAAGCACATCAGGTCAGAAATCTGAGGTAGTTGTAAATAAAAATATGGAAGGTTTCAATAAAAGCACAGACTTTAGGAGAGGGATAAGAGGGGAGATTGGCAGAGTTTGAAAGAAAGTGAACATACAGAAAATCTAGCAGAGAAATCAGGTGAATCTTGTAAAATATTTAGAACAATTATGTTGCATTTTGAGGGAAAATGTCATTTCATGAATTTTTTGTATTACATATTGGATGAATAAAATGTTAATCACAGGCTGTTGTCTCATATCAGGCAATTGATGGAAATTAACTTACTCTTATTAAAAAATAATACAACACGTTGCATTGCCTGTTTTAAATGTATAAACTATTCAAGTTAAAACTTCATGCCATACTTCACATTGTCAGTATAGAGTGTAGAAATAGCAGCCTTAAAATATATGTGTCTTTTTACCATTGTGACCTGAATGAAGATCTATAAAATGTGGACTTGTCAGATTTTTTTATCCCAACTGAATAATTCATTACTCAACCAAATGTATTTTTCCGGAACATGTTATCTTCCTATAAAGGTGACAGCTATCGTTGACTATGCTTACCTATGTACTGTGACTATTGACATGCCCTCAGTAGTCTCAGATTGTACAATTAAGACCATTACCACCACGGGTACAAAATATTTACTACTTCTTACGTGCAGATAAGATAACCTTATTCTGGTCTGTGTTTGTAAGATTCTGCTGACATTTTTGTATGTATATCCAGTTCGTGCAAGGGATCCAGTGTTTGTTAAGAGACTATTCAAATAAAGTTATCTTTCCTTAATTTGTCCAGTCAGAAGTCATGCGGTGTGACTGTTCATGAGATCATTTTATTAGAACACACGCACTGACCTTGATTAAAAAGAATGAGGTTAAAATTTGAACCCTCGAAATCTACATAAGATCAAATTCTAAGGCATTTTTGTGCAAAACACTATAAAAATAGCACATTCTTATATTTGGCTAGTATTCTTTATGCCAATTTCTTCTGTATTCAAGCAGTAAAAAAAATTCAAAGCATTGTTATAGTTTTTTTCTAGATATTTTTATCGACGAATCAACTTGGTGACCATCTCAAATTGTCATGAGCCTCAATGTGGGTTATGAAAACTAATTTTATTGCAACTGATGAAGTGACATTATTTTAAGCATGGCACATTAACATCATATTCTGAGCTACAAATCAGTCACAAAACATGCTTTATTTTGTTACTTCTTAATGATAATAATTAATTTATTTCTTTTGATATCAGCTTCTTCTTGCCACATGTATGTCCACATGTATGTCTACATGTACATTGGTAGAAGTAGAGAATATTGCACTTCTTTCTGTATAACTATTTAAAAAATGTAATTTCAGAGTTTCAAAGTTTTTGATAATTAAACCAGTAATGAACTGAAAACTGAGCAATATGTACAGTTGATGGACTTCCATTTCTTTCCATTTTTTAAATTGAAGTTAAAGGTAATCACGAAGAAACCATCTTAATATTTGGGGAAAATGCAGAAACAAGCCACCCACTTTTAAGCCAGTGCTTTTGTTTTCTAAGCAGTGCTGCCTCCACAAAAATGTCTGCTTGAGCCAAATCTGTTATCTTAGGTGAAGACAATTTAGCAGCGATTTGCCTCAGGCTGGTGTGCATATAGACTTTTTATTACACTTTACACACGTGTATTATGCTGTATGCTGTGATTGATAGCCAGAGGGGAGGAGAGCGTTAAATGTTTAGTGATAGGCCAATCAGAGGATAGGAGGATGTTAAGTGATTAATGATAGGCCAATTAAAAAGGAAGATCAAGGAGCCTGGTTGGTTGATTGAGTTGCTTGTTTGGAATTCTTGGTAACATCAGTAAATATGCTTAATTTGTCAATGGGTTTATTCAAACAGCCTTTAAGTCTTCCAAATCTTTTGTTGTTGTGATATTATTTGCAAGGTATCCAAGAAGTCAATCTGTTAATCAAGAAAACAATTACTTGATAAATCAAAAACAAGCAGGAATTCCACTTGATATGGGAAATGTGTTTGAGTTTATTTGGTATTCTAATATCAGTTAGATAGCAGGTCAGGTATATAGTCAGTACAGTACTGACAATGCAGGACAATGTATACTTGTCTGTAAATAAAATATAATACTGAAACTATGTAAAAAGTTATATGCTTTAGTTAAGCAAGTCTAAAGTCACCTACACTCAAGCCAATTTTGGAATAAGAATTTACCAAGATTATTATTTATTGGAAAATAAGAACATTCCAATTATATAATAATTACATTTTATTATTATTATTATATGTTTTTTATTTGACTACTGTGACAATCTTTCAAATTGTAGGTTGCTACAGGTTTGATTAATTTGAACATACTCATCTGAACCTAGTTTGTTAATGAAAATATTTAACATATCTACATGTAACTTATTGTTTAGCACCAAATCATTAGCACCACAAATATGTGGAAAAACATTGTCCAGAATTTGTTTACCTAGATGGTTCCCATCAGAGTGAATGAATCAGTTCAATTTGTTTGTTCACTACAACCTTTACTGTCACCTCTCCATCTTCTCCTAGACCACAGGTATGTCAAATGGGTTTATTTGGTCAGATACCCTGGCGTCAGGGCTTTTCATGTGGCCTATCGTAACATGATGCGACGTGTGCCGTACATACCAGTCATGATCAGCAATCACAAATGATCGTAATCCAGATCTCCCCCCACCGCTACACCAGCACTGCTATTCTACTGTGGGGAGGCTGAACTATTAAAATGTGTCAAGCAGAAAATTATGTCATGTTTCTTGTGGTTTTTGAGATTAAACAACAGTGGACTATTTTTGATGTTATCTGGTCTCTAAACCCTCAGGCATGATTCTCTGAAGAGGTTGGAGAGGTTTTGAAGTTATTTTGTGGCTCTTTAGAATGACTTCAGATCTGAGATTTCATCAAGAAAAGACAGGTCCAAGAACAGTAACAGATTTCAATTGACAATAAATGCCAGAGTTGCAGTAGAAAACATACACTTCTTGATTTAAAATTAATACACGTAGTAAATCATTTTGTTTTATAAGAGCTGGATTTAAGAATTAGCTGTACAATTATATTGTTTCAGCTAATGTTGTTAATAAAAGCCATTTTCTCTTACCATCTCGCCTCATATCATAGAAGTCTTACTGTACAAAAAGCACTGAAATTGCAGTTTTTATGTAAACGGCCCATAAAGGTAGTTTTATTGACACCTGTCATAGCCTGAAGAGGTGTACTGATAATGATGTATTGATATATATCAATCTACTACATCTTTCAATACTTAGAAAGAAAAACATGAAATACTGTACTGTGTCATTTTTGTATAGTGTATTTGTCATTTAAACATTTTAATTTTTTTTAGAAAAGCAAAATGTAGCCAGGCAGCGTACAAGCCTGGTCAGGTGACCTTATTTGTGGAGTGCGTGAGGTGGAGGATTTGGTTCCTTAGCCGCTGTCAAATCACTGCATGGTCAAATGAAAGACCATTATAAATTACCGAATTCTGCTGAGTAGTTAATGTATGTAGAGAGAGGCTGGAGCTGCATTGAGACAGGAGATAAAAAATAGTGCATGAATGATCAAATTATTCCACAGTTTGGTTTGTGCCTCTGTAAATATGCCACACACACACACATACACACACACACACACACACACACACACACACACGTGTATGTATGTATGTATGAATGTATACTAGTACATAGTGACAAGAAAGGCTCAAGTGAATTAATTAACTGATGCTAAGAAAGGACCAGGTGGCTTCAAATATGGGGAAAAAAATGACAATTTCAACTTATAAAGAATGAATATTTATTTATTTATTGATTGATCGATTGATTGATTGATTTGCAGGTAATTATTTAGAATGGTTTCACTTTTTTTTTCACCTTACGTGAGCCAGATTTCATTCTGTTATGTAGAGGAAAATTAATTTCAACAGTTAAATCATATTACCTCAGTTGCATATAGACTAGTTTCTTAAAGAAAAAATGTCTTGAATCTTGCCAGGATGAATTCTCTTTCCTTTTGACTCAGCCACATGTATAACATGTAGTCTGTGAACCACTTTCCTTGATATATAATAAGATGCCAGAGCTACTGTTTGATATTTAAAATGTACCTTTTAGGACTGTTGAATGTATTGTTAAGTTATATGTATTCAGGATTTTTCCTCTTTCCTTTTCCACTTTGAATAGGTCAGATTGTTTTACACTCATTTGGTTGGGAACAATTGTACACCTTTGTGTACTTTTGTCAATACTTTGAAGTAAAAATGCTGTAGTCAACCAACCATGAAAATGTTCATCAAAACCACCCAGGATATCGACACTTTCCTTTTCCCTTAACTGGGTCAGCCCTAGATACATTAAAAAGATGAACAAATAGTCAGAATAGTTGGCATAGTTTGAGTCAACAAGATAATGGAGAGTGACATCATCAGTGCCAATAGAAAACCGATGATGAGGCTCCTAAGAGGGGAACAACCATCAAGTGCGTCAAATAACATACTCTTTAAGTTGTTACTTGTAGATAATTGGACATATTAGATGAGAGAAACACAAGCCCACCACACGCTATCTGATCCATGTAATGCTGGGGATGTTTAGGTGGAACATGAGGGAATAAAAAATGCAGGCAGTGGTTTTCTGTACTAGTATTTGGTGATGGGTTTAATTGCCTGAAATCAGAGCATTTTTGAATTCTGTACATTTTAGTTCATGATACTTTCTTAATAAATAATAAATATACACATTAGCTGCCTGCTCTTGTTGTGCAAAGTATCAAAACCTGTCCAGTTTGCATTTGAACAACCAACCGCCCCATTGGCCAGCCTCGTGAAGTTCAAGGTTTCCCCCCCAGTGGTCAGGTCGTCCTGTGTCACCATATATAGGAATGTGTGGCTGGCCACAGGGTAAAAAGACCAGGATATTTAGGTTATGTTAGGGACAGGTGGTTGAATACCACAGGACATGAGCATTTGCTATTTTATTCCTTGAAGACCACTAGGAATTATAGTATATACATATGTTCATGTATATTCACATTTACATACATTCATTCATATATGTACATGTATGTGTACATTCATATATGTACATACAACAGGCCCGTAGCCAGGGGGGGTTCGGGGGGTTCGAAAGAACCGCCCCTTTTGCTGGGAAAAGGTCCACTCTGGGTAAAATTTGATCTAGGTACATGAAGTTTTTATGGGAAAAGGTCCACTTCTTCAGAAAAAGAACCTCCCTTTTGAAATTGCTGTACAATGTATATGTATGTTCATATGCATGTATGAAGGCTTATTGCTGTACAATGTATATGTATGTTCATATGCATGTATGAAGGCTTATGTGTGTATATATATATATACCTGTATATCTACATACCTTCCACCAGGGCCACAGACTTGTATTTCACTAGATATGTACTAGCTCACAGACATATGTCTCTGGTGAATTCATGGCACATTTCTCCACCACTTTGGAGGAGGGGGGGAGGGGCTGATGATTGTTTCCTGACTATTTACTTTATTTACTGAGAGAAACATGTGATTATTTATTTATTTATTTATTTATTTATTTATTTATTTATTTATTTATTTATTTTGATTTGGTGTTGTTGTTGTTTTGTGATTAAGGTTACTGCACTGTAGATCTTAGTATTGACAAGGGGTGGAATGATATTTTTTATCATCTTTGTTTATAATTAACCTTAGTGGATAAACTGGAGAGTTGTAGTGATGCAAATTATCTTTTCTCATAGAGCATTGAGAAAGTTTGATGTTAAGTTTATGACTGCCTCTGTGAAACTGAACTGCAGTTTTTATCAGCCAATATGAAATAAGGCTTAAAATTGAACAAACTTTGTAGGAAATTTCTTGTAAAATTTTTGGAATTTTCAAATCTGTGCAAGCCATGTAGACATTGATTCTGTTGCAATCAAGCGGCAACTCTGAGAGAGAGTATAATTATTTTTATATAAAAAGTCAAAAATTCATTTTTATTTAAGCTTTGGCTTAAATTATCCGAGGAAAGGTTTATAAAAACCTGATGAAATCTTTGTAATATCTCATTTTCTTGAAAGTCTTCTCTCTGAAACCTTGCATTATATTACATGCAAACATTTCTTGGAACGGTTAATGTCCACGCTCTACTACAGGGTTGATTATTTTCCATTTCAGAGTGCTTTGCTTTGTTGTATTGTGCCATGCAGTTATTTCCTTTAACATGGCTGAGTAAAAGTACAAGTTGTTATGATGGATTATTGTATTTATTTGGATGGTGATATTGCCTGTTAGTTATAAATAGATGTTAAAATGGCCAATAAACTCAGCAAGGGAAATGGTGGTGTTTTTACTGTAAATTTAATTGATGTAATATCTGCGTACATATGAGGTTTCTGAGAAAAGAGGAAACGTAGATAGATTGATCAAAGGTCAGAAGAATGATAACACCATTGGCAGCCAAACAAATCAATCACCTGAGAAAAATATTGCAAAAGATACTGTATGTCAAACAACACAGGAAGAGATCAGATTTCCGACTTCATTACATGTTCCTTTACTTGATTGTGGTTACAGAACGCCTCTCATTTTTTAAATATTAAAGGATGTTGTTGTCAAAGATTTTTTTTATTTAAAATGAAAAAAGTTGAAAGAGGAACTTACCCTGATAATAAGCTTTTGAGACACGTGTGACATGTGAAATTTTATCACAGATAACTCTAGAGTCATAAAATTATCATTTTCCCTGTAAAAGAACAATAGAACAATGTACGTGTAATGCCATGCTGTCTATCATCCCAGCAAAAACTGTTGTTTCATTTAACTTTTACATTGTACAGGTTACCACTTTCATTCATTATTATTTTATTATAAGCACAAGGCTTATTCAGTGACTTTTTTCAAAAGCTGAACTATCTATGACATGCAATATGTTGTGATGACAAATGATTGTATTTTTTGTCAGATTCTTCTTGATTTTATGTTCTATTTGCATGTCACTTGTGTTTCCCTTACTACAAATTTCACATTTCAACTCGATTCTCTCCATTTTGATCACAAGCAAGAGTGATTGCCCTTATATTGATGAAATTAGTGTATACAATGACAAAGATGAGATTTATCATCAGATATGGACTTTTTAGAAATTGAATATACATAAAACCAATTGTTTCCAAGTAAACTATTGATACTCTAATCTTGTTTGATTTATCATAGAGATGAAATAACACATGATAAAATTTAGAAAGATTGTATGTACATTGTACAAGATCTTGTACACAGACATCACAAAGTCAGTTGTAGATACAAATACTTACAATAAAACCACATTTGATTAAATCACATTATAAATTGGAAAGTATTATCATGGCTAAAATAATTTGATTGAATTCCACCCCAAACTGCCTTGCATCTTTGGTCCTGATAGTATCAGTGGAGGACATCTATTCTGGTACACCTGTCCTATGTGGAGGTAATGAGATTGTAATTATTAATAAAATTGTCAGCTTTCCTTGCCCCCAGCATGGGTTTGGCTACTCTACAGGCAGAACTGTAGCACCTCACATGACTTGTACTATGTATCAACTTGACCAGCAGCCAAGCCAATAGTTGTCAAAACATGCCGTAGGAAAATAAACCTGCAGCAGCTACATAACATTCATTAAGGTTCACAGCCAAAACAGCATACAAACAGAAGGTGTTTATATCCAGTTCATTAGACTAACATGATTTTCCAGGAATAATGTTGGTGTTGATGTCAAAGGTGTTAATTGTAAAGGGATAAAATTAGGTTGTATGTAATTGGACCATATAAATGTCAAGTGGTGGATCTTTGATCTACTAGCACGACAATAGCAGGGTGGCCTTTACAACACAGTATGTTTGGCACTGTATAGGAAGAATTGTTTTTCTGGACTGAAGGCTAATATTAATATGGCAGGCAGATTGGTTTTTGCATGACTTTGTTTCTTTGTGGAGTTGCTAGTGAATCCAGGGGGATGGGTTGTGCTCCTCCCCCCCCCCCCCCCCCCACCAAAAAAAAAAAAAAAAGAAAGAAAGAAAAAGAAAGAAAGAAAAGAAAGAAGCCAAAGGAATTACCCTGAGCCATGTACAAATATATTTAAAAAAATAATATTCTGCTGAGATATGCATAAAACCCTCTATCAGTCTCCTCTGATTGTGTATTTCCCCAGGCCAGGAGGTGGACATAGTTGGACATTAGGAACATGGTGTTAAGTGATCTGACAACTGTAACAAGTGTTTAGTCCTTGAGGTGATGTGGTCAGGTATAAGGAAAGTCTCAGGCAGCCAAAGACACCTGACAGCTATGTTTAAACAGTATAATATATCTGAAATATATATTTTAAAGTTACATAATATATATTGAAATTTGTAGTCTTAAACATTCTTTCACTTTAAATGTGTAATAAGAAAAGCAGTGGATAAAATATGTGGCGATAGTTACCAAACTTATCCTCATTACATGAAATAAGGCAGTATGTAATGCTGCCATGTGACATATACAGATGACATACAGATGAGAGCAGGCAGGTGACTGTCACCTGTGTTGTTGAAACACCTGATATTTTACTGAAACTGCTCTCTGAAGAACTTCTTATATATTTTAGCATAAATTTTTATGGCTTCTCTTAAGCAACATGTTAATAACTTGGATAAGCCACTGTATAATACAGGAAATTAAGCATTTGTTAGTGTGCGAATGAGAAGTTTTTTTTTTTCAAAAGTATAACTGGGTATTGTGCAAGAAAGCCCCAAGTCATGCGCTTCAAGCTAGATTTCCCAGGAATTGGACAAAAATGGGGTCAAAGTAAACTGGCAAGTACGGTGCTGTAACAATACAGGATTTATTCTTACTAATTTTTCTGGTTTTTCCCAACAAGATGTCCCACTAAGAAGTGTGTGTGTGTGTGTGTGTGTGTGTGTGGGGGGGGGGGGGGGGGGGGGTACTGATATGGGTTTTACTGGACCAAGTAAACTGGAAACACGGCTGCAAACACTAAGGTTCCTAGTCAAGCTATCAGCCAGTAAGATGAGGCATTTCAGGCCTCATGTGGTCTGAAATGGTCCCTGTCTGACCACGCCATTAGGTCTCATGACAGGTAGAACACTGCGTAATTATCAATACAGTCAGGCATGCATCTTACGAACTTTCAGATTTTTCATTATTTAGTGCTTAGATTATATTGAAACACTTGGTTTGCCTAAACCATTGTTATTCATTTTGTTTTCATGAATTATTCAATTTATAATTATAGACAATCTTGTTTAAATTAAAAAATATATATTGCGTGTGTGTTTAAAAAAAAATAAATTATTCTGAATTTTCCTTGGATTTAATTAATGTGTCATGCGTGTCATCATGTGGTTGATTAATGATTAATGGATTTAATAAATAATTTATCTCATTCAAACAAATTAACAGATTAAGATTGTTCTATTCAGCAATGATCTGGAAAATATTTATTTTACACTGAATAGTCACTCTGAAGTCATCAATGCCAACATTTTTGTAGTGATTTTTTTACTTCTCATGTGCATGTGGGAAATAGCCACAAAATCTACTGAGTTCTGTTGTGATTGATTCTGACCACAGGTTGAGTTGTAATATAATCAGCAGTGTGATGTGATGGTGTATTAAATAGCAGACATATACATGTATATAACATCAACAATTCCAAGAATAACCACTAGTCTTCCTGTTTGTACCGGGCAGGCAGGCATCTTGTGGTCATGCATTCATCTTGTTATTAAAATGCTCTGTACACCCTCTAGGGGTGGATCCAGGGTTATTATTCTCCCCCTTAATCTGCCACTGCCCTCACCTGTATTCACCCTTGACATCAGACACTGGATATGCTGTAAAGATTAATTAAGTGATGTTACGGAGCGCATGCAGATGAGAATTTTAAAAAGTTATGTAATTTTTTTATCCATTTAGATTGTCCATTGTTCCAAGGATTTTAAAAATGTTATGAGATGAATTGATTTTGCAATTTCCAAATTGTGACCTGTTTACTTAAAAAGATCCGTATCCTGTTGTTTTTTCTACCAGACACACAAATAAAAACCTGACATCAGAAAACAAACAGTGCAAAGAATGTGCATGATGTGAGTAAACAACGTGAGAAATGACAGGTAGTTTTTAAGATAAATTCCTAGAAGGACTCTAGAGGTTATGTGAGGATCAGAGGTCAAAATTGATACTCTGTATATTACAGAATTGTTTCAAATCACGCATGCTGTTGTTGCAGCAGATAATGTCGTAAGGTCATTCCTGGGATCATCTCTACATCTGTGCAGTAATTTGATAACAAAGACAGATGAATGCTTGTTACTACCACAGATAAAAACTCCACCTGAGTCCCTGGAGATGCTTACAGATCATGCTAAATTGACTGAACTGGGAGAACACTGATCTGTTGTCACGTACATTAAAAGAAATTAAAGATCATGTTTCTAGATTGCATTTGTGGTGCTTTTACTTGCTGTTTTCTGCACAGAATAGAACAATATATAGGGAAAGGGGGTATGGTCTTCCTGGAGGTGTTGTTGCCCTGTGACACCAAGCCTCCTCCCCTCTCCACCAGGTGGAGTTTATTTATAATAAAAAGTTGGGATGACAGGATAAGGTAGAAAACGACTGATTAAGTAATTGACAAACACCATTACTGTAGATATATGATATTCCCCTTCTAGTGCACTGTTCATTATCTCATAAATGTGAATTTTTTTATTTATGTAGGTCCTGCCTTCTTTTTCATAAGTGAGTTGAGATGAAGATAATGATAAAAAGTTATGAATTGTCCCTCCAAAATGCTGACTGTAGTATAGATGATTGATGTGTTGATGTCCAATTGCTGGTTGTCAGGAGCTGTAACATATTATCTGGTCATCTGAGGGCAAACATGGCCTAAAATACACAAAAAAAACACCTTATAGTACATGAGCATTTGGCTTAGAGAAACTGAAATCCTGCGAGAGGATGCTCAACTGTCATGTCTTGTGCAGTTATTTTAGTATCAGGAGACATTTTATTGTTTAAGTGAACATGTATTTTAGGAATGTGATAAGGAATTTTGATGGCCAGTTTTCATTCCTACATGTACGCTATAAAATGAAAATTTAGATAAATTTAAAACTTATTTTGTGGTCTATACTAAAAGTATACTAAAAAAAAAAAAAAAAAACATATTTAAACAGTCCACATGGAATATAGCACAAAAAGTGCTTGGAAGCTATCACAGTATGTTTCATGTGGCAGTTGACATTAAAAGTAAAAAGTACAAATATTATATTACAGGCAGTCACTGAGGGCAGAGTTTGTGGTTTCATGTTGTGGATTTTTAAAAACATTTTTTGTAACCAAGGTGTGTTCGGTAATGATCTGTTCATATCTTACTTTCACAGACCCATCTTGTCTCTGGTTGATAATCCGTCTGGTAGTCAATATATTTACACACTATGCTGTTTACTGTTTAAAACTGTACCTTTATTGAAAGAAAACGAGTAATTCATTACCTCAGTTATCTCAAAGTTGTTGTTGTTTCTGGTACATTGTGTTGTCAGCAAAGGAGATACAAATGGAACAGCTTGTTATTCTTTATTATATGATTATTTAATGTTTATTGCTGTTTTTATGGCCAGGACTGACGTGAAAGTAGGCAAGCTGCTACTCCATATTAGATTGTTGTCAGACATACTGGTTGCTGTTGTTTTTCTCTCAGAGCGTCTTAGCCCTCATTTTGGTTATGACAACTTGTAAACCGTAAATCGTATTGGAATGGTAATTGTTATTGTAGGGAAAGATGGTGGTTGCTTTTTTCATTATAAATAGCTCAGTTATTTTACATGTATCTGACTGAATATAAACTTTATGTAAATATGAAATTTCTGTCCACAGTGCAGAAATGAAGCAAACATGATTTTACCACTTGATACAAGTGGCTTAATTAACACCTGCAATTAACACTTATAATGAACACCAGTACTTAACACCTGTAATTGGCAGAAAGAAAGAGCAAACACAGCAGCCGTCTAGGTAACCAGACAACTTTCAGCATTTTCTGTCAAACAGTTTTTCTTAAATTATCTTAGCAACTGAAATTAAGCATGTTGATTGCTGCATTGTATCTTGTATTATTATTATTGTTCTACGCAGGGAATATATACATGTATATTCTTTGTGAAGTGAAACTGGAGGGAACCAGATCTCTCCCTGGGATAAAGATGACTTAAAGGAGTACACCTTAGTCTTGCTTCTAAATTCTTGGTGTCTGGTTCTGTAACCCCATCATGATGTTAACATAGGCCCCATTCAGAATAGGGGACTAACTAGTCCGAGGGTCAAATATGGCTGACCCACTTGAATACTTCCCCACAGGATATCAATCCATTGTCTATAAGTGGATTAGATGGCAAGCTTTGTAGTGAGTCGCCATATTTGACCCTCTGACTAGTTAGTCCCATATTTTGAATGCGGCCATGGATGTCAGATAAAAATGTCTTCTGTATCAACTCCACAACTTTCTGTTTAGAATTATACCATGAATATTTCTTGTATCAGTCCGTATGTACAGATGAGTTTTTATGTGACTTTCCCTTGAGAAGAGAATGAATTCTATTTGTTTTTTTCTTAAAATGATTTACCTGCTGTTTGAAGGTTTAACAGGTTTTACTTTCACTTTATTCTTGGCATAGATTTGTGTAGAGAAATTCCTCATAGGTGATGAATACATCTACTACTGGAAGTTTTTAAGGATGTGAAAAAAAAGCATTTATCTAAATGTGACTGAAATAACAAATAGCATATTACAGATATCCAAAGGTACATGTCAGTTAGGTTGTAAAAGTGATATTTGAGATTCATACTCGTAGCTTAAATTGACTAAGTTAACGCTCATGCATTCTTTTCCTACGTGGTAGGAATGTTTTGTACATGTCCTATGGATATATTAGGATTGAGTTGATAATTTTGCATGCCCTTTTTTGGAAAATTTGAAGTGACCATTTTTAGCTGCCTCTGGATCCTGGTCAACAGATCTCACAAAAATAAGTGCAAGTGGACCCTTAGAAAATGAAATAAACAAAATGATAAGCAATCTCTCAATTATCCGCATGGCAGAACTTGGACGTATTGATCGTGACAAATTAAGATACAGAAATATATAAATTGCATCAATGGTTGCATGTGTCTGTGGTCAGGTAGTGTTTACTAAGGAAGTCAGGTGGTTTGATCTGATTGGCTTTTACTCAAGTTATATGCGTGTGTGCATGCTATTGTGTGAGATTATATATAGATATATTTGTGTGTGTGTGTGTGTGTGAGAGAGAAATATTTAGAAATAGAAAAGTAACATAAAAAAAAATAACATGGTACCTTTTCATTCACCAATTGACTATAAAAATGTACTTTTGTATGTCAGTTGTACAGTGTGTTATTGTAGTGAAGGGGGGGGGGGAAGTGGAGGGGGGGGAGTGGAGGGTGGGTGGAGTGGAGTGGGGGGAGTGGAGGGGGGGGAGTGGAGGGAGGGCACAGGGTGGACTAAAGGTACATTGTTACCCCTTGGTGAATTATGTGGAATGAAATCCTTTTTATCTGTTTTGGATAAATGGCATTTAATAATTTCTGTGAAAAAATAAGTGACTGATGAAAAAAGCCATTTGATATTGGGGCTGTAGCAATAGTCTGAAGGTTCAATAATTTGAAGGTTCATTAATTGGCCCAAATGTTCACTATTGAACCTTCGTACCAATGACCCCTTGATTAAAAAGTCAATGAAAATGTTACCACTTTTCGGACCAATGAACCTGAATTCGGACCAAAGAACCCTCGGACTATCTAGATGCCCCCTTGATATTAACATGAGGTATAATTCTTCGAATGTCTTAGAATGTCTATAATTATTATTTACACCCCCTATTACAGTAGAGGCAGATATGCTCCTATAAAACACTTTTGTACAAAGTTTTGTCTAAAGTATCAGAATTAACTTGGTCATTGTAAGATATTCCTAATAATGAAAACATGCTACTGCTCTAGAAAATGTCCAGATTGACACTTGTGGTTAGAGATAATTCCATCATATACCCCTCAACAAACCTCAGGACCCACATCAGCACAGAGGAAGCTTTCTTTGGAGGCATTAAAGGATATCAAGGCCTTGAAATGCTCCATTGAATTTGAGTTTTGAAAATCCAGGACATGAACATGATATCTTGGAAAAGGTCTGAACTTGTTTTTGTCAAATATCTCATTCAACCATATAGGCATGTAAACTTCTTTGTAAATACACAGATTACTTTTTGCCTGAAAAATGTGATTATGTGACTTTAAAAGACATGAGAGTTTCGTAGGGGAAAAGTCAACAATGCTGGTTATGTTTGTGTGATCTGAACCAGTACACAGACAGAAGGTTGTCAACACGTGGATTCAATTCACATTTTTCCACAGTTCATCTGCCACGTGACACCTTGACTGCTCAGGAATATATGACACCTTGGCTACAAAGGAAAAGAGAACAATTGCATAAATTTCTTTTCTTTCTTTTTTTTTTTTTTTTTTGAAGGCTCTAATTACATGTAAAATGTGGTTTATGTTATCTCTATGATCCTACCTGTTTTATCAAAGTTAAATATAGCTTGATTGAAATATTGTTGAAATCAGCATCTACATTAGGAATAATATTAGGTAATACTTCTGTGCTGTCTCGGTCCAGTATTCATAGAACAGGCTAATTTTCTGGAAGATCTTCTATTTCGGTATTCCCTGTTGATGTCAAAGCAGCAACTTAACAGTGATATTGTGACAGAACGTGTTCTCTGTATAAGAGGTTACTCAGATAACAGTCTCACATTACAGCAATGAGTTACTCTCTCCAGCACATGGCCTCTATTACAGTTTTTTACATACTTCTCAGCAAAACCTAATTCAGTGGTCAACTTAGGTAGTTGTTGGTGTGCGTGTGTGTGTGTCTGTGTGTGTGTGTGTGTGTGTGTGTGTGTGTGTGTGGCTGCATGTAAGGAGAGCGGATTTACTCCAATAAATGGATAAATGACAATTTAAATCAATTCACCCAAACCATCCAGATCAACATACAATGTGAGGAGGGTATCGATTTCAAAGCATGTTTACAGAAGGAGAATTTATTACAAACTATTAAGATTGAGTGATGTTTTGTGCCATGATTGGCGTCATTTAAGGTCACTTGCATACTTGAGGGCGTATTGCTTGCTTCATATTGAGATGAGTTCTTGGTAAACAACTTCTGATGTTTGTTGACTGCAGACTAGGGGAATACGTGTAGAGTACCTGTGAGATCAGGTTCTTGGTAAATGTTAGTTTGTTTTTCAACTCACTTTTATAGAAGAGTCTTGCGCATGTTGTGGTATTTGCTGTCTTACAATCATGTTGTTTATTTTTACAGAAAAAACTGCGCTCTATGGGTACTTTTAACTGCAATAAGGAAGATGGAGGTGGATATTGATTTATAGTTTTAATTGAAGGAAATATATTTGGTTGCAACTGACAAAAAAAGTTTAAACTGTATTAATATTATGGGCTCAGTGATGGTATTTGATGATGAAGTAATTAGGTTATATTTGTGTTTGTGAGGGCAAGTTTAATAAGGACATATTTATGTGTATCTGCTTCCCAGTGCACACCTGCATGGCTGTTATTTTTTCATCAATATTAATCATCTTTCAGCGATTGCTCCATGTTGTAGAAAATACACTTGAGAGGTTATTTGGTGCATTTTTCAGGAAAATTGATGCTATTCATTAAACTGATGCTTTTTCCATTGTTGTTTATCTGGAAAACAGGTGCAATAGCAGTACTGTTATAGAAGTTATGTTGTCTTGAAAATAGATAGCAAAAAGCAGCATTTTCATTGGTTGAGAGATATACTTCAAGTAAAAACATAGACCAATCACAGGTTAAGTTGGATGAAGCTATTGATTTATTCGATTAAATTCTGTCTGCTTGTCAAAAAAGAAAAACAAGAAAAATTTTTATGGAGAATATTTTGTTAGTTCACTTTTTGTCAATTTCAACCACAAAAATGGCAGCAGACGTAAGGCCCCAGGGTTATGGTATGATGCAAAGTTGTACCTTGTCATGCATAAAATGAACTTGTTCAGTGTTACATAGACTGGCGGTATTACAAAGAAAATAATATACCTGCACTGGGGAAAAAGCCAGTTTACCTAAAGGAATAGTGGAAACCACAAAAACTAAACTTCATATCATATATCCCAGGGTCTGATGTGTTGATGGAGGAAAAACAACAGCTACAGGTTCATGATGAAGTTGTGAAATAATATACTTTTCAGTGGAAATAGAAATATAAGAACACAATGAAATCTTACCTCTGGGAGCATGCCTTGATACGACCATGCACATGAGCTGTGATGATATTTGCCAAGAGATGAGATTCTTGAAAAACAGGAATTAGACATTTTCTGATTGATTTCTTTGGAAAATCTTCATCATGTTCTTCGATGTGTGGTAGTCACATTTAGACCAGTTTTTAACTTAGCCCTTTTAGGGTCAAAATGCTAGCTGGCTTACTACATTGACTAAACAAAGTTTTTAATGCTAATTAAAAAAACTTCTCAGTAATAAAAATGAATAATTAGAACAATGTGCACCAAAGAGTTACTGAAACTCTTCAAGGGTATTTTTGTCATTTAAGTTAAATGCTGTTGTTTAACTTTAAAGTTGAATGAAAAAGATAAAGCACAGTTAAAATTCTGATGTCTGCATTTGGATGTGCATGAGTAAAGGACTAACAGACTGGTGAATTGACTGACTGACTTACAGACTGACTTAAAAACTCAGATTGACTAACTAACTGACTACATTTTACTGGCTGACTGACTGACGTAAGTCTGCTGATTGAAGATGGACCAAAATAAATTAGATTTCCCCAAATTGCTATGCATTAGGATACATATAACTTGGAGATAAAATGAAGACCCATTATAGTATATTGCTGTCAGATAGCCCACTATCAAATGACACAGTTATAGTTCAATCTTTTGAAGGATTTCATAGTTTGTCCCAGTGTTTGAACTTGACCTAGCACAAACCAGTTTGTACCTGTATATATATATATATATATATATATATATATATATATATATATATGACATCGCCAGATGGGGACACTTATTTGGGGGTGATTTGACTTCATATGCCAACCTCCAAATACTACAAGTATAGTTTTGCAAGATCAACTTATTCTTAAATATAACTTTGTGTTTCATAGCCAAATGTATACTAAATGTTAATGGACTTGACAAAAATGAAAACAGAAAAAAAATTTGAAGTATAAAGTTATTTTGATTGGCAAACTTTTAGCATGCCATAATTACTGCTGATTACGAACTATTCTGGGGTAGAGATGATTTCCCCATACTTTCCAATGGTTAATGAAATAATTCCAATTTTAAAAGTTAGTCAATTGTTCTCTTTTTTTACTTTGCTTTTTGTAATAATCCTTTAAGAGATAATTAGGGAGGTATAACCATCTATAAAGGTCCACTTGGTCCAATGGCAAGCATAGATTTTAGAATAATTATGATAACAGCCATTTTGTTTACAATGTATTTATTTTAATTATTATTATAATTGTGAAATTTTGAATCTCATATGAAGAGCTGTCATCCTTTTAATGTGCCCAGTTTTATTACAAAGTGCAGTCTGTTGAACATTTAGATGAGACATCTTTTCATCAAATAACAGGTAAAGCCAGCCTGGTTGCACTTTCAAATATATGAATGAAGTTCTTGGAACAGGATGATAAAAAATACCTGAAATGCCACGATAAAAATCCTGAAGTGGCGCCTGAAGTAATATGCTTTTGTGCAAGGGTAATGCTGTTTAATAATTGAGTTGTTTTAAGGAAATTAGCTAGTTGTGCAGGATATCGTTAATTAAAGTGGTGACACTCAGGCTACCTTCATCTACTTCCTGTCCCAGTTTTTCACCCCAAAATTCCCATCACTTGAATACAGGAAGCACGTACACATGTACTAAAATTGTGCACAGTCACAAATTACACTGTCATAAACATTACAGTACACGTCACACATATATATAGCAGGGATTATTAACACTCGCCATCACAGTAGAGAGGTTCATAATTTATAACGTGATTTTTTGGCTGCTGATTCATTCAGTAGACCTCATAGAAGGCACCTGTTTATGAGGACATCACTATTGATCCCAAGCGTAAACAGCTTGTCTGAAGTTTAATGACATGATTTCACAATTTAAACCATGACAACTTTTGGTGACTGATCAGTGCGTGTTAATGGATAGAGCATGTTGTGGATAGATTGATGGCTTTATTCATTCAGTATCAGAGTACATCCCTGTCCTAGTAATTTATCACAAACAGGGGCAGCTGGTTGCGGGGGGGGGGGGGGGGGGGGGGGGGGGGGGGGGGGCTGGGGGCATGTGAAAGGATCGAGGAGGAACTATAAAACTTGTATCCTTCTTGATGTGGAAAAATAGAGTTAAGCAAGCTGCTGCATTTTATGTAACACAGTGTTTCAAACCGGGAATTTTTTTTACCACAAACACACAAGCCCGGACTTAAAAGTAGGCTGGCTAGCTACACTGTTGATGTTTTTATTTATCACATAGAACTACGGGGTCCCAATCTTGGTCTCCACAAAATTCATGTCACCTTTCTGTTTGCACTATAATTATTTCAGTGCTCTTTACTGGCACTGCTTAAATATGATGACATAACATACTGTGATGGGTGGATCTTTTCACTGGGCAAAAATGATCAAACTTTCAGATACATAATTTTTTAATCACAAAATTATACATAGATATACTAGTAGCATTTGTGGTGCTTTAACTGCATATACCAGAACTATAGAGTAGCCTGCTTTTAACTTTGTTGGTACAACTCAATAGGAATGTTCTAATTTTTAAAAATTATGTCTTAAAAAATACAGTTTTAGTAAAATTCACAATTCTCCCCCATTGAATGATCAAGTAATTTCAGTAAATCATACATACTAGTTGCTCAGTCACAATATTTGTTTTATTTTGATATATGAAAAAATTATAAGGAAATATCTACTGATGACAGAGAATTAAATCTTTGAACTAAAGCTGTTATTATTATTATTATTATTATTATTATTATTATTATTATTATTATTATTATTATAATTTACATGAGCAATACTGAAAATCTCTAATATACTATAGTATGTGTGAATGTGTTACCACTGAAGTTACAAACTGCACTTAAACATGAGAAATATTGTACCTTTTAACCCTGAAGTGAAAAAAAAGAGAAACTGATCACAATCAATTGACTGAGCAATTTGATTGCTATCAATTCTAGGACAGTTCATTGAGGAAAAGCTATGAATGGAGCCTGATCAAACACCCTGCTGATTCTACCTCCATCATGTGTTTACCTATCTTTCAAATAATCAACGTTCAATAAGTCTGTACTGAAGCCTTTTTTACCGTCAACACCTTTTGATAACAGTGTTTATTCAACCATTGTGTCGATCTGTTTGTTGGCTTGGGGGCGAAGAATTGATAGTCTGGCATGAGTGCAGATGCCTTGTGATTGGCCGTTTGTAAGCTATAGTGCAGAACTCAATCAGTGAGGAATTCTTCTTTAAAAGAGAAATGAAGTCAAAGGTTGAAAAACACTCGAGGTGTAAGAAGTTAATATCATGTAATAGTATGTACCCACTGACCAAATATGACTGAGGGGGCAAATCAGGAGAAATTACACAATGGTCACGGTTCAATAGATACCATTTCACTGACAAACAGCTATTGTCATAAATGAGACTGGTTATTTTTCTTCAGCACTGAATTTTACTTCAATAAAAATTATACAACCCTGTACTTTTCCTTACAATTGCAAGGCATCGTGTGGGTTGAGACCAGTTCTATTGAAATGAACATGTTTGTGCTACTGGTGTTTGTGTAATTTTATCCATCATTGGAAATTGAATGTATGGGAGTCAAAAAGTTTACAGGTTCATCAGGTGTACTTGACTGCACCGAACTTACTTAGACGACACTCATCTTGGCAATTTATTTCACTAAATCTCTTAAACACACAAGCAACAAATTTTCACCAATTCTCTCCCTGTTTGTAGACTCTGGATCTATCAGTCTAATTGATTGACTGAGTGCTTTGAACCTGTAAAATGATTGAAAACAATCAACTTCCTTAATGTGAATTTAATTATCCAAAGTTGGAAGTCAAAAATGTACTAGGGTCACTTGGTGTACCTGAGTTTTGTTCAACTGTACACAAACTGTATATATATGTGGGAGTCTGTTGTGATGAATGGGTGCACCAAGTACGCTTAATTTCATCATGATTTCTCTTCCTGAGACTTGACAAAAATAAGCAACACTTCACATACAGTAGCTGTGAACAAATGAAGGGCTGGGAGTTTCTCATTGATTTTTAATTTCACGTGCATTTTCTCTCATGATTTTAATGTAAGTTTTTAAACTTGGAAATCATAATGCTCCTCTTCTCTATATCCTTTGATCACTTTTTCAGTCAGGACAAGTATATTTACTTGTATGAATAGCTTGGTTAGACCTTTAAAATGTGTAGTGTGGCAGAATGCTTCACTCTTTAAATTATTAAGCTTTAAAAGTACTTACATATCCTCTTTGTAGGTTTATACAGCAACAATGAATACTTTCTAATTATATTTTCATATAGGTTACTTTTCTCCATTTATTTGAATGTTTGCGGTGTATATTGGCCTGGTGTAAAGATGTGTGCAGACAGGACTGTTTTAGACAAGAAACCATGCTTGTGCCCTCAGATGACAGTTGTGAACACATCTGTTTATACATCAAGAGCGTATTTACAGTGGAGATGGGTAGACCTATTATGATCCATTTTTGCAGGCAGCTTTAGTATGTTCAGTAGACCCTAGCAAACCAGAGCACAGGGCTTTCCTCACTGTGTTAGAATGCCAGTGGGCAGACAACCAACTCCACTTGTTCTCCTTGATGAGTTTTCTATAACCTTATGGCCTGCTGAGGTAGGATAGACATAGTTAGGTTAACCTAGCTCTGCTGGAAACTTGCCTGTAGCCTGATTTCCGGGCTAAAATTGCTCCGGTCTAAACACGTCTTCTGTGTGCTATTTTATAGGAGCCATAGTGCTGTCATCAAAGAGAGTGTTTTGTCAGGGGAAGTGGCAAGTCAAGACGTAGCAGACCTTCAAGGTTTATGAGTGACACCAGGCGCCAGTAATCCTGCCTGAAGTGAATCCTGCCGTTGATATCCAGTCTCAGTGTTACTAATAGAGCCACTGACGTGGAGGTGCATGTTAATAGGATATTACATGACCTGGATATCAAATATTACTTGTTTATGTGACACTATAAGTTTGAAATATGCAAAAATAAATAAATAAATAAATAAATAAATAAATAAAATTGAAATAAAATTAATAACATAAAATGAAAACATGTATGTAAATGGCTTATGGCATGGCTCCTAATCTTTTCAGCTGCTTGTGTTATTAAGTAGATTAATCTACAAGCTTTTATTGAAATGTCCAAATTGTGGAGGCAAAGATTATAACATGTTCCTCCATGGACAGTTAGAGCAAACAGTGACAAAAATAAAAGGGGAAAAACTGATGACAGGATCAGTCATGGTGACCTTGTCAAGACCACTGAGTAATCAGAGATAACCCAGTAAAAAGGTCATTAATAAGTTCCTGTTTTTTTCTCTTTGTGGTGGTACTGTTTTTTGGACACGCTTTACTTCCTCAATTTTGCCGTGTTTGTTGATAATGTATTATGCAACATTGTGCTGCTGCTTCTTAGAAATGATTGAGGAAAAATGAAAGTGTTTGTTCATAAAAGGCAGTTTTGACCTTGAAACATCATGTTTTTATTATGAGATATGTGCAATACCAGTATAATGAATCTTTTACAACCATTCAGGATTTATTTGAAAATGAATGTCAATTTTTTGTAAAAAAAGCTTAGTTTAGTGTTATTTATTCATCTTACTGGTGAGGAACTAGTGTAATATTAGACCAGCTGTGTCCTGGAAGACATTCAGTGAAAAAGAAAATTATAAAAAAATAAATAAATAAACAGTTTTGTTGAAACATAAAACTTATAAGGCAGTGCGTGCTAGCCTAGTAAATACTTTTTGAATGTCATTTAAGTCAACAATATTATCCCTATAATTCAAGATAAGACTTCAAACTTCAGCACTGGTGACCTTACAGGTGTGATAGAATTCTGTAAAGTCATACAGTAGCTATAACCCAAACAGCTCAAACAAGTTGCTGGATTGTAGGTCTTCATAAAATAATGGGTTGTTAATTTGAAATGTAAGAGATCAGCAGACTAATGAAGATATATTGATGTAGGCGAGGTGTGAATTTACCCAACATCCTCACCTTTACCCTCCCACCTTCTTCATAGACCAGATTGTCACAAAGGTCCACTAAGGTGAAACAATTATTACAATTTAGAAAAAAGTTCATCATTTCTTATATAGCACACATACACACAGATGTAGTGAGTTCAGTAGGGAAAAACATTTTCGCATTAATTTGACTGCCTTAATTAAGAAGGTTGCTGTTTCTGTAGTAGAAGCAGCATTGATTAAACCTGTTACACCTAATATCACTCTATATAGACCTTTTAATTCATATCCAAGAACTTGTTACTGTTTGACTAAGAGTTCCACACAGCTCTACCTCTGTATACTTTGCCAGTTCAGAGGAGTCAAATGAGGAAAAAGAGACATGGAAAAATGAGATTAAGGGCTCCACTAGTCTGTGGCTTTCCTGCAACAGTTTTTACTTATTCATGAGACATGATTGCATTTGGCTTTTGAAGTATGTTTCTGTTAACTTGTTTTTCTGTAGTATGGAGTTGAATTTTGCTGCAAATTGTAGTCATTTTGTACTGTGTCGGAGGAGGGGGGGGGGGGGTGGAGGGGGAGGGGGGGCATTCATGCTTACTTGACAGATTGATGCATTTGGAAAGAGGTTTGTTCTAAATCTGCTCTAAAATGTAATCCAAGTTAAATGTCATTATGGTGAAAAGTCCGCTGTTTCAGAAAGATAATGTCCCATGGATATTGCTGGCTACCGACCTGCTCATCTTATGAGAGGTCCAGGTTACCCCCCCCCCCCCCCCCCTTCTGAAAAAGAAAATAATTTTACTGGATTAAAATATTTACCCATTTTCCTAGAAGCACTTTCATTAATACTTAATTCATTCATCTCCAAAAGTTCCATGCAAGACCACTCTCTGTGGCTGGTTAAAATCTATGTCCATTTGGTGTTATATATTACCTTTGTTTGGTTAGGGTGGTATGGCCCAGTGTTCAAGAACACACATATTACTGAGAAATGTCCAACAGCCAGTGAGTAACTCAATTCTTCACTTTGATGTATGGAGCTGCAGTGGTATTTTTCACAAGAAACATTACATATCTATGGTTAGAAATTGGAATCTACCAAAAATAAAAACTTGTTAAGAATCTGCTAGGTGAAATGTTTTTACTTTCAGGCATGTTTCCATTTTTAAAATTAATAAAGATATTTTTCTAACGTTTATAACTCTCAAAAATGACTGACTATAACTAGGAAGTAATTTTTCCAGGAAAACACCAAAATAATGAAATGTCATGTCCAGAATTTAATTCTATTACGTGACAAGTCCATTTAGTAAACAACATTCTGTTTAACAGGAAATTAGTAATTTCCCACAATAAAAAGGTTTTTATTGCTGTAAAACGATAAACCTTGATGTTTGATGAAAAAATCAGCTGTACACCAACATTGGTGGTCTTTCCTTGGGTCTTTCAGAGGGTCCATGTATAGAACCAGATCTACCTGTGCTTGGCTCTTACGCCTATACTAACTTCTATACAAACCAAATTGGAAATCTGTATTACCTCCTGATGAATAAATAAATATGTGAAGTAAACAATATACAAGAGGCTATTTTTTTCTTTTAAATGTGAAACAAAATGCATATCATGCTAATCAAAAAAGTAATAAAAGTCAAATGTATCATGTTTGGCCCAATAAAGGTTTCTTATGCTGTCAGAGAAAAGTTTTCAGAAAATTTGTAGTTGCACATCCATATCTCCCATCACCCCGACCCCACCCCCCACCCCCACCCCCCACCCCCACCCCCCACGAACACAACACACCGCAATGTTTGTTCTTTACCTTGGAATTTCAAAAGGCAAATAATTCAGTAAGCCTAATTTTTATCTGCTGTGGTTAGTACTAGACCAAATTTTCCTCCCCAATAATTTAATGAATGAAAGGAGGTCAAAGTGCTTGTTTGTTATTTCCCTTAGTTCAGAATGAATGAAGGCTATTTGTTTGCTTGGTCTATTGACTGAGCTACTTGGACATCCGGTTAACGTAATCACCCTAATACTACATTTCAAAAGTGAAATCCAGGTAAATGGGTACGTGAACGTGGGTGTTTCTAGGCCAGGATACTCTACCTGTACTGTACCTGTACTCTACCTGCACATGTACAGGAATAAACTGTTTAAAACCTATTGAATTGATTCCCCAGAGGCTTGTTGAGGTCTTTGATCACTTAATAAATAATTCATTTTCACCTTTATGAAATAAGAATTCTGTGTGTAATGTAAAATGTTGTGTTAGATAATTTGGATTCTGAGGATAATGTAGAATATTGCTTTCTTATGCCTGATGTACGTGATCTTCCACTGACATTGGAGTTAAATTGTAACAAAAGTCTGTTTCCTGTAATTGGAACCAACAATTTTTTTTTTTTTTTTTGTATAAACGTGACAATTAACCCGGCTTATTATATTTTGATTAAAAGAATTAAAGTGTCACCTTCACATTGGATATTGCTCCATTAAGGCTAAGTTATTATGTGTATAACATGTCTGCCACAGGATCTATTAATGAAGGCTTCATTTAAAAGAATCCTGTAGAAATAAAAGGAAATTAGTTCACGTGATGAGATAATGGTGAAATTAGAAAAAAATGTCCAATTTCTTCTCGTTTTAATGACATATTAAAGGAAACAAGAATAAAGTTTTTTTTCATATTTTATGTGATTTTCAAGGAAAGACCAAACCTGAATTAGGTTTAATGTGTCTCCTTAAACAACCCAATAGTTTTATTAGTACGCGCTGGTAGATGACAGCATGGAGAGATGAAGACAGTAAGGGTGGAGCCGGGGGGGGTACAGAAACATAATGCCCGACTTCAAACTAAATTTATAATTGATTTGAGGAAAACTGGTCCCTGCCTGGCTTTGTCTTAACACATCCTTCACAGAATGTACAAACTCTCTCCCTCCCTCCCTCTCTCTCTCTCTCTCTCACACACACACACACACACACATACACACACACACACACACACACACACACACACACACACAGTGCTAATATTGTATGGACAGCAGTGGGTTGGTGCAATTCTTGTTGATCTTGACTGACTGAGCAAACACTCTGATACTACAGCGGCAGTGGTCAAAGGATGTCCATAATACAAGATTACATCACATTGTTTATATGTGGGTTTTCTGTTGTTGTACACATATAACTGCTCTTTGTACCATTCATGCACTGAAGATCTCTAGTGAAGAACTGGATAGGGTGCATGCTGCACAGCATTGGAAAATATCAACATGGGCTTTTCGAATGGAGTTCTGTGTAGGAATATTTTCTTACTTTTTTTTTTCAAATAAGAAGAGAACATTTTTGCAGCTTTCATACACGATCCGGGACATTTTCCACGTTCTGACTGACACAATGACAACAACAACAACAGTGAATACTATTCATTTGCAAGTGATTTATTGATTTAAAAAATTACTGTATTTGAAGTTAGAAATCATGTAAAATCATCAAGTTTAATACTTGACTAGATCTAATGCTACAGTATCTCTGGCAAGGCCAGTGTTTTAAAAAAGTTTGTATACACGTCCTTATGTACAACAAGTGGAATAAGACTTCACTTTCTTACCAAATACACAAACATTTTGATTATAACAAGTTTTTATACACAATAAGTTTTGACATTTTATAACAAAAAAGACAGCTGAAGAGAAAACAAATAAGTACAACTGTAAAAGAATAAACAAAGAGTCACTAAATGATATCTGTACATCAACCAGGCAGCAATGAAGGTAGGGAAGCCACACCCTTACCCAACAACATAATAAAACAAGTTTTAAAAATCCAAAGAAACAAAATATTTTTTCAAAGCCACATCCTGCATAGCTGTAAACTGTGGTAACAATCAAACACTTTGGCACTCTAATCTGAGAGCAGCTACACTGTTAGAGCTCTCAGCACCTTTACTATGTCTTGTCTATGTGTTGATCTTAAAGACAGACATTGCTCGTCAAACATTTCTATTCCTCTCCATCTTTGACACTTTCCAGTTGGACATCATACCCTAGAAAATCTTACCATGGGTGAACCCATTGCTATACCCATATATCATACATAGCTGGGAGAAAGTGATCTTAGATGAAGAGTTACTGTGCTATACTTCTGACAAAGTAACAAACATTTCTCAATGTAATACCACATTATTGCTTTGGTTACCATTACACACAAACAAATTAATAAATCACAACCTTAAGGGACTCATTTTCTTACTTTCATGTTATAGACATTTAAGGTGTCATTGTATTTTTTCCTTTACACAACCAATCATACAAGGTGCACAATTACTGAGGACTGCAGAACGCCATTTTAATTTTAGTAGATAGAAAAATAAATAAATCCCCTCTTCAACTATCTAAAGTAGTTCTATTTGATTATCTTACTACTTTGATCTGTCATTTGAGTACAGGCGTCCGTTGTAAGGAAACAATGAGTAAGACCCAAAACGTGTGATTGGCTTATCAGATCATGATAAACTATGGGTCGTAGCGTACAGTTTGAACAGGAGCTTGAAGATAAACTTCACCGTTAGCACAGCTAATCTGTTTGCTCCGTCACTGCCATGTGACGGCTTCCCAAACATGTTTACTATGTCGAAACCTTTGTGCAAACAATTTATACTCAAAGTTGCGAAATTCTTCCAATGCACATCACGTAGACAAGATTATATTTTGAGTGGCTAACCCAGTTTTTCTATGATGAAATCTAAAAAGAGCTGTCCTGCGGGACACGTGCTGCCCCCTGGCATGATTCACCATCAATTGCGGATAGGGCAGTCGTACAAGTTCTCCTCGTGCTGGCTAAATTAAGCTGCTATGAAGATATTCAGAAGTCTGTCAATCCTGAAGTTGCTAGGCATTAAGTCTATCTGACGTAGCTAATTCCAAATCTTTGGCACCCAATTAAAGCACTGCAGTCATTGGACCACCCCAGGGCAGCCCGACCTGTACCGCCAAACACGCCAAGATCCGCTACCAACCAAAGTCAAGTTAACACAAAACTCAACCCTTGCGACAGGTTCACTTGCTTTTGGGCTCGTGGCGCTTCATGTGCAGAGCCAGATGATCCGATCTGGCAAAGGAACGTTCACAGACTTTACACTTGAAAGGTTTCGCACCTGTGTGTTTTCTAATATGGCGAGTAAGCTCATCAGAACGAGCGAAGCGCCACTGACAACTCTGGAAGTGGCATTTATATGGCTTTTCACCTGTAAAGATAAAGTAATGAAACTATTAAGGTCATGAAGCAATCAGTGTAGAGACAAAAATATCTACATAGTGATTAAACACAATGAAGTCTGAAAACATCATTGAGTCATGAACCAACTGAAATTTTTTTGGCTTTTTTCTGAGAATACATCCGTGGATGTTGATAGGATACTGAAGGAAATACAAAAAATTAAAGTTTATTTCCCTACCACTCTGTCATGTTTTGATCTATTGTTCACAACTGAACCAAATATCATAATTATTATTTCAAAACTGTTTACTCAGTGTGGTGTGTGGTATGTTACAAGTGGCTGGTACAAATGTTAACATTCGCCTTCTTCATATGGTAAAAAGCAGGAGGCTAAATTCCACATTATATAAATAGAATTGACTCCTTTCCAAGATACATTATACTTGTCTGTCTTTTGGCCTGACTTGTGAACTATGTGATATTTATTTCTGCAGTTTAAAGTATAAATTACCCCTGATGTTTAGATATCCTAACGTTCTAACCTACTTTAAAGTTTTTATGGCTTTTGGCCAAAGTTGAATAATTTTGGTTTTGCTATTCAAGTTATTTCTACCATAGTAGTAAACAACTTTAAGATAGCCTGATAAACAATAATAATTTAGCTGAATGAGACAAGATATGTAATTTTGTTGATATTAACACTCATTTTAAACATCTGAGCCCCTATATACTATTTACAGAAAAGTAATCTTCACGCATAAAAACCCATTTCAAGATTCCATCTATTGGATTTGATCCAAATGCTCCCCGGGACATTTTACATACCTTTTTCAGATTCACAACTGCAGCCATCCATGTATACACACATTATCTTAATGTTTTCCATAAAATTATACCCTATCATTTATGTTGCATCACAATTTTTTTATTAGAATGACACCTAAATGGGGAGGGGGGGGGGGGGGCAATAAGTATGTGACATGTGGAGCCCTTGTACATAGTCTTTCAAAAAAATTTTTTTGACATATCTGATATAAGTACTTTAACTTTACTCTGATTATGGATATATTTATCATATTTAAGTAACTATCCTGTCCATTGTCAGGGCCTTTCACTTCATATCCATGGTCAGGGCCTGCCAGTTCCTATGAAGGCCCTGTCTATGGTGATTGTCATTACACTGTTGTCACTTGGGTGTCCCCGACAGAGAACCAGAATGTGTACACACACACACTGCTATTGCATTATCGTAAGAAGATTTATAGCTCAAAACTGAAGGACTAAAAAGCTTCTGTGTTGACTCTAGCAATAACCATTGGCTAGATCAATAATGACACTATTCATAAGTGCGTTCAGTGGAAATTCAAACATGGGCATCATTTCAGTGAGACATGTCGTTGCCATGGTGATATTATCCAGCTCTGTCAACTACCCCAAACCATTGTCAGTACCTGAGTTCAGAGTATACATCAGGGTATGTGTCTCTATGACAATATTTACCATGAATTAACTAACAATATATTCATTTGCTCACCTGAATAAGTTTACCAATTAATGACTCTGAAATAGTGAATGTTACTTAACCTTCGCCACCTCAGTTCTTCAGGCCTGGGGGGAGCTATGCCTGCTATTTATTTCCTTCACTTATGTACTCTAAGTCCTGTGTCTATTTAAAGGTTTTCTGTTTCCTAACTTAATGTGCAATTGCTCGTGCCCCTAGCTGAAGTAAAATGTCTAGCCCAAGGGGGAATTGGATTCCACTTTTTCATTAGTCATTTCAGATTTTTTCTTGCCACTCACACTTATCTTGGTAGTATAAATTGTTCTACCCACGTTTTAATTGTTTGTACAATTGCAATGTGTTATAACAGAGTTGGAGACTCTGTCAGGATGCTTCCAGTGAACAGGAATTAAAACCACAGCTTCAAAAGCACCTCCAGAGATCCAATTTTAGAGACAGGCCTGGATCTTGTTTTCATGTTCTTTATTTCATACCAGAGAGGATTTATTTGGCTTGGACTTCCTGGTTCTATGAATGTGTGGGCTGTCTCCAGCTGCTATTCAGAGAACTTGGTGATGACCACTGAATCATCATGTACAGCTTCAGTACGATGGTTGAAGCCCATTCAGCAGTGGTCGGTGGTCGGATATTGCCTTACTAGTGCCCACCCAGTGAAATCCATTCTTAGCACTCAGTGCAGCTACAGAATGAGTTTTGCTTCCAAGAAAATAATTTTCTTTTGATTTTAAGCAGGATATTTCATTTAGTCTAATAGATACATCCTTCTGATATATGTATTCCATATATTTTCTCTAATCTATTTTAATTTCCTTTTGCTACTTCATTTTATCTAATTTCTTTCAGTTGGTGATAGTACCAGTCTCCATAAAGAGCTCTTTAACATTTCTTTTCATTATTTATAACTATTGATATTCATGTATATCATTTTTAGGCACTATATGGAATAAAATAATCATTTTATGGAAGAAGTAGTACCACTAGAGAAAACTTCAATATTTATACTCCACTCTCTCTGTTGACCAAGCTCTAAAGCAGTGACAACCCCTGCAGATAAGTGGTAGCACTGGAAGGGGGCACCTTGCCAGAGCCAAGTGCTCTCTACCCTGTAACTTTAAACTTCAATGTGCTGCTAGCAGTGTAGGAGAGATGCCCACAATTACAACCACCACCAACTGCTTTCACTACTTCCTCTTTCTAACAAAATTACCGGACTGTTTTGGAAGATTACCGAATGACACCAGGTCTCAAGTTTGTGCAATTGTCAGTTGCACTGAGTGGCCACAGTTGTACTAAATTGCTTCCCAAGTCTCCACTCTGGGCTTGACTTCATTTGAAACTGAAGTGTTATTTTTGTTGAAATTTAATTTAAATTCAAATTTGTAAGAAGTTACTAGTTTTGTGCTTTATTTTGAAATGAGATTTTAACAACCTTTTTGAACAGTGGTAACATGCGTACGAGGCAATCCTTAATCAGTACAAAAGAATAAGATTTCCAACCAGTTTTTTGTTTGCACTAAGGAACAAGTTTTGTGTACTGGATAACACGTCCCTAAAGTTTACCTGTCTGGAGCAAATTTCTCAGCTATTATGCATTTCAAAGCCAGGTTTCATAACAGACATAAAATGTTATTTTTAACCTAGCAGCCTAGATATTAAGTCAACTGGTCTACCTGAGAATTGTCTAAATATCTGTGGCACTCTGACATCACCAGTTGATCAATTATCAATTTTATGCTGGAGATAATGGTTGCAGTTTATTTATGTATGATGAGAAGACCATCTAACTTTTGCCACATGAATTAAACTATGAAGGCTGTACACCAATACAACCGAAATTCTATCAGTTCAGTAAATAATTCATTTCCATCTCTATATTTCATACTGTTGGTAGGGCTGTGAACATGAAAACAGCTGATTGTTGAGTATTTGTGTGAAGCCCGCGTGTAAAATTGTACAAACTACAGGATAAAATCGCTCAGAAACTGATGTGGATTAAGCTGAGTACACAATCTTTCCATTAAAGCCACTTAAGAATGCAATTATTGTACCACCACTGCTCATTCATGAGGTAGAAATCCTCGGCTCTTGTAATGCCCTTTAAAGCAATCAACAGAGTTTATCTGGAATGATTTGAAAACCTATTTAGTTCATACTGTACTTTTGCCTACATATCCTACAATATAACCAGTAGCCATTGCAATGCTCAAACATTTAATTCTATCATGAAAGGATTTTCATGGCCAGTTTTCATTTCACTGGCTAAGCTTCAGGTTATAAAAGTGTGTTAAATCTGGGACCATGCACCATTTGCCTATGGGACACACTTAAATATGAAATCTGGCAATTAAAACATTCCCCAAGTTGTCACGAAACCGCCAGACTGGCGACAACGTTATGAGAGAATCATGATGATTGTTGATGTGTTTTCATGTGGGCTCCTTGGCAAGTAGCCTGATCTCAATAAATGGACAAACTAATGAAGTCAGTTCTGTAGTCTGCTAACACACTGACTAATGCAGCTACACTAGCTTGGTTCATCACTCTGGCTAAACTGTCTACAGACTGGGCTATATGACATATGAAGGTCATACATCAATATGAATACCAGAATCATAATGCTATATGCACTGAACCTAATCAAACACATTTCCTATGACACCCAAAGACTCAGTAGACTAATTGGTGATTTAGGACCTCCTGTTTGCATGGGAAGGCAAATGGTTAAGTGTTTTCCTGATGAAATGAGAGGATGTACGGCAGCCAGTGCTGAATACTGAGTGTAATATATGTTGTGGTAATATATGTATGTGGGGAAATATGCTGGGAAGATTGTCTGACCATTGAGTATTTAATGAAATAGACAGGTACCCTCTCTCACTGTCTTCACAAAATATACTTTGTACATTGTACAACAGAGAAAGAAATGATATATAGAATTGAACAGCAGATTTGCCATTAATTATGGTGAGTCAAAGACTTAGGTCCAGATTAATTAGCTTGCACTTCATCCTAGGTGACAGAGTTAGATATGATGACTTGCGAGAGAGGGCACCTGTTTGTGAGATGATCAATTCATATTATCTACCTGTATGAATTCTTTGATGTGCCTTCAAGTGGGAGCTCTTCGTATATGCTTTACGGCAATCTGCAAAATAAAAAAGATCATTTTGTTATTATGATAATATGACACGTAAACTGAATATCTGGTTTTTATTACATTATATGACAGTGGTTAATGAACATGTGACACTAACGTACCCTGTATATCAGACTTCCTTTTCAACACGGGAATTCATTTCACATCTGATTACATTACAATTTATTTAATATTCCACAGAGGACGCCTCAGATGGCACCTTGCACCAGGTGACCCAGGTAGAGGGATACAATTAAGAGTAAACTAACTCTTTGACTGGGATAACATGTCACAAAATGATACAGGTGATTTTAATAAATGCTCCATTCCATCTCTTAACTAAACAGCTACCGACTCCATTCAATCTGGCTAATGAAAAACTGATAGGGAGGATTAGGCAATGCGGCCCTATGAAAAGGAAGATTTGGAGGATGGCTTAATATGATTCCTCACTCTCAGATACCTTATCATCAGTACACATTGGATTTATTGTATGTAATCAGCTAAGTACTGACTTATAATTATGATCGAAAGAAGGTAGCAACAATTGAATCCCGCCCCGCTGTAATGAATTATGCCCTCTCTCTCCCCTCTTTCAATTAGAGGGTTATTTATTGCGAGTTAGAGGCACTTGGGTCATATTTAACGATGATTGTCATTTTCAGTGTTCATGATTAATCTTGGTTCGCTGATGCAACTGCCTCGTATTGATGACTCAAGTTTTACTTGGAACAAGATGAGTGGAAAAGTTTGTGAAAATTGCTTGTAAAAACCGTTTTAAGTGCAGATCTGGACGGGACGCGGGCTTCTTTCCAATTTTCTCTCCTGTTATAACTGTGAAATTTAGAAAAGGAGACACTTTTGAATTGCGGTATTGTGTAGTTTGTTTGGACTGGAAGCGAATCATGAGACGATGTGGTCTTAGTAAAACATATTTGGGATAATTGACCAAGCTCCCCGTGATCAATAGATGTGAGGGTATCTTTTTTCGGTGATTAACACTGAAATCACTCAAGTTATGAGGAAGTGGTCGGTGAATTTATAGCAGCAGATGATTGAAACTTGCGAGCCCCGCTGGACCACCAAATGCGGTGATCTCTCTTTACCATGTGGAACAAGTAGAATTTATCTGAACCGCATTCTTTCACGTTGTGTTTTTAGAACCGTTTGTAAATTAGTCACGCTAAACACTGTCAGATCAGTTTGTCTTGGAAGCATTTTGCCCTGAGAATTATTACTCCCATATGTGTCTGACGAAAATTAGATTTCTCCGAAAATCCTTGACAGAAATTGTCTTTAGGTACGGAATTTTTGAAGCGTTGTCACGAGGTCCCCTTTAACTACCTTTTGGCAACGCTTTTTATTGCCCAGTGGGCCAGTCAGTGCGTCTCCGATTATCAAATATTATCTGACGCCCTTCAAAAAACCATTAAAGTTTTACGGTGTACTTCTTTTACGCATTATGCTCCACTTGAATGCGTGACCTGTTTAAAACCTCATTTTCTGCGTTTGTGACGTAAAATCTAAACTACAGGTAATTTGCAGCGAGCAGTTTAGCACTGACTTGGCTTAACTGGTTCTAAGACGACTCTTTCACGTACAACTGATTCTAACTATTTTTAGACGTATATTTTTTGCCTGAACGAAACACGAGGACATTTTTACACTATCCCTAACTATCCCAGCTTTTGAAATCCAATATCCTACATAGGTAAACGGGGGCATTACGTTTCAAAATCTCAAAGTAGCGTTAGATTTCAGCGAAATTCTTATCAATGCTGTTTACGTTTCGTTCTTCTGTTGCTGGCGTTTGTATCTCAGCTTAGACGATAAGAGGTTCTTACTGGGGCCTTGGGGATCCGTGATTGAGATAAGGTACCCCAGAGAAGGGGGGGAACGCCATGTGTCGCACCATATGAGAAAGTTCTCACAACCCTTGGAGACTTCTGCAAGAATGTGACATTTGGCTGACCGAAATGGGACGTTCTGTCGGTAACATCTAGATACCAGGCAAAATGCCTAAGGCAAGCAGTTTAGCAAATGCACTCAACAAGCTCACGGAGGGAGGGGGGGGGGGCCTTGACACGTAACTATGATGTTAACGTTTTTGCTTATCAGACTGTCATTGCCCTCATAATTTATGACCTTGGAACAAAAATACCATGTTAGCTAGCTACTCGTAATTTTAGCAAATGTTAATAGAAACTCAACTAAATGTGACCAGAACCGACATGGTGCAAGGTACCATTGTATCTGGAAGAAACTAAACAAAATCTTACTTGGATAGTCACAGAAGTGTATTCTTCTCTTTTCTAACTCTGGGTTATTCTTTCTGTTATATCTAATAGTTGTACATCCTGGGTAGGTGTTCTGGATCTTCCCCGTGGCTGTCGTAGGAAGACAGTTCAGCATTGTGATGCCGTCAAGCACGGGGGTGGGGATCATCATCCCGGGATAGGGCGGGGGTGGGGTCCGCCTGACGATCTCCTGCTCTGGGCTGCCTGGCTGGGAGTTGGGCGGGGTTGGGGGCAGTTGCTGATGCTGGTGTGGTGCCTGCTGCATGTAAGGTGAAGATTGCAGGACCGTGTTCGCCATAGAGTACTGCTGAGTGGCTGCCGAGGACACCGGGGTATTGATGGGAGAAGGAACTTGGAACTGTGCAAGGTTAACACCATTTGGGTTGTTGTTACTGAACATTACTGGCCTTGGGACTGGGATTTGTAAACTACTGGGGCGTTCCAGTTTAGTCCTTTCAAACTGGCAGTCAGTGCTGCCCTCTAATTTCACATTGGCGGCAGCGTACGGGACTCCCCCCATGCCGCCGTCCATAGGAATGTTCACATTGTATTTACACGCTGCTGCCTTATTGAAGTTCTGCTGCTGCATACAGTTTGATGGAGCATCGGGCTCCTGTTTGATTTTAAAAGCATCTTCACAGTCCATTTTCACCTCCTCCAACAAGCTTCCGTCCAACATGTCCATACTGGCACTCAAATCCTCCCACATAGAGTCGGACTCGGAAGCTTTCTGCAAATCGCTGAAATCGGGGCTGCTTTCTTTCTTTACCCCGAAAAACTCGTCCATGATACTGCTACCGTTCTGGCTGCTGTCGCTTCGACATTCCATCACATCACTCGGAGAATGTTGTGCGTTAAACAAGGCGTTTTGTGGCACCGCCGCCGCCGTGCTGGCGGCCAACTGTCGGGGGTAATGCATCCCGTTGGCGCTGGCACGGTTCTGAGAGAGAATTCCAGTTCTCAGATATCTGTAATCATGTTTGGGCACCACCTTCACGTTCACGTTGATGTCGAGCCCCCCGGGACTGGCATGGGACGCGTCCCCGAAGAACTCGTCCACGTAGCTGGCGCTCGTGCGGCGCGGTTTCTTTAATTCTGGCATAGACGTCTGCCCGTATTGAAAATTACCCTAAAAAGATGAGATACATTATGAATATGGTAAAAATATGAAGAAAAGTGGAAAATATGATAAAAAGTAGAATATCTTAACTGATTTCAAACACCTCAGTCTTTGAGAAGACTTGAGCTGGCTATAATGATATGTTATCTACGGGACTCTATGATTTATTGTGATGATATGCATTTCATCAAAACACCATCACTTAATAATAAGGTACCGCCGGGCTGGTAAACAACCTTTAATGCTACATTCACCGCTGTATCTCTGCTGAGGCCGATGAGCCCTCTATAAACTTTACTGTAAACTACTACGCAGTGGCTTTGACGATGTTTGCGACGCAGAGGGACGTCATCGGGAACTCGATCTATATTTACTCTGAGCTCACGTTTTAGTACGTGTCAGAAATCAAGGTTGTTGTTTTCTCCTCTACGCAGCTGAAATCGAAACCTCCCCTTTTTCAATGACATAGACCCTAGGATACGAATACTCTATAATTGTTATTTATAATATGGTAGTGTTTCTTTTAGAAATGAGTTATTGGCTTTCTCTATTTCGGTGACTGAGTGCTACAGTATTGAATGGTGTGTGTAAAGTCATACAATCACCTTCAAGACAACAAGGGCGAATGAATTCGATCCATTCACTTCTTTATAGATGACTCTTTGGAAAAGAGACGTATCGAATAAAAGCTGGCATTTGAATTACAATGGTTGTTTTTGTCCCAGATATAGAGATATTTGGACGGAAGCCAACTCGGGTAACGTGGTACGCCTCACATCCTGAAAGTACGCCGATTAATTTCTCGGGCCCACCGCCAGTAGATCTTCACCTTGGCGTCGGTATTCCATTAATCTAAACAGTCTCATACCGATGGGACATGTAGAAGATCACTTGTTCATTTGTGATCATACATCCCGCTATCACACGTGAGTACTTGGGAGGTTTCCCCGCTAATACTGTATTGCGAAATCGTCGTCCGCCCACTCACCGTCCCAACGTGCTTCAACGTTTACGATAAAATGTGTTCTACTAAACAGTTTAATCGGCGTGGGTGGTTACAGGTAAGCATTAAAGCAGCCCTCATCGTTTAACTCCCTTATTTACATGAATTCATTTACTTTCACTGTTCATATTTGCGAGGTCAATAATTAGATCTTAGGTGAATGAATTTATGAATGATGCTGATAGTAGCGCTTAACAGTGACTCAGCGGCATCGAGCTCGTAAACAATTTCTGGGCTGAAAAGAAGTCCACCACTAATCGAGGAATTAGCTGTACTATATCAGGTCCTTCAGTGCTTAGTAATCACACTGTAATGGTGTACTTAAAGCAAAAATCAATGATGAAATGTTGATGCGAAATTATTCCCGCCAAATGTTTCTGTGGACCACCGTGCTAGTTAATAACTGAACAATGTATCAGATAATATCAGATAATTAAATGGTGTGTAATAGGCTGCAGTAAATAGCTTTGCCCTGTGGAGGGTAACCGTTATCCTTGAATTGTATTCTATAAACTTGATCTTAAAATAAACTACCTATATACAACATGGATAGATGATACCTTCATTCCATACATTGCTGCAATGCCTCTGCTGTAATTTCACTTTGAGTGCTATCTATATAATGCCCCTAATTACATAACAGTAGCCGTACTAGACCCTAGCGAAGTGAAAGCTGAAGCTGTGACTTATATTAATAATAGTAACCCACCGGCCCAAGAAATCGTGCCTAAAGACACAAGTTGTCAAGAACAGTGTATAAATTAATAAGAAATGTCTGTAATCATGGTGCTAAGCGTGCTTACCTGCCACGAGGCTGGGGTGGCAGGGAGAAGGTCCTGCGGCGGGAGAAAGCAGTCGTCGGAGACGTCGGGTACGATCTGATCATCAAATACGTCCGCTGTAAGACATAAAGTTTCGGCCATCGGATGTGGATAAAAAGTCTGGTAATTATGGTCCCTGGACACTCTCAGTTGCGGTAATAAAGTCACTGACTTGTGGCACTGCGTTTTAACAGTAACGTATAACTTGCTCCGTCAGTCGTAGTACAGTTGTTTGTGAGTTGGTGAATGAATGAATGAATAAATAGTACAGCGGGTCAGTGATGACGTTCGCTATGTCAGGTGACTTACTAGGCTCCGCCTTATTTGCCATATATGGCACATGGGTTCCTAATATAGAAAGTCGACCTTTGGACCTTCTACGCACTTACTAAAATTTTCCACACGGCATGCCGTCAGCGATATGTCAATCATAAGCAGTGACCCGTAAAAAAAGTTGAAGGGATACCTTTGGCTGTTAGAACGCGACGAAGGTGACCCCTGCGCTTCATTTACACTCGGCACGCTACGGAGAACCTCGTAAACATTCGTATTTGCGCATGCTTACTTCTAGAATGTACTCTAAACTTTGACGTCACAAGGTAGTGTAAACAAACTTGGAATAACATATCTCATGTTCTTTCATGGTTGAGATTACCGTTGTTTACTTGACTACATCCATATAACTAATTCAAGAACAATCGCCGGAAGTGGAAAAGTAAATACATATTTATATTATTCACGGTTGCCTAACTTTGAGTTTCTTTTAATGAACTATTTTTTTTTAATTTGGCGTTTTAAGTGCGGTGTGCAGGGCCGTGGCTGACTAACCTCGTCATTAAACCAGGATAGAAAAACAAGTCTATTTCCCAAGAGCTCGGGCAACTTTGATGAATAGTGAAATTTATCGCTGAAATCTTTTGTAAGGATCCTCTACCACGCAGTACCAGTTAACCGAGGACCGGATATAAAGGGCGTTTGATAAAAAAAGAATAATGATTAAAAAAAAAAAAGTAAAAAAGACTAAATAAAAATTTGGGACTAATAGATGTAATATTGCAGGGTAGTCGAAAAATTACCCTAAAATGACAAAAGATGGGGCCGTGTTAGTATCTTTGTAGTATTTTCATTAATTTGAAAAAAAATCATGTTGTCGATAAAGGCTCCCAGTGTAAGGTGTATCTTAAAATTTTCATTTTTGTAAAAAGTTTTTAAATATTGACCTACGATAATGGATATTTCGAGGAATATGCCGTCAGTAGCCTGTACGCAAATATGTGGGCCTCACTAATTAGAAAATAATAGACGAAGACAAAAATATCTTTCGTGCGATAAGTTACAGTTGGATAAACAAACAAGCGAAATTAAAGCACTTAACCGCACTAACATGCGTGGTATACCCGTTAATACAAACACTGTCAACAGATTGCGCAGGCAACTAAAATGCGTTAGGTGAGATAGCTCCGCGCAATGTGCCGGACTCTCCAGTCTTGATCAGTATAGCAAGCGCACCGGAATGGAACTCTCCATTACCACAAGAATGTTTCAACAGGGGGCAGATCTGTCTTCAGTCTCGGTCTGCAATCTTCAGTAACTTATCCCGAGAATAACGATACAGTGAACCAATTGTCTTCATATACTTTAATGAGCAATGAAATGTTTTCAATTAGGCCTTACAATTTTTGAAAAAATAATAACATAAGCATTTTTGAGAAAAAGAAAATCAAGCGTTCTACTATAAGCATATCTTGAAATTAGTCGCAAATGCTTATTCTCAATTGATTAAGAACTAAATTCGTTGCACAACTAACTTTACAAATCTGTATGTGTAATGAACTTAGACTTTTAAATAGATTTGACATAAAGAATGAGAAGTACCTAATCCACATATTGGCTAAATTAAACGAGGATATAAAGAATGAAACAATGACGTACATGCGTCATACTTTCCTGGGTAATTCTTTACTTTTACAATTTGATAATTACAGTGATCAACTGCATCTAACAAGATATTGAATTACGTCACTTGACATACTCTGCAAAAATTAAATAAGCCCCCTGGGCTTATATGTCGCAAAGGTGTTTGGAATTTGATTTCGTTAAAAAATAATGGATCTTTTTCCAGGTCAAGAGTACATGTCCACAAAAAAATACGTAGCTGAACCTACGGTAACTAGTATTTGCATTCACATGTAAGTGTTGTGTGGCCGTTATCCCAGGATTACACTGACACGTGTACTTTGAGCGAGATATTTTCTAGGCCTATCTTATAACTATGAAGCCCAATTCATATCATGGTTATAAAAGTAACCAGACAACTGTGCATCTCGTACTAATAGTTATCTGTATTCAGTGTGCTATTGCTATGAATAATAAATACCCTGTTTAGCCTATATACCACGGACAAATGTGTGTACTTTTATTTTGTCACCATTTTGTCATGAATTGTACTTGTCTGACTTGGGCTCAACGAATTAGGTGAATTTTACTTTGAATATCGCGTAAATATGTTGGCATTGAGCGCCTGGCGTACTCCGATGCAATGTATTACCTCCATTACATATAAGAAATCATTTTATTTAAACGAAGAACCTATCGTTACTCTAGATTAAAAAGAGTTGCTCTCTGTCGACTTTGTTTTTAAGCCAAAATTACACAGTGAAAAATAGTTTTTAAAGTGAATGGATATTTTTAAAAAATGATAAAATTAACATTTCTGAGACAAAGAAAATTAAGAGATCGACAATTAGCATATCTTGAAATTAGTTGCATTAATGTTTATTCCCAAATAATTTGGAGCAAAATTCATTAGAATTATAACAGTTTCCATTTAATAAAACGTATTAATCGATAAAATATCTGCTTTACAATGCAAGTTTATAGCACCAATAGTATCAAGAGGGAGAGGCCAGGCGATTTTTTTTTTTTTTTTTTTTTTGAGTTTACTGAAAGGAGAAATCGTTCAATATAGCCGTGAGGCCATCTTGAAAGTCTTTATCCAAATCGTAAATAGAACCATTTCCGTCCCTTACTCGTCCAGAAATTCTTCTTATTTGTTAAAACACCTAGAACGGACATCGTAACAGCTTAATGGGTGTTTTACGACTCACCTCGGGAGATCTAAGTGAGACTACAACACGGCGGTAGAGTATAAAAAGATGTCTCGTTATCGCTCCGTGTCTCTTTACATTGACGCAAGCTGTGCGCCATATACTGGTGTCGGTGCTGTGAAATTTGAAGGCATTTTGGTCTTAACCAAATAACAAAATGGCTCGATTTTTGACGTTTCTTTGCCTGGCTGTGGTTTTCCTGGCAGTAGTAGAGGTTTCCATGGGAGCTGGAGGGTAAGGGATACGTCACATTAGGATTTCTAGGCAATTTTTTCATTCTCTCTCTCTCTCTCTCTCTCTCTCTCTCTCTCTCTCGTATATACGCTCTTTCTCTCATTCTCTCTCTCAAAAAAAAGAAAAAAACGCACGCGCGCTCTAACGCACGACACTCTTTCTTACTCAAACAGGCGCGCATGTACACACATACCATTTAATCCATTCACATGTGCTCCACTGAACTGCGTCGTACATTGAATTAAGAGTGTAGTAATGTTCTCTTATGTTTCACTCTAGTAGTTCGCACCGCAGACGTGGATACGGATACAGCGGAGGATATGGTGGCGGGCGACGCGGATACGGCGGGCATGGTGGGTACGGCGGCGGATATGGCAGAAATAGAGGATACAGCGGCGGATATGGTGGGTACGGCGGCGGGTATGGTGGAAATAGAGGATACGGCGGTGGATATGGTGGAAATAGAGGTTACGGCGGTGGATATGGTGGAAATAGAGGATACGGCGGTGGATATGGGGGGTACGGCAGTGGATACGGACAAGGCCATGGGTACAGTCGTGGCTACAAAAATTATGGCCACCAGACCTATGAGTACGGTCACTATGGAGACGGGGGTTATGGCGGCGGTTATCATTAATAAATGGGTAAGAGAGAGAGAGAGAGAGAGAGAGAGAGAGAGAGAGAGAGAGAGAGAAAAAGAAGGTTGTTGAGAGATATAAAAGTAAATTTGGATTTGGAATTAGGAATAGGCACGTAAAGATAAAAATTCTACTTCACTGTACCTTCAACAAAAAAATAGTGCTCGTGACATGATATTTGAATAATTTTTTTTTTATTTGATCGTTCGGGTTTCCGAAATAAATGTAGACGATAACCCTCACGCGTCTTTTTATGTGATGGAACAGCTACAGTATTTAACTATTATGCAGCCATGAATAAAGCACTCGTCGGACGCGATCTACCGGTCAGTAATTTCCGCGATTACTGAAAAAAGTGCTTTCAGTTGAGTGTGACAGTGTTATTACAAAATTAATATTTTCACACTTGAACGGATTTGCAATGTATCAGGAGGTAGCCTGGCGCGGCTCACTTCCTATCACACCATGGTGGTGTCTGCGGCTTAATAGAGCCATCATATGCAAAAAAGATTTACCAGGGGCAAGACGAAGACCACTGGCACGCGTCTTTTCTGTAGTCATACATAAAACACACACACACACACACACACACACACACACACACACAGAGAGAGAGAGAATTTGAGAGAGAACACATACACACATACACAGAGAGAGAGAGAGAGAGAGAGAGAGCTGTCTGTAGGACCAACAGCGAAATTACTATTTTGTGTGTGAAATGAAGTTCATTTTTTATTCATTTAATACGATTGGTGGTCATTTCCATAGCAACATAAAGGAATTATGACAAGTTGTATTTCAAGTCGTAAACTCTCTTTGTATGCACTCTGCTTCAGTTCCCTTTTTAACAGTGCAGTCACAGGAAAGGTGACCCCTTGAATTTTATTGGATTATCTGTTGTAAACGCTGTTGGGTTTTAAATATATTTTATTGCAATCGTTGCTGTTTGATGTAAATCGTAAAATTAATCATGAATATTTTCTACTTCAGGCGGCTCTATGTGTTTAATGATGGCATAAGCGGTTGACAAGGAAGATAATACAAAGATGTTTGATGGCAATCAAAATGCAATCAAAATGATGACTCTTCTGCAGTTATACTTGGTGTTGAAAAGTATAGAATACAGCTCCTGGGATCTAAGATGTAGGATAAAGCCACTGTCTCTTTCACATGCTGGTTATAATGTAATTATCAGGACAGTCATTTATGTCTCCTTTTAATAAACCTCAATAAATCCGATATGTTGCCGTTCTAACGCAGTTGTTGTTATTATTAGATATACGTTTTATGAGAATACTGAAATACATCCTTACTCGCAAAGAAGAAGTTTAAGGATTGTCTTTTAAACGAAAAATTACTGTGTTGGAATTGAGAAATGATACATTTAGGTAAAGATGCTTTCAGGTAAAAATTCTGAATAACGAGCCTCTCTTTGATGGAGTACTTTTCACGAAGTAACTTTTCGTTTTAGGCAAGGTAAACGGGGTCGGTAGCTTTTTTTAAAGTGATGTTAAGGGTCGGTCGTTATTATTTTTTTTTTAATTTATTTTAATTTTTTTTATTTATCAAATCAACGATCCATGCATTTTACCCATTTAAAAAAAAGTGCAAAAAATATTCAATTTCTTCAAAATAAAGGCCGGTTGCGCGCGTTAATCAACTTTCCAATTTTAAATTTGTCTGGCCTTGCCTTCACACTTAACGTTTCCGGTAAGTTCAGTTTCCCCACGGTCCCGGTGCGTCGTGTTTGGGTAAACAGATCGCGGAATATTATTTCTCATTCAAAGTTTGAGATGCTATTTGAACATGACTTCTACATGAAGTAATAGATGATAGTTTAAAATTATACACAACTGCCTCACGGTTGGATTTTGAAATACATAAATCTTTGCAATTGTTACGATCTCGACTTTCCATACCATCTTTTGATTTTACTTTGAATTTTTCTTTAGTAAACTTCATTCTCAAGCCAGGGGCTGTATTGCAACACCGTTCTGCCGATGTGATCCATATCTATACCAGTTCTTGGCCTGTGAGTAGTGCATGGAGTGCGTCTTGCAATCTTTGATAGGATGGGTAACTCAGGCAACACCGCAAGTTATGTTGTTGATACTGAATGTTGCTTAACTTTTAGTATTGTCTCAGTAGTCTGATCACATCAAGTACGCTGTAGCTGTAGTTATTAATATACGTTTGTTTGTCAAATGTTGCCAAATATGAATCAAAGAATAAGCGGCGTTTGGACTGTTTATAAATTTTATTACATCATTGACGATCATTTTACATAATGAGCAATCAGTACGAACTTGGATTCCAAAGGGTCCATTTTCAACGCACAAAAAAGTTTCTATTATTTCTGTGGTGTCGGTAAAGCCAAATCTTGATGGCTGTGGACTTGAATGCCCTACTGCTATGATGACTTTATCGATGAAGACGATGTTGCAATTTTCTCGTCAAGATGCTTTGAAGTAACGCAAGTACTAAAAAAGAAAATGATCTTATTTTATATCATAACATACTCCAAAATGACAAGGGTAGCTCGCTTTGATGAAGGGGCGTACGAAAGAGACCAATGTTGTTGCGTTTCTTGTTTTCGTAATTTTGTGCATGGTTTAACCACTAATATTTCAATAAACTGCATAAATTGGGATGGGGCACGATTCTAATATCAAAGTAATATAGTCCCTTTCTTAATTTCAAAATTTCAAATTGCTCTCAAGTTTTTTTCATAAGCTAACTCAAATTTTGGATGAGATATCCAAATTGACAGGCAATGATACAGCGAAAAGAGTAAATATGGAATGAATTAATCTTTTTACCTTTTTATTCATTTTTACCTTAGTATGGGTAGTATTTGCCTTTGCTGTCGTAGCCGGAATTTCTGTAATCTTTGCCGTAACCATCGGCATCATAGTAGCCGGCATCACCTGGGAAGTATCCATCTTTAAACCCGTCTCCACGGTAGACGCCACGGTAACCATCTCCACGGTAGTTATACCCATAGCCGCTATATCTGCCGTAACCATAGTTACCTTTGTATCCATCCGCGTAGGCCCCGACGTAGCCACGGTACCTAAGAAGAAAAGGGGAGGAGAGTTAAGTTTGTACAGTCAGTAGGCTTTGATTTTTTTGAGCGATTTCTCCTGTAAAATTGGCATTATTTTTGCTACATGCATCAATTTAATCTCAATTCAAAAATAAAACAGTCCAACGTTTAAGTAGTAAAAATTTAAAGAAAAGACAACCTGACGCTGCGACTTACCCGCGTCTGTATGCTGTTGGCTTGTAGTAAGTAGCCGACACAACAGCCACGAGGAGGGCAAGGACAACAAACTTCATCATCTTGTTGAAGATCTGATGTACAGCAAAGATAGAACTCGGTGTCGTCTGCAGGATGGCTTGGACTGTGAGTGAAGAGTCGGAAAAGTTGTGGTGTTTTATACCTGCTGCAGTAATCACCTTGCATGTTGTGGAGAGCTTGACTTTTCAAGATAGCGCTAACGACCCCGGCTGATTCTGGTAATTTTATCTGAATTACACCGTAATTGCGATTATATACCACGTAAATGTTTTTATTGATAAGAGACGCCCCATAACTAGCCTAAACATAGTATCAACAATGATACGATGTGATTTGAGAGATTAGTCTTTGCAACCACGGGGGACAGATCCAGTCTGAAGACCTCAGAAACAAAAGATGTTTGTCAACATGATACCGGCAATAAGAGTTATCTGAAATTTAAGCCAAATGTTGTTGAAATTGGATTTCAAATATGAATATCTATACTATTCTTTTATTTCCTTTTTTGTATAAGGTATGAATAATTTAAACGAATTGCATGTTTAAAATGCATAATCAAATATGTCGTAGCATCATTTTACTTTGCGTTTTGTAACGACAAAATGAATGTTTTTATTATTCACGCAGCAGTTTTATAAGTAAAATTTTGTAACAAAGTGGAATATCTATGAGGGTGTATAATGAGAACATCTGTTTCGAGTTCTTTAATAGGCGCTTCATTAAATTACCGCAGTAAGGTCGCACCCCAGATTGATCGAGAGTTCATCAAAATATTCAATTAATCTGCTATCTCTCAACATTTTTCTTCAATTATTTCTAAAGACAACAAGATATAAACTGATATATCGAGTCTTTACACCTTTGACGACCGGGTAAACATATACTTATCATATAGGTGGTACAGCATCAGATTTTTAACTCGGGGAATATGGCATTTAAAAGTGTTTTTGTTAAAAAACGGTGCAGGCGATAGCGATGTGACACACCTCTCACTTCACACTGGAATGACGGTGACAGTAACCACAAATTGTGTCAATAAATATCCGAAATGGAGGGCCAGATGCAATCTACATGATAGCTAAGGATTTGAGATGATTATCGCGTTCTAAGTTGAAATTTTGGAGTGATTGTAGTCATTTTACTACCGAAGAAGTTTGTTAGCAGGCAAGGCACTTCTTTGAAAATTTGCTGGAAAAGTTGTTTTTTTAAATCACTTCTCTTTTCTCATTTTTTTTGTCTTCTGATACTTTGGATAATATTTGGTTGAAGAAAATATGTTTGAAAGGTGTCGGGAATAGCTATCTGTTCGTATAGATGTAAAAGCAGTAGTCCGCCCTGTGCAGCAATCAGGCAGAAGTTTTATAAAAATTTCGCAAGTTTTATAAGCATCTAAGTTAAAGAGAATTTGATATTTATCGATATTAATTATAATTGCTAGTCATAATTGCTCCCCCTCCTCTCTCTGTTGCAGCACTACAATCTGGGGCGTAGTTTTTTTCAGTAGCCTAATCAAAATCATTCAAAGTTAATGAGACGTAGAAAAAGTCTTAGTTGTTCGGAAGGAATCACACATCTGAGTTCTTTCTCTTGGCCAGAACGGCGAGATAAAAAATTCTAACCTCAACTTACACAAAGGGATCAATTTTCGAAAAAATGTAGCCTTAATTTTATTTAAGTGACCCGTTAACATCTAAAGTCGTTATTTCATATCTTTCGTGTATAAAACAATCGTTGAAATAAAAGAGCGATGATTCGACTACCTCTTAGTTATATTAAACGGAATTGTTGTCCAAATAAACAAAAATTGACCAAAAGACCTGGCATCCATTTGATTTCCTTAAATTGCAGTTGATATCAACAAACAAAGCCCATTATTTTTGCCATTTTAACCTACGCCAGGCCCCATCAAGCCTTAGCTCAAGCGATCATAAACGGATTTTTAGCGCGAAAAGTACAATTTTTAGTTGTAGCCGACAATTCCTCCATCTGACTCTAAACTATACAATATCTTTTAATCATCCATTTTCTAAACCACGTTTTTTCTTCACTTGCTGAAAACTAAACGAACGATTACGTGCCTTTCTTCCATTTTCATTCCTGCCTCCAGCACTGGTGATATTCACATCATTTGTGAGGCGTGTAACATGAATTTGACCATCATTACGGACCATTACTGACAATCGATAAAGACTAACAACAAGATAAGAGACAATTTGCTAGTATCACATCTCCCCAATCTACGGACGGTGGGATATCCATCAGCGTATTCAGAACAAGTAAATACGTGGATATAGAGATCCGCGGACTAAATATGGCAGATCCACTTAAAAACAACGCCGACTAAAACCCTTACGGTCTCCCCGCCTCCACACGTGCCGTCGCTGCAGTGGTCTTGCAATTACACCTCGGAGCTGTGATTTAATCCGTTTGATGGCGCGTGTGGAGGCAGGGAGAACATCAGGGAATTAGACGACTTGCCTTTTAGTTGGTTCGGCCAAATATTTACACCCCATTTCCATAGATTAGATCGACCTACTTTAGATCGACCTAACTCCCTGGGGGTTCACGCTAAAGAGCTGTCAGCCGGGCGGACACGAAAGTTAATTACCCCCTTAAAGCTTGTAGTAGGCTAGGCGGGACGGACATTTAAGTCGGATTACCTGAAAGTAATCTAGTGAGACTCCCCGCGGGGATAGATCGATCTAAAATCTATGGGAATAGAGCCTTAGTTGGCGGATCAGTTAGTCCGTGAATCATTTGTTCTGAATGCACTGATTGCACATTTACTATACGTAATGAATTCATGCTTGTACCACATCTTTTCTTCGGGTAAACAGCAGCCTGATCATAGTGTCTTGTGCACTAATGTTCAGGGAAATTGTCGTCTCTGCCCATTTGCCACAGAAAACTTACACAAGCCTACAATGACACGTATGACAGAAACCAGTGCGACGGATTGGAAGTCCAGGTGATTAGTACAGGTCAGGGGCGGATCAAGGATTATTTGAAAGGGGGGGGGGGGGGGGGGGGGGGGGGGTCCGCGGATATAGGGACCTAATATGATGTTTTGAAATTTTACATTCGATAAAATATGTATGTAGTTTTTATAATATAAATCACAGGGATGTGTGTGATAGGAGTAAAGTCTTCTTCTTAAAAGACAAACCATCCAGCACCTTAGTAAAGGTGGACTTAGGCCTATATAGAAGTGGATGGCCCTGCACGAGCGGAGACAGCGAACCGGAAACAGCGCAGTTTGAATGCGCAGCAAAAACTTCAAACTAATATGGCTGACTGCAGGTTAGTGACATGTAAACAAAGATATTTTAAAAGATCTCACTCTAATGGACCAAGCTGGGGACAGGAATTGCTTCAACCGCTTTTTTTTAAAATAAAGTGTATGCTAGTTGGGGGGCATAAAAATATACACTTTTATTTGAAACATTGGTAGATATAACGTTACAAGGTAGAATCTAGGAGTTAAAACGCCTTGGTAGAATCTAATTTGAAACTGGGATTACCAGTATATATCAAAAGTCTGAACTTTGGTTTGATTTAAATGAAAAGTTTTTAATGTTAGATGATGATCACTTTATTTTATTTTCGGATTCAAGAAGTTAGAACCCATTCCTTTTATTACTTTGCCTTTTATTCAGTAGTTACTGTAGCAACTACAGTATAAACATGATTTACATGTTTATGTGATTGCCATTTCATTAAATTTTGAGACGTTTGGGTCTCAGTCTACAACTTTCTCAATGTTTTCAGATGCATAAGCTGACCCAAAGATATTTCTATATTTATCTGAGCTTTTTGAGACAACCTGGACATGGAGTTATATGGAGAATCTGGCATCACAGCGTTAGCTAATTTACTGACTCCAAACACTGCAGACTCGGACAGTGATGAAGATACCAAGGTGGGTAAAGAGAAGTACCAGCTTAACAGCATATCTAAACTATAAACATTGAAATATGCAGTTGTATGCAGGCACCATATACTTTTATGTTGAACATAATTCCACAGATAGTTAAATGTTGATGATGTTTGGAAATTTAATGAGCATGTTTTTAATGTGTTTGCACCAGAGGCTGTCAATATAAGGACATCAATATTTATATATACCTGATTTTATGAATGAAAATGTGAATGCACTTTACACCCCAAAATACCTGGAGGGTTGCTGTGGATTTTAATTATCATTTGAAATAAAATAAGATTATAAGCACAGATTTTTAATGTTAAGAGTACTTGTCATTTATTGAGATGTAAATCTATTATAGTACTGCATGCAAGCTTGTGTAAATGTTAAAGATGTTAAGTATTAAAGGTCCTTTTTTTAGCCTGGTGGGATAACAAAACTCGGCCCTGGGGACATAGGACCAAAACAAAGTACTCAGCCAGCAGGTTAGTAATGCATTTCCCTGGGGTATTATATCCAGGGTCACCAGCATTTCCCTGGGGTATTATATCCAGGGTAACTAATGTTATACCCATGCCATAAGTGACAGAATGTGTCATCATTTTGAAATTGGAAGTATTTTTAAAATATTCTTATTGATTGATAAGTTGAAAACATTTGCCATAAGATGAAAGAACTTTTTTGATGTTTTCAATTTGAGATAAACTCCTGTTTGAATTTGTAATGTGTAAATCCTTTTAGGATTTTGTTTATGCTACTAAATCATTTATTTAGAGTCACAGCTGAAGACAGTGAAGAAAGAAGGCAAAGATATTTGGGAAGAAGAAGAGGTACAGGAGGGGGCAGAATATGATGATATCCATGACACACGGCCCCAGCCACAGTATGTATATCCATGATACATGGCCCCAGCTACTGTATGTATATCCATGACACACGGCCCCAGCCACAGTATGTATATACATGATACACGGCCCCAGCCGCAGTATGTATATCCATGATACATGGCCCCAGCCACAGTATGTATATACATGATATACGGCCCCAGCCACATTATGTGCTTCTAACACACATCACTATTGGCCCTTAAATCATACGAGGCACAAATTTTCATTAATCTGGTGATCTAGGCCAGAACACCAGTAAGCATAAGTGCATATTTTCACAAGAGGAATTTAGATGTTATGTGTACTTTATGAGTATTTGAATAAATAAGTATAATAAGTTAAATGAGTATTTGAATAACGTTTTACTACCATATTACCTCTGTTTTTAATTTCTTTTCCGTTCATTATACTGCTGCAGTGTGTAGTGTTTTGATAATAATTATGACTAGTATTGCTGATGGCAGTATGCTTTCATATTCATTGTATTTCTTACAGGTATGAAATCATATACAAGCAAGCAGTAACATCAGAGGACATGTTTCTTGGAATGGGAAATAAAACTCCTGCAACATCCAGTTGTGAAGACATGGTGGTAAGTGTTTCCACCCCCCCAACCCCCCCCCATCCCTCTTTCCCCCGAACTCTTGTTGTAAAGACTATCCTCCATGTGTTCTAGGATTGCCGATTTCCAATAAAACTATGATTTCTTCCCTTTTGTTTCATTCATTTATAGTACTAGTGCCACGAAAAAAGCTTCAAAAGATAGCATTCAACACACTGAACAGTGTTTAAGAGAGTGAATCATGTTATCTTTATTGCTTTACCTGCACTCACAATGTCATTCTGTCTTTTGTTAGACATTCAAAATCTTTGCCATAAAATGTGTTAGGACAAGGTTTGCATTATAACCATGGGTTAGAGTTGCCCCTGTCAAGTCATTAGCATTTTAAAACATGTGTCTCATTGTGCTGAATGCTTTTTCTTGCATTAGGTGAAAGTGATGCTTCCAGACACGAAATACCCAGATGTCAATCTCAATGTTACCAACAAATACCTGGACTGTCGCACACCTAGACTGTAAGTTTTAACTCAATGTAACAAACAAATACCTGAGATAAGAAAAGAACCAAATTAAAAGTTCAAGTGAACAAAACTTAAATGCAAAACTATACGTTTTATTTTCACAATATTAAAGCAAAATATGGACCACCTCTGTGTTGAGTCATTGAGTCACGAAAAGGCTTTGATACTCTACTTCAAGCCTTTTATGTTTTTCTCTGCTTAAAGATATTGTTTGCAGAGAAGATAACAGTTATCCCTTGGTTATATTTTGCATTGCTCTTTATAAATTAATGAATGAATGCACAAAATGAAAGTTTGAATTTGAACACAAACATGTATGGAAATGTTTTCAATATTGAAATCAGAGGGACCGTTTGCACTTCCCCTCATTTGAACATTTCTCCTTGATCATTATGTGGAACTCACATTGGTGTCAAGTTGCTGCAAAACATGTTTTGTACATGGATAATACTGTGCATTTTTGAACTACAAGTTGCTGCAGAACATCTTTGTACATAGATAATACCAAATGCATTTTTATGTACAGACACAGATGTGTCTGTACATATTGCCATCACCTGCGTCTGTCGTCGCCGATGCCGATGCCGATGCCGATGCCGATGGCGATGCCGATGCCGATGCCGTCGCCGTGCACTTTCCTTGTAAACACGATAAGTGGAAGGCAGTTTTACTTTTTGGCTTTATATTTACAGAGCTGATGAATATTCATAAAACGCAGGTCAAGTTCGAAAATCAGCATGATCGGGCCATTATTGTAGAAGTTATGCTGTTTTTTCACTTTTCAGCATATATGCAACCTTGTAAACACATTTTAAGGAAAACCGTTAGGCCTATTGTCATGAAACTCACAGGAATGGTCAGTCTTACTAAAACGCAGGTTGAGTTCGAAAATCAGCATAATCGGGCCATTATTTTAGAAGTTATGCTGTTTTTTCACATTTCTTCAGATTTCCTCAGATTTAATTCTAAGGCATGTTAATAGCCTTATTATTTAAGTAATAAGATACGTTAAAGTGTTTGTTTGACATTTCCTGCATCTTTACAACATTGTTAGTTGATTATGTAAAAATGATGGTAAACTTGTTATCGTGTATTGTGTAATAAAGTGTCAAAAATGGAAATAAACTCATATCATTGCAGTTTGTCAGATTCAATCATTCACTATGTTCAGAATCTCAGAATGGAAGAAATTGGACATTTAACACTGTTCTATTGATATTTTTCACATTTCATCAATTTTCTTAGTTGATCTTATAAAAATGGCAGTAACCTATTAATTTTGTTTTATGTTAAATAAGTGTTAAAAATGGAAATAAACCCATTTCAGAACAGTGCAGTCTTGTTTACATTTTGGCATCTTTAAGTCGTGACTTTGAAGTTCCATCGGCCTAAAAACCTTTGTTAGTCACGTTTACTATTTGTCCATGATACTAATATTTTATTATTAAAAATTGATGATCATTATGCTGTTAAACATTATGTAATATTGCATCAAAATTTGAAAAAAACCTATTTTGGGCACTGCTCCCATGATGACCATTTAAGAAAAACCATGTCACTTACTGTTCTCAAACAGTACAGTTGATATGTACAGATGTGTCTGTACATATTGCCATCACCTGCGTCTGTCGTCGCCGTCGTTGCTGTCACTGTCGCTGTCGCCGGCGCCATGCACTTTCATTGTAAACACGATAAGTGGAAGGCAGTTTTACTTTTTGGCTGTATATTTACAGAGCTGATGAATATTCATAAAATGCAGGTCAAGTTCGAAAATCGGCATGATCGGGCCATTAATGTAGAAGTTATGCTTTTTTTTTCACTTTTCAGCATATATGCAACACTGTAAACACAATATAAGAAAAACAGATAGGCCAATTGTCATTAAACTCACAGGAGTGGTCATTTCTGCTAAAACGCAGGTTGAGTTCAAAAATCAGCATAATCGGGCCATTATTTTAAAGAAATGCAGTTTTTTCACATTTCCTCAGATTTAATTCTTAGGCATGTAAACAGTTTCATTATTGAACTAATAAGATACGTAAAAGTGTTTGTTTGGCATTTCCTGCAATTTTACAACATTATTAGTTGATTATGTAAAAATGATGGTAAACTTGTTATCGTGTATTGTGTAATAAAGTTTCAAAAATGGAAATAAACTCATATCATTGCAGTTTGTCAGATTCAATCATTCACTATGTTCAGAATCTCAGAATGGAAGAAATTGGACATTTAACGCTGCTCTATTGATATTTTTCCCATCTCATCAATTTTCTTAGTTTATCATATAAAAATGGCAGTAAACGGTTAATTTTGTTTTATGTTAAAAATTGTTAAAAATGGAAAAAAAAAACATTTCGGAACAGTGCTGTCTTGTTTACATTTTGGCATTTTCAAGTGACTTTGAAGTTCCATGGGCCTGAAGACCTTTGCTAGTCACATTTTCTGAATATCCATATTACTAATATTTTATTATTAAAGTTGATGGTCATTATGCTGTTAAACATTATGTAATATTGCATCAAAATTTGAAAAAAAAAAAACTATTTTGGGCACTGCTCCAATGATGACCATTTAAGAAAACCATGTAATTTACTGTTCTCAAACTTACAGGAAAGAAACATGGGACTAAAATACAGCTTCAGTAGGAAATACAGTCTGTTTGGTAATTCTTACTGCCAGTTAAACAGTTATTTTGTGAAAATTTAATTTTTCACATATTGGCATTTTTAAGGTGTGACTTTGAAGTTCCACGGGCTTGAAGACCCATGCTAGTCACATTTTCTGAAAATCCATGATACGTATATTTTATTATTATTATTACGGTCATTATGCTGTTAACCATTATGTAATATTGCATCAGAATAGAAGAAAACACAATTTTGGGTGCTGCTGCCATGATGACCATTATGGGAAAACCATGTTACTTATGATTGCCAAACTTTCAAAAAAGAAATACAGGACTAAAATGCAGTCTGAGTTGGAAAAGCAGTCTAAGTGATTTCTTTTTCTGGAAGTTATACATTTTCAAAGTGTAAACTTGTCACATATTTTAATTACATTGGTATTACCTGTTGAGGATAATTAAAATTTGATGTTGAATTTGCAGTTTAACATAATGTATTTTTGCATCAGAATTGACAGTAGCTTATTTTGTGCATAGTTATTTCCTGTTTTTTGTCTGTACATTTGACAGCTTTGCTGCCTTGTTTCAGTTGGGCCTTAATGGTATATCTACATGCCATAACTTTTAAATCAGTCACAATGCAACATCAAATAGGTAGTTACCTCTCAACAATTTTAAAAAGACAGGCAGTGATCTTTCAAATGACTACTCTGTTTTTAGGCGTCTTGGTCTCCACCTTCCTCACCCAGTGGACGCCAAGAATGGCAAGGCTCAGTGGGACGGAGACAAGGGTGTACTGACCATCACCCTGAGGATGACCAGGGATTATGATGATTTTAATTTCTGAGGAGTGTGTTAGAAACATACCTGTTGGAACTCCTTGATGTGGGTAAGACTGAGAATTTATACAAAAGGGGGGAAGCATTGCAGTTACTAATACTAGCAATCAGTGCTGCTACCTCCAATAGGGAAATAGGTGATTGATACGCACTTCAAACCAAAGAGGTTTACAGGAGAGAGGGAATATTGTTGCTTAAACAAATGACCTTTTGTGATTGTATAAAGACAATTAACATTACAAGCTATTAGGAAAGTTAATTGATACTGCTGTTACTGACATGTGGAGATCTCTACAACTGGGGAATGTTTGTCAACAAACAGTTTGTATGTTTAAGCAAAACGGAGAGGAAATATTATATCATATTTAGCAGATCAACGTGGACCAATGATTTTGTTCAGGATTTGAAAGTGATTAAGGTTTAACAGCAAAATGCTTTGTCAATTTGACATAAATTATTCAAAGTGCAGTGCCTTTATGGTAAAAAAACTTAAGTCGAAGGTCACATGGTCCCCATGTTAAAATCATTCTTTTATATAATGTTTCTGTATATTAAGCCGTCCAAAGAATAACATCATTCCAAGTATCAATAAAATGTTTATTTATAATGAATACATCTGGTTTCTTAAATGCAATATGCACTAAGTATAAACTTGGTGCCACAGTTGATATTAACAAACTATCTTGTATATAAAATACAATTATTATTACTTCTACAGCTTTACCTTGTCAATTCTCTGTAAACAATACTTCACATAAAGCTTTTAAGTATCTTAAGTTATGCAAAAACAAATAAATGGAAATTAAAAAAGAAATATGATGCTAATGTTACAAAATAAAGCAGCAGAAAAAAGGCAAAAATATCCCTGTACACAAGTAATTTCAAGCTTACAACTGAACTACATTATAACATTGTTCCTTACTTAAGGCCTGATGTCTTAGATTCATTTGTGACAACATAACAGAGTATGCTAGCAGGGCTTTTGTAACTTATGATCTAAATATTACTACATGGCTGCTCAATACATCTACTGCCTCAAGCACACCCCCTGCCTACATTAAGCACCTGCAGCACAGCCATTATGACTGGTGACAACATGACTTCTTATACTGAACATCTACATGTGTGACTGACCTATACAACAGCTGTTGTGATTCCTTGATGCTGTAACATCTTTCCAAGAGCAAGTATCAGATTGTATTTTTTCTGTCCTTTGTCTTAATCCCAATAACAAAGAGAAGTTCCTTTGCTTCTAAATTATTTTTATGACAGAATCTAGTCAAAACATTCCACTTTCTTTCAGAAAGTTTGGTATTATAATTGTGACACTTCTTTGTTCTGCTACCTCTTAGATGTGTTTCTTGTATTACTACTGGTGTCTTCATCAACATATACACAATGAGGAAAGAATTCTTCTCGCTTAGCATTCATGTAACTGGAAATGTGAAGGAAAGTAATAATAAAAACATACAAGAAACATAAAGAGCTTTAAAAAATATTTTTCTCCAGAATTTAATCATTACATAAGGATTTGGCTATCAATACAAATTACTGATCTTATTCAAAAATGAATTTTGTTTACAGTATACTCACTCTAAAAATAGCCCCAAGTGCTTTAAAAGAAAATTCATTTTCCTCTCGGGGATGCCCATCTTACACAAAAGGTCTGGAAGTTTTACTGAAATTAAAAAATAAAAGTTGTTTTTAATGTGGGTTTAAAATATGTATCCGTCTTCTATACTGCAAACTAAACAGCCTTTTCATATAATTTCTCGTTAAATCTCACCCATTGTGTCTATATGCTTTGTTATGCACATTTCATTTCTAATGTTTACTATTTATAAATCCTTAATTCTCACCAAATAACCGTAACAGGTGGTGTGCCCCATAGACAGCAGAGGGAGCCACTGGTGTTTGTGTGAAAATCTCTGGCGGAACAAGTTTCCAAGTCAAGACTTCATTCAAGACGGCCTCTCTGTCTGGCGGAGTCTTCCGTCCTCCAGCATGTTTCAGTTTAGAACTTCCACTTCCAGAAGAGGAGGAGGAACTGGCATTTGTGGAGATAGAATTTGGAATGAGTAACGGTGGAGGGGGAGTTGCTCGTCCTACTGGCACAGTCTCTGCTTCGCTCAGTGCTGCCACTCGATGACTGGATCGCAAGGACCCCCTGCGTTTAGGTTCTGTGACCCCTTTATCTTCAAGTGTCAAGTCAGGCATTTTTTCACTCTTATTTGAGTCCCCAGAGAGTCTTGTAGCATCTGCTGCATTTAAGCGACCTCTAGTGAGCCTTCTAGGAGTTGGGACATCTTTCTCTTGTTTAACGTTAAAATGTTCTTTTTCCTTTTCTTTTTCTAATGCTGTGAACTTTGCAACTTTTGACGGAGGGGACTCATGAAATGAGGGAGAATTTGGCACTGACCCTCTTCCTGATCTGGTACATCTTGTTGGAGAATGGAGGGGGGCCAACTTCTGACACTCTGTCCTGAAAACAGAATCATCACACTGAATGCTTACTGACAACTCTCAAATAACACAGATAAATGTACAAGCAATTAATTATGGTATGAATTTACATAAAGTCTTGTGAAAATACTTGAAAAGGTTCCAAATTATCAAATTCAGGCACTACATATTTGATCAGAGAAATTCTAGAGGGAAACTTTTTCTAATTCTTATATTAAATCTAATATGAATTGCCATCTCTTCCAGAGGCAACAGTTGTCCATTTCTGATAAAGTTCAAATTATTAGTGCAATACCAAGCTTATAAACAATGTCAGTATTAAACATCTGCTTACTTTTCTTTCTTGGTAGACATGAGTGGTTTATAATTGTTGACTACCTTCTCATACTGTTCTCTCTCCAGGTTGTAAAGTAATATGGTGGGGAGGGTAAAATCAAAGCAGATCCTCAAACCTTCAACTACCTCCTTGCACAGATTAACACTGAAGTTGGAGAACGGTGAAATTCAATTCATTGAGACTACACTTTGAGGAAATACTATGATAATGAGCCATTCAATTTTTGGTTGAGAGCATTTGTACTATATAACATTCTATATTTTCATTTTTCTGTTAAAAACATCACATCTCATCTAAACTCTCAAAAAACAAAGTTGGAAGGAAACTAGTGGACAATTTCAAGCTCTCTAAAATAAAACTGTAAATGAGTACAGCTATTTAATACTGAGACTTCACTTCTACTGAATTAAAAGCAAACTGCAAGTTCATAGTTGTCAAGTTTTAAACATCATAATCCCCAGTCATATTCCAGATCATTGCACAATTTAAGACCTGCTTGATTTTAATTACTTAAGTTTTCAAGCCAGCCAGTAAGTTACCATTCTGTATGTCCGTGTCTGGCTGCTTTATGAGGAGTGGAACAAAGCAGGTTGATTGCATAATTCTTGACATAACTCTCCAGAAGACTGACCACATTGGGCTCAGCAGGTAAATGGACCAACTGAAAGATAATAACACCAACAGTCATACAGGAATTTCATCTGCAAAACACTCGATCAAGATTGGACAAATATATTACTATAGCCACACAATAAACCCTAGAGAACAAAAAAGATTACCTGTGAGAAATGAGCCCTAATCTGATGCCCTGGATTATAAAAAAGCTGACCCATCTTTAATGTTAAACCTGCAAAAACACCAGTTTACCTTTTTCTTTCTATTTATGAAATGAAAGTCATTTTCAAGTTGGCTCTTCAGTGGATCTGGTATTTCAAGTTCCACTTCTGTTACTGCAATCTCCTAAAATGATAAACTTTAACAATAAATAAATGTTATTAATTCACAAGAAACACTATACTGGTTTGCTCATATCTACGCATGTTCTGTGTCAAACAATGGACATAAAAATAACAGGCTGGCAGACAAAAAAAAAATCATTAAATTTTCTTCTTTTAACTGATATTAGCAGAGTTTCCAATTTTTCAATGACTGCAGTTTTGCTGGGCTGTAGGGTCACGAAGCTGGGCTGTAGGGTCACGAAGCAACGATAAATTGTTGAACACCTTTGAAATATTTGAACAGTACTCTTGTTGTGTGTATATGTCTGAGAAAAGGAAACTAATGTGCCTACCATTACAGATCCCACACTGTGTTATAACAAGTTAGCCATAAAGATCACATACCTCAGGCTGAGTGTTGTCTTCAGTCTCTCCTCCCTCCACAGTGCTTTCATCTTCACTCTGCTGGGGGAAATATAAGTGATTAAGAAAAGTAAGGTCATATAAGGTCATATCCATGTTCAAAGCTTATGTTTATCATAAGCAAAAACCAATTTAGACAATGATTAGTGATCCTTCTTATACATTTAATTGCTCTAAAGGCATTTCTGATCAAGTGATAATTCACAAAAGAAAATGGGAAATAATGTACATCAAAGAAAAGCTCCAGTCCAAGGATGAGTTACCCCCGACTCCTGTGTCGAATCCTCCCCCTCCTCTCTTTCCGTATCCTCCTCTTCCTCCCCAGTTGTCTCCTCCTCCTCACCAACATCCTCACATTCATCCTCCTCTGAGGTCTCCTCCTCGCTGTCGTACCTGGGACGTCTCTTCAGTACCTGCCTCAGTATCTCGTCAATTCTCTTCTTTCTGACACGGTTCTTGCGACTGAAAATGAAGACATAATGCAATGATTTAAATATTATTGGAATGTTGAATTAAAGGTAGTTAACTGGTTTCATATCATTGTCTATGAACATGTAGCACAAGTGAATCTTGAGAAAAATGTTACAGAAAACAATTTGTCCCAATTTCCACTTAGTACATACAAGTTCATCCACTTCTTAATCAATTTCATAAAAGAAGAGATACCAGTACAACACAAAATCCTGTACTTCAAATTCAAGACACACATCTTTAAGAACTTTTTGCATAACTTTTAAACATCACACACAGTTCTTACATTTGCCTGGCAATGGCAGCCAGACGCTTCATCAACTTCCTGTTGTCTTCCGTGTTCTTGAGAATGAAGTCTTCTTTTACTACCCTGTCCCAGCTAAAGAATAACAAAGAGACAGGCAATTAGTGGACAATACTTTAACAAATACAGTAGCAAATACTGAAGATCTTAAACAGATAACAGTTGGAGAAAAAAATTACCATCTTTTCAGACCCATGTCCCAAATTAAAGACAGCCATGCAGGAGATGTGTGAAGTAGACCCATTTCCAGAATTAAAGAGTGCCATGCAGGATTTGGGAGCACCTACCTGCTATTCCAGCCACTGAAATGCACCAGGTACCCAGGCCCTTTCTGACCATTGCTCCTCTTACGTGTGGTAACTTCCAAAACCTGTCACATATGTCAAAAATTTCATAATTTTAATTATACATAAATTATAATAATATTGGATATAACTTGGCTGTATGCAAAACTAACATGGTGGGAAAATATGCATTGAATTTGAGTCCAACAGAGATATTGCTTCAATATTCAGCCTCTCATGCTATTCAGATAAGGTTTCATAAAACTCTGTGTTTGGCACTCCCAAGTGGCGTCACTGACAAATGGCACGCGTAAGTGCTAACACTGCTGCATACATAGCTACAATAAAAAGAGTAAAACTGTATCAAACTGGCTCGTGAAAATGACTTTATTTGCGAATGATATACTTCAAAGTGCGACGGAAGACACACAGTTCCCTAAGTTTTGAGGCGGTGGTAACACAGGGTGTTATGAAGCCTTACCTGTTCAGCATGCGAGGCTGAAATCTGAGGTAAACACAGAGAACAGCCAGGAGAAAACACGCCACACGTTCCTCAATAAATAAATCAACAAAAACCCAAGTGCCTTTGTAGGTTGGAGAACATGTATGCATTACCTTCGCATCATACAGAACCCTAGCCTTGCTTGGGTCTGGCTCAAAACAAAGGACCTTCTCGTCTTCTTCAAAAGCAAATTTCACACCTCGCATCGACATTCTCTCATTCTTTTTCCAATGAAGCTATAACGACAATAGAATCTATTGACGGTCTTCGTATTTACTTTGTATTCTGATCAAATTGAATGATTAGTACTAAAAATTAATGGTCATTTGAGAACTTGAGTATGCTTTTTATCTTAAAATATATATCTAATAAGAGCATCTCCAGAAATAAGAAAAGACTGATGTCGTAAAATGCCGTCATGGGATTCTTAGTTTAAAAATGGCTGCGCCCATAGCATTCGAATCGTCGTGGAAGAAAAAGGCAGAGAGGGAAAATATAAGACAAGCGAGAGAAAAAATACTAGAAAAGGTAAAACGTGCAAATACAATTAATTGGTAATAAGCGATTATGTCCCAGAGAAAATTCCCCTGTTTCTCGTTATACTCACCTTTAAACAAACATCCGTCGACGCTGCTTGATGAACGTCACAAAAACTGGACCAGAGTTCCCCTATTCTCTAACACTCTTATTTACTTTTTTACATTCAATATTGTGCTAGCATAAACAGGAGACAAATATAAATGCTAGAGTGTTATTTCGGGCTCTCATAAACTTTCAAAAAGTGAACAGAGGCACTACCTTATAGAAGAACAAGTTGACCAAGTTTTGTACTGTACTACTGAGAGTCTGAGTCGTGAAAACTAAGCCCTTTCACATCCAGCGTTATATAAGTTACTGCATGCATTATTAATTTTAACTTTTTTACACAAATTATTTTATGTTCTATATATTTTTTTTTCTCTTAATTGCTGCTATTCTTTCAGGCAAAAGACCAATATGAGAGAGAACAGCTAAAAAAGGAACAGGCCAAGCTTCGTGGTGAGGACACCTGGATGCTTCCAGCATTGAGTGATAGAATAGATCAGGAACAGAAGGTAAGAAATAAATATCTTTATAATATAGAAAAACTAGTGGTATTTAACATTAAGTTTCTGTTAATTATGTGTGCCTTTGTTACTTTTTTACATAAAGTATTTCAACTTGGTATATGAAAGTGGTAATAATAAATTTTTAATATAACTGCTTTAACACATGCAAGTTTTATACAACACCCAAAGTATTCTTCAAGTTGTAGCTCCATATATGTCAGATATAAAGGCATTAGCTTTTTTATTGCGAGTAAATTGTTGAAATCAGTTTTATTATTTCAATGACATTGGTGTTCTAGGATTTAGAGAAAGCAAAGTCAAAGAAGACAAAGAAAGAAAAAAAGAAGAAACACAGAAAAGAAAAGAAAAAGAAGAAAAAGAAAAAAGAAGCCAGTGATTCAGACAGTGATTCGGTAATTGAATTTTATTATTTTCCTTTCAATGAAATTCGTTTGTCTTGGCTAGCGCTAGCATGTGATTTTTGGTAATCAAGATAGCTACTTTAAGTCACAAAATAAAAGATACATACAAAGTGAGAGCACAGCTGTGTTCAGTGCATGATTCAAATTACTACCTCCAGTTTCTGTCACAACTCAAGTAAAATCCACAGGCCCCAAAAATATCACAAATTTACACTTTTAAAATGCAAATATCAAGTCATGAATTTGTCTGTCCCCTAGATTGTATTGAAATTTATAATGAAAGGAAATAATGTAGTGACAATGATTTGACATGTCTACAAGTATTAATAGCTTAATATGCAACTTTAGATAATTTCTGATAATTTGAAGTATAAAGGAAGTAATAAAGATGCAAAATATTTTAAATTGATTTTATTTTCAATGCATAAATGAAATTTATGTATTATTTAGGATTCTGATGATGAACCAAAATGGATTGAAAAAACTGCAGCAAGCTCACAGCTGTCTCTAGCTGTAGACAGCAGCACAATAAAAGGTCCAAGTTTACAGGTGCCTGGAGTTATTACCATTAATGATCACTGTAAACATATTGTATAATATGGTGCCAAAAGGGGTTATCAGCATACTGTTAAACTGGACTTTATATTTGAATTTTATAATTGGTCTCCTTTTTTGGTAGTCTTTTTGTATTAGTCTCTTTGGTGAAGAAGTAGAAATCTACCAGATAATGTCAGTGGAAGTTATTTTGCAAGTTTGTAAAGAAATATATTCAAATGACATGTGTTTATTTTATATTTTATTCTTACAGAGAGATAATTGGATGAGTGAAGATTTTTCTTTCATCCCCACCACATCCAGAGAACAGCTGCGAGAGCAGATAAAAAAGGAGAAAGAAGAGCAGATACCTGTTAGCTACCTGGACCAGGTGTGTCACAGACTTACATATGATCTCAAAACACTTCTTAAATTACATGTATTTATTTTGCTGGTAATTTTGATAGATTTTGTGTAGATGAAAAGTTAAAGAATTTTGTTCTTCATCTCATACATTTTTTAAATTAAGTAAAGCAATGTCTTATTCCTGGGCAGTTGTGATTTAGGGTATTCAAAGGTCATTTTATCTCTGATGTACTGTAAATATACTGTAACTAATTGTCCAAAAGAACTAAAAAGAAATGTAATTTTTTTTTCAAAACGAAGGTTGAAATAGAAGTAATATCCTGTCATGTTACATTGTTATCATATTTTGGTGTAGTTTAATGACATTTTCATCCTATTCTTCCCCTGTTCAGCCTGGACAACACAGCCGGGAGTTGAACCCGTACTGGAAAGATGGCGGTTCAGGACTACCAGAGGAGGCACCAGAGAAGACAAAGAAGAAGACAGAATCTGCCGTAACTCCTGTGCTTGGTAAATATGGTCACACACACACGCATGCATGCATGCACACACGCAAAAACACACACACACAAAAGGGTGTTGATTTATTGTCCCTTGTGTGATAGACACCCCAGTGTAAGTTGGTGTTTGGTTATATTTCTAGGTGCTGGTGGCGTAGCGTGGCTTAAGAAGGCGTACCAGAGATGTGTGGAGCAGGCAGAGGAGGAGGGAAGACCACTGGAAGAACTGGCAGCAGAGAGATATGGGGTACACAACAGCTGCCACAGGGGTGGTTCACTTTGAGCCAGCTTTGGTTCAGCCCAAGAGCTTCTGAATGTTAACAGACAAACTGATGTTCATATATTTATGTGAAAATGATTGAGATTTCATTTACCAGCTTCCACATTTTAACATTTACCCATGGTTAATATTTTGATCACCTGCTGTATGGTTTCAGAAGCTTTTATCTTACGTTATTTTCCTTAAGATCCAGTGTATTTTATAAGAAGTGGCCAATAGTAAACCGTGTCCAATGAAATATGCTTTTTATATTAAAAAATAAAAATTTTATTTTTAGATACATACATTTTATTTTGTATGTTTCAGTCATTGAAAAAGCTTCAACGTATGATAGCTGAAGCAGAGAAAGAATTAGAAAAAAGTAAAAGAGATGAAGAAAAGAATGCAAGAGACAGAGAAACAGACAGGGAGAGAGATACCTACAGAGACAGAGATAGAGACAGATATAGGGATAGAAACAGGGATAGGGATAGAGAAAGGGAAAGAGACAGAGAAAGGGAAAGGGATAGAGACAGAGATGGATATAGAGACAGAGAAAGGGAGAGAGATAGGGATAGGGACAGATGTAAGGACAGGAGAAAAAGTAGATCCAGATCTCCTTACAGCAGAGATTCAAGAGAAGCAGGTTCCAGTAGACTGAAAGGACGGTTTATGAAACCTGGAGACTTGAACTCAAGATCAAATGAAAGTGAAAGAAGTTTAGATCGCGACAGAAAAAGGTTTTTAAAACCTGGAGAATCATCATCGGAGTCAAATGACAGAGGAGGATATAGAAAATCTGGTGAATCAAATTGGAGGAAGAGGGAATTCCAGAAACCAGGAGAAGGACCATCAGTTGTTAGTGAAAAAGATGTAAGCAGTAAAGCACCAAGTTGGAAGAAGGAAAAAAATCAAGAATCTAAGAGGGAGAAAAAGAGAAGTCCTTCACCTTCAGGTGAGCATCAGTGGTTGTGAATTGTAGCTTGCTCATGCTTTGATCAGTACTTTTAATTGTTTCTGATACGGTTAATTGTGCTTAGATATATTACTCAGTACGATTTTAAAATTGAAAAAATCTTTTTGGATCATGACTTAGTAAAGTAAGTTGGTAGTAGAAGATATGCAGTTATATCTACTATTCTTATATTCACATAACCCTACCTATTTCCAGAATCAAGTTCCTCTAGTGCGTCTTCCAGTTCTGAGTCAGAGTCTGAGGAAGAGGTTCCAAGGGAGAAGTCCTGCTCCCCTCCTCCTCCTGCTCCTCGTGTAGAAATCCTCACAGAACAGCAGATGAATGAGTTAGGAGCCAAGTTACTGAAGGCAGAACTCATGGGGAACCAGGTACAATAAGAGAACTGAGGAGGCCATATTGACTGGCCACAATGCTCTTATATTTCATGAAATTTATATATTATATTTCTTGAAAATTGAATTACTCATTCATCATAGGCATTGTCACATAGATTTTGTTATGTGTGAAATAATTATTTTTCAAATTATTATTATTATTACTTTATTAAATTTTTATTCGTGATAAATATTTGATTTTTCATGCACAGGAGTTGGCTGACCAAATCAAAGAAAAGATGGAGGCATCTCGTGCTGCTAAAGAGCTTCAAGCCAGGAGTGGTCCAGTGAAGTCTAGGGGAGAGGAACAGGGAGAGGAAGATAATGTAGTTGTTTTAACTAGAACAGACAGGTCTGGCATGGTAAGACCTATTGATGAGAGACAACATGAACCTGAAGGCAAAGGAAAGAGGAGGAAGAAACAGAAAGTAAGTCAGAAGTTCAGACAGCACCAAGATATTAGAAATAGATATTGTTTTATATCAGCTAAATTAACAAGCTAAATTGTTTTAAACTTATTGAAATTATAATTAAAATACCACTAAAGAAACCTTGGTTGGCTTGACTCATCATTTGACATTTCTAACCTTGATCCTACATATTTTTTCAAACTAGTTAACTAAAAGGCCTTTCCATTACAAACTTACCAACACAGTCATTCAATTGTCAGAAAATCCTAGGTGTTTAATCAGAATGCTTTGTTTGAATAAAAATATTCAATATGCTGTTTTTGAGACAACACTTTGTTTTATTATGAAACTCCTCCATTTTCTCTTCATTTCCAGATGGCCACCCATGATAAATCTGGGGAGAGAGAAAGATATTTTGCAGATGATGACAAGTATGACCTCAAAACTCTGGTAAGTCACACTTTATTTACATATTTTACCAGGCAAAAATTCAACCTCTTGAGGAAATAATGTGGCATTGTCATACAGTAGCTTAGATCGAGTTGTTTGACTCTGTTTACTCTCTAAAAAAGTATCGCTCTCATATCTGCCATTATTGGATTCACATAGAAGAGCTAACACAGGTTCCACTGTATACTTACACAAGGATTGCTAGTCTTAGAATATTGGAGGTGTAGAAATATGTTTTCAAAGCATCGGTATTATCCTCAAACCATCTTTGTATTTTAAAGGTGAAGAGGGAAAAACTGGGCACTGCAGAGGATGACAAGTTGATGTTTGCACGTCTGGCAGGAAGGGTTAGTGTCTGATGTTATGTTAAACATTTAGAAAATGTGTGATATATGATATATTACACATCTAGATATGTGTGTTATATGATATACCACACATCTAGATATCATGTGTGTTATATGATATATTACACATCTAGATATCATGTGTGTTATATGATATATTACACATCTAGATATCATGTGTGTTATATGATATATTACACATCTAGATATCATGTGTGTTATATGATATATTACACATCTAGATATGTGTGTTATATGATATATTACACATCTAGATATCATGTGTGTTATATGATATATTACACATCTAGATATCATGTGTGTTATATGATATATTACACATCTAGATATCATGTGTGTTATATGATATATTACACATCTAGATATCATGTGTGTTATATGATATATTACACATCTAGATATCATGCTTGTTAAACCCAGACAAAATACTTTATTTTTTGTAATAAAGCAGACTCACTGTTTTACCATGACTTCTGATTTGTCAGTAATTCATAATGTGTAAGTAATAACATGAATGGTAGTCTAGAAGAGTTGTAAGAAGTTTCTGTATTTAAACACTTTCTAATAAAAATTGTTTAAATGTTTTCTTCTAATTTCAGTCCATTGAGCGTACAGATGACGAGTATCAAATTGATGATGTTTTTGTTGGAAGAGCAAACAAGGTGGAGTCAGAAGCCAAAGCCGAGGAGAGGGAGAGAAATATTTCCATTCTTGGTAACTGCTTTTATGTTAATCTTTCTGATATTTAAGTCCATGTTTAAGAACTGAAAATAAGTTTTATTTTGTTTACTTAGCTTAAAATGACAGATTCTGTTAAAAGATGGAGATATTAGATTAAAGGGATAATAACTCTTCGTTTCGGCCAAAAAATGAATTTTCCTGGAGTAAACAACAATTTTCCCATACTTACCAATGGTTAATGAATCCATTTTTACATTCAAAGTTAGTCCCTGGTTTTTTTCTAAAAAGTTTGGTTTTTTGTTAAAATCTCTTAAGAGATTTTAACAGAGTATAGCCATCAATGGAGGTCACGTGGTCTAAAGACAAGCTCAGATATCAGAATAATAGCTATAACAGCTGTTTTTGTGGGAAAACAGAATATATTATATTTTTATGAGTCACTCACAATGTTTTTATTGTGAAATACAGATTTCATACGAAGAGTTATTATCCCTTTAAATATTGTCAAGTTGCCAGTATAAAAGTTGTCGCTAGACCAGATATTTACTCATTTTTTACAGAGAATCGCCGTCTGGCAGAAACAATGAGCAGGTGCCAGTTCTGTTTTGACAAAGTACCGAAACATCTCATTATAGCAATTGGAATCAAGGTAACACACAGATTTAATTCTATTCAATTCTACATTTGTTTGCTTTTCACAGTTTTGAGTTGCTGATTTTAAAATCTTATTTGGAAGTAAGAATAAAAGTGACTATCAAAGTTGTGAGGTTTTTAGATTAAAAAAAAAACGTCCACAGGACCAGGGTTTTTCTACACCAGAAACAAGGCTACCCTGTCCCTCTTGGAGTATCCCTTTGATTTTTACTGTTATATTTAATGACATGTTAAAATCATTCGTGTTTAAAAATAAAATTCAGCCTTTTCTCCCCACAGGTGTACTTGTGTTTGCCTAATCACCAGTCTCTGACGACAGGTCACTGTCAAATTGTTCCGATGTCACACGTCAGCCAGGCCACAGTTCTGGATGAAGATGTGTGGAGTGAGATACAGGTAAGAATGAAATAGTTATAAACTCTATGTTGTAAGACCACTGTGTTAGATGAAGATGTGTGGAGTGAGATACAGGTAAGAATGAAATAGTTATAAACTCTGTGTTGTTAGACCACTGTGTTAGATGAAGCTGTGTGGAGTGAGATACAGGTAAAATGAGATAATTATAAACTCTGTGTTGTTAGACCACTGTGTTAGATGAAGATGTATGAAGTGAGATACAGGTAAGAATGAAATAGTTATAAACTCTATGTTGTTAGACCACTGTGTTAGATGAAGCTGTGTGGAGTGAGATACAGGTAAAATGAGATAATTATAAACTCTGTGTTGTTAGACCACTGTGTTAGATGAAGATGTATGAAGTGAGATACAGGTAAGAATGAAATAGTTATAAACTCTATGTTGTTAGACCACTGTGTTAGATGAAGCTGTGTGGAGTGAGATACAGGTAAAATGAGATAATTATAAACTCTGTGTTGTTAGACCACTGTGTTAGATGAAGATGTATGAAGTGAGATACAGGTAAGAATGAGATAGTTATAAACTCTATGTTGTTAGACCACCGTGTTAGATGAAGATGTATGGAGTGAGATACAGGTAAGAATAAAATAGTTATTAACTCTATGTTGTTAGACCACTGTGTTAGATGAAGATGTATGAAGTTAGATACAGGTAAGAATAAAATAGTTATAAACTCTATGTTGTTAGACCACTGTGTTAGATGAAGATGTATGAAGTGAGATACAGGTAAGAATAAAATAGTTATAAACTCTATGTTGGTAGACCACTGTGTTAGATGAAGATGTATGAAATGAGATACAGGTAAAATGAGATAGTTATAAACTCTTATGTTGTCCAGGAGTTTTGTGTGGGAGGCTGTGACCTGTATGCGGTAGCTGGACAGATATTATTATCCAAATACAGCATTCACCTCTTTATACTTTACAGTCATCAATAAGAAACTAAAGCAACATGGTCTTCTGTACTGCCAGGTTTGACATCTTTCTCCAGTCTGTTGGTCACTTTTCTATTCTGTAGATCTTAGCTCTTTAAAGAAATCTGCATCTGTCTGTGGTGAACTTGTAACTTTTAATCATTGAAATATTGTAGTAACTTGTGTGATTATTTGTGTAAAAAGCAGCAAAGATGATGTATTCAGAAACGTATTGTACTGTTCTGCTTTCTAGATATTCCGTAAAGGTTTGACCAAAATGTTTGAGGATCGTGATGAAGATGTCATGTTTTTGGAGACATCTATGAACCTGAGGCGGCACCCACACATGCACATTGACTGCATTCCTCTGCCGAAAGAGACGGGAGATCTGGCGCCAATCTACTTCAAGGTTAGCAAGTGATTGTGAAATGTACTGTGATGAGCTTAGTGTTGGGTTAGTTCACTTTGGATGTGGTGTGTCTTGTCTTGAGTGGCCTCTGGTGACATATGAACTGAGCACAGACACCAGTGGATTTGACTGATGTCAGAACTCTCCATACTTGCCCTGGAATTTTTGTCCTTTGAGTTACTTGACCGGCTTGTGAGCATATTGTATTTCACAGATGGGCTAATTGTCACACATTTCAAAGTCTGTTTTACCTTCAAACCAAAGAACACAGCTTATTATTTTTGTAGCATAGCAGGTCAAAAATGACTGTAACGGCAGCTTTGCTAAAGTTTATGTCAGACTGTCAGATGCAGTTGAGGCCCTCCTTGTGTAAGTATTTTTTGGTTGGTTTATTTTCACATTTTTTTTTATCCATTTCAGAAAGCCATCCAAGAAGTAGGACCAGAATGGGCTCAAAACAAAAAACTTGTGGACCTCAGTCAGAAGGATATAAGACACGCGGTAAGTTCCTATAGAGAGGCAGTTAGTGAGCAGCTGGTTTTGGGGGGTCATTTGTAGACTTTAATCACAAAATTGCAACAAAATATGTATCAAAACAGTTCAAGAAAGCAGCTGAATTTTCAACATTTATTCACAAATTACTAGTCAATAAGTTTGCTGTTAAAAAGTATTATATTTGTATTTTATTAACATCCGAGTTACTACATAGTAGTAGGGCACATTAACAATAACATAGCCTAACGCCTGCTTCTGATACAACTGAAATAAAACACTAGAATTTTTCTATTTGGTGTGATGTGTATGTTAGCTGTCATCATACCCTGTCTTCATCTTCCAGGTTCCAAAAGGGTTCCCATATTTCAGTGTTAATTTTGGCCTGCAGGGTGGCTTCGCTCACGTTATTGAAGATGAACAAACATTTCCATCTTACTTTGGCCAGGTAAAAGTCTATTTCAGATTTAACTTTGGTTGTCTCATCAATTTCGTATTAGAATTTAAATATAACATACAAACCTTCATTCAACAGTGCAGGTACTTATTATTTTGATATAGCTGAACAACACTTATAATTCAAACTTATTTTACTCTATATTATGAACAATTTTGAGATAATTTTAACTAAGAGCATTCAGTTCGTCTTCAAAGCTTACAAACACAAGTCATATTCCAGGAAATCATAGGGGGGATGATGGACTTAGAGCCCAGAATGTGGCGCAAACCTTTCAAAGAAAACTTTGAGGACCAGCGCAAGAAAGTTTTGGAGTTTGCAAATAGGTGGAAGCCGTATGATTGGACACAAAGATTGAAGAAAAATGACGACGATGATGATGATTGACAAAATGAGAAAAGATTTATTGCATTGCCATTTGATTTTACTTAAATGTTATTTGCAATTCTATAAAATTTTCAATTTTTGATGACATTGTTTGTAGTAAAGAAACTCAATTGGTTTGTTGTAGATCAAAGTCTGCACTGGTTACACACCTGTAGGTGGAATGGATTATAAGAGGGATAAAGCAGTTTTGCTTCTACCATATTTGTGGAAAAATACATATTTGGTCTATAACAACTAAACAGAAGACATTTTCTGTATTTAGAATGTTTACATACCACCAATTCATTGCATTTTTAACTGTTATCTTGACAAGTGAATTTTGTTAGTTACTTAATGATTAAAAAGACAACTTTAATTTTGACTTAAAAATATTGTTGAAAAGATTTGTTTTTATTTGCAAACAAATACATACTTTTGTGAACAGAATATTGTTGAGATGTAACATTGAACAAGGCAGCAAAGCTGTCAAATGTACAGACAAAGAACAGAAAATAAAGACGCAAATAAGTGAAAAATTAAATTTTCACAAAAAACTGTTAAATTGCCAGAAAAATTTACCAAACAGACTGCGTTGCCTATTGAAGCTGTATGTTAGACCCATGTTTCTTTCCTGTAAGTTTGAGAACAGTAAGTGACATGATTTCCCTTAAATGGTCATCATAGGAGCAGTGCCCAAAATAGGGGTTTCTTCAAATTTTGATGCAACATTACATAATGTTTAACAGCATAATGACAATCAAATGTTATTAATAAAATATTAGTAACATGGACATTCAGAAAATGTGACAAGCAAAAGTCTTCAAGATCATGGAACTTTAAAGTCACACCTTGAAAATGCCAATATGTGAAAAATTAAATTTTCACAAAAAACTGTTTAACTGCCAAAATAAATAAATAAATAAATAAAAATACCAAACAGACTGCATTGCCTACTGAAGCTGTATTTTAGTCCCATGTTTCTTTCCTGTAAGTTTGAGAACAGTAAGTGACATGATTTTCCTTAAATGGTCATCATGGAAGCAGTGCCCAAAATAGGGGTTTCTTCAAATTTTGATGCAATATTACATAATGTTTAACAGCTTAATGACCATCAATTTTTAACTATAAAATATCTGTTTCACAGATATTCAGAAAATGTGACTAGCAAAGGTCTTCAGGCCCATGGAACTTCAAAGTCACGCCTTGAAAATGCCAAAATGTAAACAAGACAGCACTGTTCTGAAATGGGTTTATTTCCTTTTTTAACACTTTTTTAACATAAAACAAAATAAACATTTTACTGCCATTTTATATGACCAACTAAGAAAATTGATGAGTTGGGAAAAGTATCAATAGAACAGTGTTAAATGTCCAATTTCCTCCATTCTGAGATTCTGAACATAGTGGATGATTGAATCTGACAAACTGCAATGATATGAGTTTATTTCCATTTTTGACACTTGATTACACAATACATGATAACAAGTTTACCATGTTTTTTACATAATCAACTAACAATGTTGTAAAGATGCAGGAAATATCAAACAAACACTTTTAGGCATCTTATTAGTTAAATAATGAGACTGTTAACATGCCTAATAATTGAATCTGAGGAAATGTGAAAAACAGTATAACTTCTAAAATAATGGCCTGATTATGCTGATTTTCGAACTCAACCTGCGTTTTAGTAAGATTGACCACTCCTGTGAGTATGATTACAATTGGCCAGTCCGTTTTTCTTATATTGTGTTATCAGTGTTGTATTTATATTGAAAATAGTGAAAAAACAGCATAAATTCCCTAAAAATGGCCCAATCATGCTGATTTTCGAACTTGACCTGCGTATTATGAATATTCATCAGTTCTGTAAGTTTCAAGTCAAAAGGTAAAATGGTTTTCCACATATCGTGTTATCGGTGCTGCATATCTGCTGAAAAAAGTGAAAAAACAGCATAAATTCCCTAAAAGTGACCCGATCATGCTGATTTTCGAACTTGACCTGCGTATTATGAATATTCATCAGTTCTGTAAGTTTCAAGGCAAAAGGTAAAATGGTTTTCCACTTATCGTGTTATCGGTGCTGCATATATGCTGAAAAAAGTGAAAAAACAGCATAAATTCCCTAAAAGTGACCCGATCATGCTGATTTTCGAACTTGACCTGCGTATTATGAATATTCATCAGTTCTGCAAGTTTCAAGTCAAAAGGTAAAATGGTTTTCCACTTATCGTGTTATCGGTAAAAGTGCACGGCGACGACGGCGACGACGACGGCGTCGACAGACGCAGATGATGGCTATATGTACAGACACATCTGTGTCTGTACATAAAAAGTTATTTTTCTTCTATGAAATCTTGCATCTGGAGAAGAATGTCACATAGCCAAATTTTCAACAATTTCATGTTTAAATGTTCATTTATTGACACTGAGTACAAGATGAGATTTAATGACATGTAAATGACAGACAAATGGTATTTGAATTTTATAGTACCATAACTGAATTATGTAGAATTCCCATTAAACACAATACTGTGCCAAGTAGTAGTACGTATTTGTCACAATCTCACACTGAAAGTGATATTTTTTAACACAATGTCAATGACAGCTGGTATTCTCAACCGAATTTCTACATAGCAGAAATATAGCAGCATTGTACAAATTAATATGTATAATGCTTCATGATCTGTATAATGAAACTTCTTGCTAAAGCAGAATATGCTAAGTTAAAGCACTGTTTAACGGACTTGATGCAAAACAATTGAGTGTATTTCACCTGGACTTGTTGTCTTATACACATTCCCATTTATTTCACACCTTGTATGTCCTTCACCCATCTTGTCAAGTCCATCATTTCATCTTTAATGACCTTCACCTGGCAATGTCAACGACCTTGGACTCAGAATGACCTTCACTTCATGGCCTTCGGGTGACCTTGGACTTGGAAGGCATGTCTTGGCATAGCAGCCAGCCCCATGGGGTTTCTAATGCCTTGTGTGTGAAATTTCCACAACCAATGGCACTGTATGACCTTCAGGTGACATCTTTTTTCTTCCCATACTGTATAATGACAGGCTTGCCCTTCAGATTGTAACCATTCACTACAGACAAGGCATGGCCAGCAGTTTCAGCACCTAGAAACAGCAATGCTTTCATCTTTAAATACTTGCTCACAGCAAAAATCTAATCATCTGTAGTGTGTGTGTGAGTGAGAGAGAGAGAGAGAGAGAGAGAGACCGACTTACTGTCAAATGTAACAAATGCCTGTCCTTTCATCTTCCTGTGCTTAAAGAGTCTGAAGATAATTCTAGGTCCAGCAGGATTCTGGAAGCGAACAAACAGTGCCACTAGGTCCTTCTCCTCCACAGACGGGGGCAAGTTCTTCAAATACAGAGTCTGAAATCAGAGGACCAACATTAAAACTGTATTCACCTCAAAATGACAGTGCCTTTCCTCTTAGTCTAAGACACATCCTTTTCACCTACGCTACTGTATTCTGTTTGTGACATTTAATAATCAACCTTAATTTTAATAAACTAATTAACTTTCTATACATTAAATGTGGTGTGGGTAATGAGGGTTACCTGTGAGGGTTCACCTGGCTCGTAGTTGTTAAATCGAGGCAGAGCTCTTATTTCTTCCAGTGTTAAGCAGTTCTGTTTGATATGTTCTTCTGACAATGGTTCTACATATACATCAAGTGTACGTGATGAGGTAAGGGACTGCTGGGTCTCTTGTCCTTCATCTTTAACATCAGATGAACCTTGACCTTGATCTGTCACTTCCTGACCTTGACCTTTGACCTTGTTATTGTCGCAGCTCTCCTCTGCTGCATCACAGGTAACAACAATATTGTCAGACACTCCACGATCCAATTTACTGGAATGTAATTCTTGTTTTTTCATCTCCTCCTTTGTCAGGGGCCCACAGAATTCAAAGTCTGTCTCAGCTTCTTTTGTATTTACGTCTGATCCTTGCCCTAGTAAACCCTCATCAACTCTAGAATACCCTCCTTCCATCCTGGGTTTGACCTGACTGACCTCTTTAATGAGAGAGTGTAGGTTGTTCATGGGATGGTCAGCGGGGTAATCTGTCTTGGTCCAGTTCTTAGTAGTGACCAGGACCTGGGTCAGCTTGGCCTTGTTACTGTCCTGGGAGATGGCCTTCTCCAGGTCCATAGCCTGACGGGACAGCTGGGCAGTGCCTGGAATTGTGGGATTCATATTTAATACTCGGTGAAAGATTTGCATTTATTTCACGGCCATAATGCACCTGACACTGGTATCTCACGTAAACACATATTAACACTGCCTATATATATATATATATGCAAAATGTACCTTAGTAGGGGTGTATGTATAAAAGACAAGTGTAAGTTTTTTTCAAATCAAGTCCACCACTTCAGTACATAAAACTTTTTTTTCTTATTATAAGACAAATATTAGGACCTATGTTGAATGCAATCCAAATAAGGGGTAGAGCTTAAAGCACAAGCCAGTTTTATTATTTGGATAAAATTAGATGGCATCTTACTCACCCCCAAATGTGTCTGGTTTTGAAAGCTCAACCTCTTTCTGGGCAATTTTCTTCTCTATTTCTTGCAGTTTTTTCTCTCTGACTTCTGAGGCCATCCTCAGTTTACTAGAGCCAGTCTGTAAATGACAGGAATGAAGATAACTTGACACAATAAAACCTGGAAGTGAAATTTTTCTTCTACAAGACTCTGTAGATTAAGTCTCTTGCCCATGGGTGGTCTTTTCTCCTTCTTTGTAGTTTCTTTTTTCTTTCGATATAGTTTTCAGTTCCTTGTAGTAAAAGTATGTATTAGTACTAGGATGCTGAAAATCATCTGGCTTCCCTTATGTAAATATAATTACAGAACCAAACCAAATCTGTGGCCTTTCACAATTCTTCAGTTTGATTGGTCCCAAATCACTTTGCAGCTTCCTTTTTACCTCATCCATAAGTTTATTATCCTAGCTGAATATCACCATGGAACCTTCACATACTTTTCATAATATTCTACTTTTAAATATTTCATTTTATAAAGTTAAAATTACTTGTTAAGTTCAATCTAGTTAAATATCAGCATCTTCACATACTAGAAATTATATTTTATACTTAAAATATTTCATTTCTAAGTGATAACTACCTGTAAGGTCCCTGTATCAGCCTGTATCTTCAGCAGCACCTCTTCCTCACTCAGTCCATACTGTCTCAATATCTGGGCCCTTGTCTCCCTCTCTGTGATGGTCCTGTACTGGTCAAGACTTAACTGACCGCTGGTCACTCCAGACTCTGGTCGGAATACAGTCGCCTCTGAGAAAACCTTCTTCTGGCGCATCTGACTGTGAAATGTTATTGACCTCAACATCTTTGTGTAAATTGTACTTTATGACTCACAAAAATCTTGTCAACAAGTTTATTACAGTCTTCAATTTTGACCAGCATGTTCTACAGTTTAGACCCTAGACTTTCTCCATTTCCTTTTAAACAGACTCCAAAGTAGACCAAAGTGAAGAATGACAACGTGGACCTTTTCCTGACTAAAAAGTGTGGTTAGCCCTTACCCCTCCCCCCCCCCCCCCACCACATCGCATGAATTTTTGTGCTACATCCCTATAACCCTTGTGCTACACTATAAAAGTCTCTCTAGACCATAACTTCTAAAGTTTATCACCATACCAAGTTAGCCATTTACAAACCAAACACATACTCTGCCAAAGTGACATCAGTTTTCAGCTGCTTTTCCAACAGTCTCTTGAGTTGCCTCTCTCCCTCAGTCTCAATATCTTCTGCAGGCATGTCCAGTCTGGCGTACTTGGAAAGTGGCGGTCTGCTGGCGTCCGGACCCATTTTGACCACTGCCCCGCTCTGGTACCGTCTGGGATTACCACTGAACAGAACAGATACAGCAGCTACGGTCAGGAATTCTAAGGCTTCGTTCACATGCAATGTCTATTTTCTATTTTCTATTTTCGGTATGTCTTATGATCACGGTCTGTGCACTGAATATCCCGCGGCGTAATTACCGGCAGCGCGAGCCAGTTACTATAAGTTACTATAAGTAACTGGCTCGCGCTGCCAGCAATTACGCGAATTATGTGAACGAAGCCTAAGACGTTTGGCAAAATTGTATTGAAAGTTGAAATCCCCTCAAAGCGGCACAATATTATCAAGGCAAATGTCTAGCCCTTGAAAAATAGGGATCCACAAAATATCTCACGGGCACTCAGGACATACATGTATCTTTAGACTTTTACTGCCATGTGTTTATAATCGTCTCCATGAAAAAGGACATTTTTAACATGGACTATGAATCTTCGCGGATAATAAAACCTAAAATGACAGTGAGTTAAAGAACTGAAGCATTACCATGGAATTCCAGTCCTGCTGTACGAGTTCGGGTCCTCCCTGAGAGGTCGACCATTCACTGACCCGCCTGGCATTCTGGCTATATAATGATGTGCAGTGTTCCACCTAACTAAACTGTTACTGTTATGGGTCCACTGTCACTGTCAGCTTCCATTCTGACAGTCGGTGTGACGTCACAAGATGGCCGCCACGACCGGAGCTGGGTAAAAACAAATCAGCTAGGTCCATTACTCCCAATGTTAAAATGATGAATTTTGATTGTCTGTATCTCTCACGCTGGTAGATAGTTGAACTTGACAACTGTTTAATTATATCAGCATAGGTATTCAGTGTCAGGAAATTGCCAGCAACGACCTTTTCTAGTATTGATGCCGATTTTATCAGCGTTAGAAATCCACCTCTCTAACACTGTAATTATTAACCCATTGTAGCCCTCGTCATCAAAACGGCAGCCATACTGGAGGGAGACCGGAATCGTCTGCTGCGCATGATCATGTCTACATGTACAATTTAGCATTTAATTTCTGTTTTCTTTGATATTAAACCGAGTAAAATGATGAATTACTGCAGGGTATATGATAGAGAGAAGATAAATAACTTTACAAGCGTTCACAGACTGCCTGCAGTGGTAACAATCCAAGGTGTAGGGACGAAAACCGTAAACGGAGGAGAGACTGAGGAGTGGCTTTGAATCAAGACTCATCGGACAAGTAAAGGATAAAACTAATTTATTTTACAGCAAAGAATGAAGACCCAGCTGTGCAGCCTTTACCATAAAAGAAAAAAGTAGAAAACCAAAGACCGAGGTGTATAAGAGGGGCCGTAGCAATAGTCCGAAGGTTCAATAGTCCGAAGGTTCATTGGTCCGAATATTCACCTTTGGACCAATGAACCCTTGATTAAAAAATCGATGAAAATGTTACCACTTTTCGGACCAATGAACCTTCGGACCAACGAACCTTCGGACTATCGAGACGCCCCCGTATAAGATATGAGCGCACGTACACTGCATATTAGTAGTGCCCAAAAAGTCTTGGTGGAGAGTGTGTTGTAAAAACGTGTGGAAATACCCAGGCAGGGTTTCGACTTTCATTATGAATACTCACTTATTGCCTTGGGTGTAATTTGTTATCAGTTATGGTGCTCTTTGGATTTTATCTGCTGTCATCTACCTCTTTAATACCTGGTTAGCATTATTGTCAATTAGTGTCAAGGCTACAGTACAATGTACACAGCTCAGCTGGGCCAATTAAATCAATTACCTGTGTCATGTGTATTTGGAAGTTAGTGGCCTGATTTTAGATTTAGTGTAGTGTTAAAGATACATACAAAGTCAATTTTTTGTCACAAAAACCAACCAAATGCCAGCATACAGTTTCAAGTAGGATAACTAAGAAAATTACCAAAATGCATTGTTTAATTTTACCCGAAAATGATGTTTGAACAGATTTTTCTGCTGGCATTCTAAGCTGTATGTCAATGGGGCAGGAAAGTAGGTCACGGAAGTAGGTTAAATTTACAACCATAAATTTAAAGAAAGGAGCAGTCTAAAGGTATTTTACAGCTGATCGAGTGATCTATTCAGTTTATCCCTTGGCACGTCAAATTTATTTGAGTCATATAAGAATATAGTAGAAGTGGTTTACATGTGTTACTGGGAATCCACGCTCCACCAATGCTCGGTTCGTATGTACCTTTAAGAGTAAATCTGTTTTGTAAGTATATATTCTAGCTCAGGTACCATTTAAATGAATGAACTTAATGAAATGAATTTGAAAAATGTTGAATTCTGTGTTTTCCTACTGTATTATGATGCAAGTTACAATATGAATAAAAATAACTACTGAGTATTGTTACCTTTTTTTGTTAATTTACATTTAGAAAATTGATCTGTTACATTGTTATGTTACATTGTTATGTTACATTGAATGTCATATGTTTGAAAAATACATTGCTTCTGTGAAGGTCTGGACTAATAATAAAATGCTAACAATGTTGCTACTGTGAATGGTTGAATTCATGGTAAAATATTGAACTCTCAAACAACAGTCATGTTACAAATACTTCCTAATGAACCAAAATGAAGCACAAGAATGCTGAAATAATTTCTGACAGCTTCATAATGTACAGTTAAATCATATCTGACAGCAATACTTCTTGTCACAACCCTGCATACTGTCTTCTTTGAGTCCGTAAGGGTTGATCCCGATGGTCAGCTCAAATTTCTCCTTATATCTATCCTTTATGTAAAAAGTTGCTTCTATGAAAGGTTGAACTTATGATTACACAGTAAACTCTCTAAAACTATAACTGTTATTACCCAATGAACAAGAAAAATGAAGTACAAGATAACTGAACTAGGTTCTGACAAATCCACGATGTTGGGATACAGGGGTAGGTCACGTCTCACGGATTTCATGTCTTTGGACTGTCTTGAGTTTATATGGGTTGATCACGCTGATCAGCTGAAGTTTTCACATGTATATACTCTTTTTCTTTTGGTGTACTTGATCACGATATGAAGATTATTTCATTTTATTTGGTTCATCTATATTTACGCTACTATTCCCCGTCGTTCTTTCCCTCCAGAATGGCCGCTGGACGAGTGTTACGGAGCAAATATGACGTCACTGTAATGGGTTAATACAGGGGGCCGTAGCGATAGTCCGAAGGTTCAATAGTCCGAAGGTTCATTGGTCCGAATGTTCACTATAGAACCTTCGGACCAATGAACCCTTAATTAAAAAATCGATGAAAATGGAATGGAATGTTTATTGATCATAAAGAACCTTAACATACAATGTACAGATCATCGATAGTGTACATATCTCACGGGCACTCAGGACATACATGTATCTTTAGACTTTTACTGCCATGTGTTTATAATCGTCTCCATGAAAAAGGAAAATGTTACCACTTTTCGGACCAATGAACCTTCGGACCAATGAACAGGCCTACCCAACTACCAGACTCGGCACCTAAGGATCCTTAATTAACCGGTATTTCGGACCACGCTACCCGTTTTCAAGGTGTGTGTCAGATGGCATTTCGAGGTATCATACCCCAGAACAAATTTTGTAGCACGACTGCGGGCTCATCCACGCTCGGCTGAACAACCTGAAACTGTACTCTTACTTTAGAGTACTCTATTTTATCGTCTCTATGGGGGTATATGGGGACTTTCTACGACATTCGGTTTGAATGTTTTAACCACTTTTGATAGGGCTTTTTTGCATTGTATTAGATTAATGTGGCAGTCTAAGGTTCATCTATGTGGCTTTCAAATTTATGCACCCGGTTTTAAAATCATATAGCGATTTTACGACAATCCTTTACTATCCAATCAAGGTGACAGCCGAGCATGCCAGGGCTCATCCTGTCGGTGTTCTGGCTGATACTCCGAAATGCGATCTGACACACACCTTGAAAACGGGTAGTGTGGCCCGATATACCGGTTAATTCAGGATCCTTAGGTGCCGAGTCTGGTAGTTGGGTAGGCCTGAATGAACCTTCGGACTATCGAGACGCCCCCATTATACATGTGTATACAGTACATGTATGAGCTGCAGTTACAGTTTTGATTGTTTTTCAGGTTTGGACTTGCAATGGCTTTGTTATCGGATGTATCTCTGGAATCTGTCCTCTGACAGCGATTGAAGAGAGCTTACCTGGATCTTCAAACAATCAAAGAGCCCATTTAGGTGGTTTAATTTGAAGAAAGTTATCAGTTGGTGCCAATATAGAAATTGGAACTAAAACAGATACGATATTCTCAAGCGTGCTTGTTGTATTTGTCTTTGAAAGTGGGAGCTGAAAGAGGGCTCTAATGACAATTTACTAGTCTGATTTTATTTCTTACATTACTTGCCATTTTAAGAATTTGAAGAATTTTTTTTTTTTTTTTTTTTTTTTTTTTTTTTTTTTGTAATTTTTTAAAATTTTGGACAGGATTATAAGTTTACATGCTCAATTAACTTTTTAATTATCATACTTTGAAGTGCATAAATAGCAATAATGTGCTATTGGATCACATAACTAATACTTTTTCTTTGTGATGTCGCACACTTTCCACCAGAAGATAGGACACAATCTTGAAGGGATATCAATGAACATATGATATGAACTACTGTAACAGCTAGTAGAAGAAATAAGCAGGTGGAGCTGTTTGCTGAGTAAAATCTGTTAACCCCATGCTCAAGTTTACAACTATAATATATATATAAACACAAATTTTTGTCTGTTTTAATTCAAGGTATATTCCTAGTTGTCTCTCTGTAAATAAACTGTTAGTCTGCTACATTAGCCATGTCTTTTCTGTTATAAAATGGGAGCAACATTGCATTTAATGGAACACTACCTATTTGTGTTAGGACAAAGTTAATGAAAATCTTGGGCTTAACTTTAGACATCGTCAGTCTTAAGTATGCAGGAGGTACAAAAGTAATGCCCAGATTAAGAATGAGTTGTTAATGGCCTGGTAAAACTGTCCATCTCATACTAATAGTAAGCTTTGGGACTGGTAATAATGAGGTTCAAGTAAATTCTCTTGACTAGGAAAAACTTTTCTTTTAATTTGTTATGAACCCATTTTATTTCACTTTTAATTTTATATTAAAAATTGTTAAGGATATGGTCACACTTTGCCCAAAGGTCTTTATATACTGCATTACACATTCATTCTTTTGGTACTAATAAATAATTTTTCAGTGTTCATTGAGTAAATAATTAAAACGAGTGATGTCATAATTGCGATTTTGGGATGAAAAACAAAAAATGGTTAATTCTCAAATTTTTCCTTTATCTGAGCACCCATGATCACCATTTCAGTACCAATTTAATGACATCATTTAGTACTCCAAACCCCTGCAGGAATTTTTCTTAAAAGTCTTAGTTAAGATTTTATCATTGATAAAGCAAAATAATGCTTTTGATTAATGAAATTCTGTAATTAGGGGTTCATAACTCCATAACAAATGCATTTAAAGCAAAACGACTGCACTGGATTGTGGCTCACACATTTGTGGTCAACTCTGCCAATTTTCTGGATAAAATCTTCTTCAGGGATGTAGTTATGCCCAACATCAATTGCTATCTTGCCTCAAATTATAAAGGTGATAAATTGATGAAATCTATGAGTTGTTATGCTTATACATTGCAACTAGTAATATAAACACAGAATTTTTGATATTTTCGAAGTTTTTTTATTGTTTTAAATCAGCACAAAGATAGATGCATTTTTTGATAATTAGATACAGAAAAAACTTCATTTTTGGTATCTGGATGATATTAAAGGGTTACAATATCCTTAAAGACTGGTAGTTATTCATCAGGTCTGACAAAGTTCATAACTAATAAGATTGATTGTCAATACTAAATTTCTTATAATAAAATAAAATAATGACTGTTGGTAGTATATATAATAGGAATTTCCAATTTAATTCTAAAGATAAAATAAAGAAAGTACATATTTTGAGTAAATAAAATGTGTCTATGGATTATATTTCTTAAATTCATATATTTCTTAAAAATGAAATAATACTTATCATAATTTCTAAAAACAAATTAATGACAATAACTATCCCCAAATAAACAATATTTGTAATCTGCATTTGATTTCCATACACAGTATATGCAGCATTCCAATTTAATGGACATACTAGTAAGCTTTGTGTACTGATGCACACCAGTGTCATTTCACTTTATTTATTATTACTTAATAATCAAGTTAAGTTCTCTTACACGTAGCAGACATGAATAAATACACAGATATCTCAGTAATAAACAATAGTACATGTATAAAAATTATGCAACATTAATTACCACCCAACTGATAATTATCATGTAACCAAATAAATGTGTAAATGTATGCATGTGCAGATACAAACTCACATTAAACACTCTACAACATAAAGTTCTAACAATAAAGTTTACCATCAAATATACAAATAAAAATAGATAAATTTCAACACATCAGTTGTGAAATAAATTCATGAAGGTAATATAGATCAGGCCCTTAGCCAGCAGTTTGAAAAGGGGGTTCTTTTTCTGAAAAAGTGACTTTTTTACCATGAAACTTTGTGTACCTAGATAAAATTTACCTGGAGGGGACCTTTTCCCCAGCAAAAAGGGTGGTTTGTTCAAACCCTTCAAACTCCCCTGGTTATGGACCTATAGATTAATTTAAAAGTAAAAACTTTTGTTACACCAGCACTTCATGGTTAAATTATCAATTTATGAACTGTCAGAACTATCCAATAGAGAATTTGAACTATCATAACTATAATTATTGATTTTATTTTGCAATTCCAGAACCCATGCAGTGACACATAGGTTTTCAGTCCTCCTTATGATGAAGTGGATGCAGAGGTAAAATAAAATATTTTAGAAATTGTAAACCTCCATGGATACACTTAAAGTAATGTGATGTTTTGTAAACATATTCATTGCAGAATAAAACTAGAATAGCACTCAGAGCAGGCTGGTCCTTGCTGAGGTGGCTCTTTTCTTATCATTAATTGATTAATCAATAGATCACCATCAAAATCTAATCAATACTAACTTCTCACTTTTCCTAATTTGTTATCCAAACCCACCCTAACTTCTTAAGTTAGGCTGTTAACTAACAAACTAACATAGGCAAAAACATAACCTGCTTAGTAGAAGTTATCACATATGATAACATACATGAACATCTCAGAATTATATAACACATTTGTATGCCTTAAATAAATAGCCAGTTGTGAAGTATTTAAACAGGAGGCAATGATCTTACATTTTGCACCAAACTATGTAGGTCTATATATTTTTATTGCAAGATTTTTCTTCACATAAAGTGATGAATAATCCTTTGGGGGAAAAGTAACTTGACCAGGCACCCACACATAAATTATATAGTTAGGATGGATAGCCAGGCAACCACATAAATTATATAGTTAGGATGGTTAGCCAGGCAACCACATAAATTATATAGTTAGGATGGATAGCCAGGCCCCCACATAAATTATATAGTGAGGATGGATAGCCAGGCCCCCACATAAATTATGTAGTTAGGATGGATAGCCAAGCCATCACATAAATTATATAGTTAGGATAGATAGCCAGGCCGCCACATAAATTATATAGTTGGGATGGATAGCCAGGCCCTCACATAAATTATATAGTTAGGATGGATAGCCAGGCCGCCACATAAATTATATAGTTGGGATGGATAGCCAGGCCTTCACATAAATTATATAGTTAGGATGGATAGCCAGGCCGCCACATAAATTATATAGTTGGGATGGATAGCCAGGCACCCACATAAATTATATAGTTAGGATGGATAGCCAGGCCGCCACATAAATTATATAGTAAGAATGGATAGCCAGGCCGCCACATAAATTATATAGTAAGGATGGATAGCCAGCTGCAGGCCGCCACATAAATTATATAGTAAGAATGGATAGCCAGGCCGCCACATAAATTATATAGTAAGAATGGATAGCCAGGCCGCCACATAAATTATATAGTAAGAATGGATAGCCAGGCCACCACATAAATTATGTAGTAAGAATGGATAGCCAGGCCGCCACATAAATTATATAGTAAGAATGGATAGCCGAACAGTGATGGCAGAGCTGAGGGAGGGGGACCTTACATGGGGACAGGCCCAGCACGTAGCCAGAGACAGGGCCAAATGGAAAGAAGTGACTGTGGCCTTATGTCCCACACGGGACGAAGAGCACTGATGATGATGATGATGATAATATCATCATCATGAATATTCCTAGAAAAGTCAAGACTGCCTAGATAGAGGAGTGAGCACATCCTAGATATCCTTGCAAAAAATAAGACTGCCCAGATATTTTTTACAAAACTAGGGACTCTTTAGATATGTTTGTAGAAGTTAGAACTTCAGTGTCATTTTATTGTAGAGGTTGGGAGATTATGGAGAAATCCTTGGAGATGTCTATGGAGACATTTTAAGACTTTGGTGAAAACAGCCAAGAGGTAGGACATAAGTATATACATGGAAATTAAACTATCTGCAAACATTTTTCAAGTTTTGTTAGTATTGATTAAGCATTATATATATAACTTTTCCAATATTTATGTGGAGTAAATTGGGACTGAGTATAGATTGAAATAATACTGTTGATCTGCATATATTTTTCATGAAGTTTTGTTAGCATTTTACAATCAGGGTGAGCCAAAAAAACTCCCATTTCACAGCCTTGCATACATTTTTTTTTTTTCGATAATAGATACATTTTCAGTTTTCACTAATTAAATTCCTAAGTATTTACACAAGTGTCATTTTTCATATGACATATCATCATTATAATTTTGGGGTTAAAAATACAAAATCAGTTTCCCTTTTACCTACGCATAAATATTGTTTCGACCAAATGATAAAAGCTTAAGTTACAATTTTATTGCATTAAATGAAGCAAAATAAAGCCTATGTTCAATGATACAATGTTATTAGGTGCTCTGTACTCCATGGCTAAAACATAATTAAACCAAAATAACAACAAAATATTGAAAACCCACACACTTGATATCACCTTTGCCAATTTTCGTGAAAACATCTTGTTCAGCGATGGAGTTGTGCCATATACAGATCGTAAGCCCTTCCAGTACCCTAGAGGATACTGTATATAATTTGTACAATATGAACATTTTCTAGTGCCTCTATGACTGGGTTCCCACAGATCTAGATCTATTCATCAAGATCAACTTAACTCCCTGGGGGTTCACGCTAAATTGTCGGTTAAGCTGACAGCAACCTAGTGAGACTCCCCAGGAGGATAGATTGATCTAAATATCTGTGGGAATGGTCTCTTTGAACTGACCCATGTTCACAAGTACAGTACAAATTGAATTGTTCACTGTATTAATATCAGGGTGTTTAGAGCCTAGTGCATCATCTACTTCCTATCTGTTTTTAAAATAAGCTAGAGCCTCTTTATTCACCCATGGCTTGCAGTACTCCAACAACGTTGTATAAGGTAGCAGTATCAGGGTGTTTGGGATCTACAGTATAGGAGCTCTTCATTTAACTCCAGACATTTTGTATGATAGTGTAATGCCTCTTTGTACTCGCCCATATTTGTCAGGACACAACCAATATTGTTGTATGATGCAGCAGTATCAGGGTGTTTGAGACCTAGGAGCTCTTCCCTTACCTCAAGACATTTTTTATGATAGTCAAGTGCCTCTTTGTACTCACCCATGGCGTGTAGTACACTACCATTATTGTTGTATGAGGTAGCTGTGTCAGGGTGTTTGAGACCTAGGAGCTCTTCTCTTACCTCCAGACATTTTTTATGATAGTCAAGTGCCTCTTTGTACTCACCCATGTCTTGTAGTACTCCACCGATATTGTCATTTGAGGTAGCAGTATCAGGGTGTTTGGGACCTAGGACCTCTTCCCTGACCTCAAGACATTTTTTATGATAGTCAAGTGCCTCTTTGTACTTACCCATGTCTTGTAGTACTCCACCAATATTGTTGTATGAGGTAGCAGTATCAAGGTGTTTGGGACCTAGGAGCTCTTCTATTGCTACCAGACATTTTTTATGATAGTGTAGTGCATCTATGTACTCGCCAATGTTTCTCAGTACACAACCAATATTGTTGTATGAGGCAGCAGTATCAGGGTGTTTGGGACCTAGGATCTCTTCTATTACCACCAGGCATTTTTTATAATAGTCAAGTGCCTTTTTGTACTCACCCATGTTTCTTAGTACACAACCAATATTGTTATATGAGCCAGCAGTATCAGGGTGTTTGGGACCTAGGACCTCTTCCCTTACCTCAAGACATTTTTTCTGACAGTCAAGTGCCTCTTTGTACTTACCCATGTCTTCTAGTACTCCACCAATATTGCTGTATGAGGTCGCAGTATCAGGGTGTTTGGGACCTAGGACCTCTTCTCTTACACCGAGACATTTTTTATGATAGTCAAGTGCCTCTTTGTACTCACCCATGTCTTCTAGTACTCCACCAATATTGCTGTATGAGGTCGCAGTATCAGGGTGTTTGGGACCTAGGACCTCTTCCCTTACCTCAAGACATTTTTTCTGATAGTCAAGTGCCTCTTTGTACTTACCCATGTCTTGTAGCACTCCACCAATATTGCTGTATGAGGTAACTGTGCTAGGGTGTTTGGGACCTAGGACCTCTTCTCTTACACCCAGACATTTTTTATGATAGTCAAGTGCCTCTTTGTACTCACCCATGTCTTGTAGTACTCCACTAATATTGCTGTATGAGGTAGCAGTATCAGGGTGTTTGGGACCTAGGACCTCTTCCCTTACCTCCAGGCATTTTTTATGATAGTCAAGTGCCTCTTTGTACTCACCCATGTCTTCTAGTACTCTACCAATATTGCTGTATGAGGTAGCAGTATCAGGGTGTTTGGGACCTAGGACCTCTTCCTTTACCTTCAGACATTTTTTATAATAGTCAAGTGCCTCTTTGTACTTACCCATGTCTTGTAGTACTCCACTAATATTGCTGTATGAGGTAGCAGTATCAGGGTGTTTGGGACCTAGGACCTCTTCCCTTACCTCCAGACATTTTTTATAATAGTCAAGTGCCTCTTTGTACTTACCCATGTCTTGTAGTACTCCACTAATATTGCTGTATGAGGTAGCAGTATCAGGGTGCTTGGAACCTAGGACCTCTTCTCTTACCTCCAGACATTTTTTATGATAGTCAAGTGCCTCTTTGTACTCACCCATGTCTTCTAGTACTCTACCAATATTGCTGTATGAGGTAGCAGTATCAGGGTGTTTGGGACCTAGGACCTCTTCCTTTACCTTCAGACATTTTTTATAATAATCAAGTGCCTCTTTGTACTCACTCATGTCTTGCAGCACACAACCAATATTGTTGTATAAGGCAGCAATATCAGGGTGTTTGGGACCTAGGACCTCTTCCTTTACCTCCAGACATTTTTTATGGTAGTCAAGTGCCTCTTTGTACTTACCCACGGCTTGTCGTGCATGACCAATATTGCTGTATGAGGTAGCAGTATCAGGGTGTTTGGGACCTAGGACCTCTTCATTTACCTTCAGACATTTTTTATAAAAGTCAAGTGCCTCTTTGTACTTACCCATGTCTTGTAGTACTCCACCAATATTGCTGTATGAGGTAGCAGTATCAGGGTGTTTGGGACCTAGGACCTCTTCCTTTACCTCCAGACATTTTTTATGGTAGTCAAGTGCCTCTTTGTACTCACCCATGGCTTGTAGTACTCCACTAATATTGCTGTATGAGGTAGCAGTATCAGGGTGTTTGGGACCTAAGACCTCCTCCCTTATACTAACACATTTTTTTATATATTCAAATGCCTCTTTGTATTCACTCATGTCTTGCAGCACACAACCAATATTGTTGTATAAGGCAGCAATATCAGGGTGTTTAAGACCTAGGACCTCTTCCTTTACCTCCAGACATTTTTTATGGTAGTCAAGTGCCTCTTTGTACTCACCCATGTCTTGTAGTACACTACCAATATTGTTGTATGAGGAAGCTGTGTCAGGGTGATTGAGACCTAAGACCTCCTCCCTTACATCAAGACATTTTTTTATATATTCAAATGCCTCTTTGTACTCACCCATGTCTTGTAGTACACTACCAATATTGTTGTATGAGGTAGCTGTGTCAGGGTGTTTGAGACCTAAGACCTCTTTCTTTACCTCCAGACATTTTTTATAATAGTCAAGTGCCTTTTTGTACTCACCCATGTCTTGTAGTACTCTACCAATATTGCTGTATGAGGTAGCAGTATCAGGGTGTTTGGGACCTAAGACCTCTTTCTTTACCTCCAGACATTTTTTATGATAGTCAAGTGCATCTTTGTACTCACCCATGGCGTTTAGTACACTACCAATATTGTTGTATGAGGTAGCAGTATAAGGGTGTTTGAGACCTAAGACCTCCTCCCTTACATCAAGACATTTTTTTATATATTCTAATGCCTCTTTGTACTCACCCATGGCGTGTAGTACACTACCAATATTGTTGTATGAGGTAGCTGTGTCATGGTGATTAGGACCTAGAAATTCTTCCTCTGCCTCCAGACATTTTTTATAATAGTCAAGTGCCTCTTTGTACTCACCCATGTCTTGTAGTACACTACCAATATTGTTGTATGAGGTAGCAGTATCAGGGTGTTTGAGACCTAGGACCTCTTCCCTTACCTCCAGACATTTTTTATGATACCCAAGTGCCTCTTTGTACTCACCCATGTCTTCTAGTACTCTACCAATATTGTTGTATGAGGAAGCAGTATCAGGGTGTTTGAGACCTAGGACCTCTTCCCTTACCTCCAGACATTTTTTATGATACCTAAGTGCCTCTTTGTACTCACCCATGTTTCTCAGTACACTACCAATATCATTGTATGATGTAGCTGTGTCAGGGTGTTTGGGACCTAGAATTTGGGACTCTTTCCTTACCTTGAGACATTTTTTATAATAGTCAAGTGCCTGTTTGTACTCACCCATGTTTCTCAGTCCACAACCAATATTGCTGTATGAGGTAGCAGTATCAGGGTGTTTGGGATCTAGGAACTCTTCTATTACCTCCAGGCTTTTTTTAGAATAATCAAGTGCCTCTTTGTACTTACCCATGTTGTTTAGTAACCCACCAATATATTTGTGCACTTCTGCTATTTCAGTTGGTTGACCTTCAAAATATATGGTTATTTCTCCCTCATTTGAACGAAAAATTGATAGAGCTTCTTGATACAGATATAGCATATTGAATGTATTTGCAATCTCTTGCAGGATACTGAGTGTGATTTTTTTCTGTTGTATGTCAGAAGTGCAGAGTTCCATTTTTAGCAAGGTAGCAGTCATATGTAAATGGGGCACCAGTTTTGACATATTTTCAAAAAGCGAAGCTTTAATATTATGCACAATGTATAGCTGGCGCATACACCTTATGTAATAATCACAGTATTTCTTTCGTGTGTGAGTGATTTCATTGCTGTCAGTTTGTGCAAGGCACTCTGCATACTCCTTCACCAAAGGATGCAGATCATAGGTATTTTGGACCAAACTCAAGAGTGATTTAGCACTAAGAATGTCAAGGACAGATTCACATTCATCCTCATCCATCTCCAAAATCTCTGAGACTTCTTCTGAATTGAATGCAACTGGAAATATATGCAGTCCCCTAAACACCTTTTTCTCTGTGTCATTCAGTGTTTCATAAGACATTTCTAAGCAGGTAAGCATACCTTGTGATGCAGGAATGTTAGGTAACTGAAGAGAGGGAAGTACTTTTTTGCGTTTCATTTTCCCTAACACTTTATGTACTGTTTTGAGCTTGATCTGGGCAGCTACCAATTTTAGTGCAAGGGGATTGTGGCCACATCTCTCTGATATTTCACCTAAAGCGTCTGTCTCACTATCTGTGGGGCTGATCATATTCTCCCCCCAAAGGACTTCACGTGAAGATGTTTTATCAAGAGGAGGGATGTCTATAGTAACTGTGGTTTGTGACAGAAGACTGAAGGATTCACGACTGGTGCATAAAAGAGTGATATGTTTTGATGAATTCATGACTTCCTCTAGTAACTGTAGAAACTCTTGCTGGTGTGAATTCAAAACGCTGTCATTATTATCAAGGATAAGGAGAGTGTCCGTTGCTAAATTAGACATAGTTTGTGTGAATTTGTTCTGATAATCACTGTAAATATCTTTCAAAAACTGAGTTGGGTGATAGTGCTGCACAAGTGATAATTTAACAGAGTCAAGATTTACAGCTTTTCTCATATCAATATACAAGACATCTTTTCTGACATCTTTTCTGTGATGTCCAACCTCAACAGCTATGCTTGTTTTACCTATGCCGCCCATCCCAGTCAAGAGAATGAGTTTTTTATCTTCAACTTGCTGCAGTATTTTCTGCACCAGGTCCACTCGTCCCTTCAGCTCTGGATTTCTGTTTGGAAGGTTAGTAGAGATGAGCTCACAAGGTGCTTCTGTAATTGAAAAATAAACATGCAAGAAAAAAACTTTCATCCATAAAAAAAATTTAAATTCTGAAAATGTCATGCATAAAAAGACTAAAGTAAAAGTTATAATATTACATATTTTATTTTCCTATAATTATGGCGGTAGATTTGATGTTTGAAGTATGCCAGTTCCTGTCATTGTGCACATTTCTGTGAAGAACACTCATGACTGTAAACTGAAAGTTGTCTTTATTTATACGCTGGTGGACAATCAATATAATAGAGCACAGTCCTTCTTAGCTATGAAGATACCGGTAGCTTCTCTCACTATTCTTCATACATGTAGCACACTCGATATGTGTTAAATACATCATACCTGCTGCATGCAGTGGATCAGTAAGCAACTTGTCATAGTCATCACTGGTGTAGATTGTGGACAGTGATAGCAGCAAAGCTTTCAAATCTGTAAACTGGGTCTGAAATGCAGCATCTGTGAGACTGGCGCCCCCATGTGAAAATTTGTTGCGATATTTCTTCACTCTGCCAATCTGGGCCTCCATGGACGTGTCAGTTATCGGTGGATTCTCCCAACTGCCCTTTGGGTTCAGTGTCGTGATATTTCTTAACAGGACTACTGTAAGAGTCACATCTAAGTCCTTCAGTGTCACAGTTGTGGAGGGATTCCCAGAAGGGTATAGAAGCTTCATTTGGCTTGCATTCAAAACATTCCTTTTTTTCAACTGCAGCAAAGCATGCTTTGCTTTTTGGTCAGCTAGAATATCAAACAACTTCCCTCCATTTGATGGATCAAACAACCCTGGATAAGTTGTTTGTAACTGTATACTGAGGACATCTTGAAGCACATCTTGTGACCAATGTATCAGTAGTCCCATACGCATTGTGTTTTCTATCTCATTTCGGGGAGTGGCAGCAGTCGCCATTTCGTTTTAGGTCTGAAAAAAATGAATGTCTCAGTGTGAAATAAGGATTTAGTTTTGGGTAAAGGTTTTGCTGGCTTTTTTAAAGTAGGCCTCAACCACCACAAGATAATGGGAAATTTTGCTTTAACACTTAAAAGAGGGAGCCCTGTTAACATTTTCCCTGTCTTTAGAAAAGTCATACATACAAGATTTTTTGGAAGAGACATGGTACATGTATATATTGCATTAAGGTGGTCCTTCAACGCTTTTTTTTTAAATTTCTTTAATGGAAAATTGATACAATTTGTCATTGGTTCAGACATAATTAAGTTAATGAAAAATGGTGAAACACAAGTCATTGTCTTTAATTTAGTTCACTAGAAAATGTTTTTAGTTTGAAGAATATAAATGAATAGATAAAGACGTATTCAGAAGTGAAACAAGGAAGTATAGACCCAGACAGCCTCAATAATCTGGCCCACGTCTGGCCCAGATCTGGCAACGTCTGGCAATATCTGGGCCAGATTTTGCCAGACACTTGCCAGACCTGGGCCAAGTCTGGCAAAGTCTGGCATTTATGCCACATTTTGCCAGACACTTGCCAGATCTGGGCCAAGTCTGGCAAAGTCTGGCATTTACGCCACATTTTGCCAGATGCTGCCCAGACTTGGGCCAGATATGGTACTTTCATTTTCAATTTTTATTTTCTATTTATTTATTTTTTATTGACCAGTGAGCTGAATGCATTGAACTGACGTCATTTGATAAATTTTGATTTAATTTATCTCTCTCTTTTTTCTTCAAAGTCCCCTCATAAGTGTGCTATTTGTTTAATTTGACTTGACATTTGAATGAATTCACTGATCTAAAACTTTTTTGGACTACTCGTTCCGCTGTTGTAAGATTCCGCTTTTTATGCTAAGCCGGTCAAGGACCCGGATGTAGCGTTTCTTAGAGTTATGGATATGAAAAAAGCATAAGCGTATCAAACTGATACAATTTCGTTGAGTGATTTGATTCGTGGTGCGATTTATTTCGAAGGCATCAACACTGGCGACGAGGATAAACACTAGTGCAAAACTGTGAGTCAAGTTTCTTTGAAAAAAATGGAGAAAAAATGTGAAATTACGGAATTCGAACCGTACAGAAGTCCGGAGACATTGGGTCACGCTCGACGCGATGGCTAGACAGTTTAAACTTTTCGCTGACGGAAAAAGATTGATCTTTTCAAAACCAACGAACGGCATGAATAATGAACAAAGATAGAAAATTAAAAATACATGACAAAGGAGACGCGCGCTTATGTTGTATTCAGCAGGGACAGGTGTACAACTTACAAGATATTTTCAGGACTCTCCCAAACACAGGTTAGAAACATGAATATACATAAGACAGTTAACGCTTTGAATGAAATTGGAACACCAGAAACTGAGTATGATGAAACTGAAGTCATTTGACAAACCAAGCCAGTCTAAACATTACGAGTTTAGACATGAAAAACGAAGTAGAAACTCCCTGACTGAGAAAACATGGAACGTTGGATCACTTTGCAAAACTCTGCAAAACTGAAACTATTATTCATGTAAATGACAGCTTTGAACATGAAAATCCAGGAGTGCATATACATTTGGTGTGGGAACCAATGCACAGAAGACATGGAGGAAATAGAGGAGGTGTTAATCTCAGTGTATTACCAGATTCAGGTGCATATTGTAATATCATTGATGAAAATACATGGAGAATGCTGAAATCCAAGAAAAATAAATGTGGCTCTTGTGGAGGACCAGAAAACAAACAGTATTATTCATGTACACGTCTGAGAAACCTTTAAAAGTGAAGGGAACATTTGAATATGACGTAAAGGCAAGCAAAGGAAGAGACCAGTAGTAGTGAAAGGACATGGGATTTGATATGAGTTGATTAGTTTTGAGAATTTTCAGTGTGGTTTAAGGAATAAAAGTTGGAGTTCATATGCTATTCTGCAAATGTTTGAAAAGACATTTTAAAGACTGAACTGTCAATTAACATGTTTTGAAAGGACCGTTTCTCTCCAAGAAAGGAAGGGATGTTGTGTTTGGACTTGACATTTGAATGAACTTTTGTTAACTTGGTAGAGTTACTTGTTCCATTGTTGATTCCTTTAATAATTATAAGCTCGTCAAGGAGGCGGGTGTATCATTTCTTAGTGTTATGGATTTGAAAAAAGCGCAAGCATTGCAAACTGGTTCAATTCATTGAGTGATTTGATTCGTGATGTGATTTAATTCAAAAGCATTGATACTGGGGTTTGTTTTTGTGCACATGTAATTCTCTTTTAATTGTACATCTATATCTGTGCTGGAGTATACATATTTTTTTTTCAGAATTTACACGTATGTACAGTACTGTAGCCAGCATGCAAGTTGAATTGAAACAGTTACTGCATGGTTATTTATAATTTTGTTATAACTCTCCATCATCTAAAAAAGAATGTTTTTTCATTCATTATTCAAGATTTATTCATTACAAAACTATATTCATTAGTGATTATTATTATTAATGATATGTTTGAATTAGTTTAAAAATGACAATGTATAATATTATTTAGGTTGAGGTGTGCAAAAATATTTCCCCCTCAAATCCCCCCCCCCCCCATGTACATGCATAATTAATTACAATTTTTGTAATTTGTGTTAATTCAGATTCGATGAGCAGCTTTGTGTTGAAAAAAAAATTGTTGTTATAACTGTTTTCTTTACATGTATGTAAGTGACATTTCCTCCTGTTAAGTGTCTGTATATTTGCCTTTTTGCAGTGTGTTTTTTTTTTTTTTTTTTTTTTTTTTTCAAACATACAAATTGTTTTGTACAAAAAGACAAGGAGTGGCCCTTAATTTGTTGCATGTTAGTTGCCAGCAAGGTTATATAATGTGTAATAATTTTGTTTAGGCTTTTAGCACAGAATAAATACTTGAATCTTGAATCTTGTATGTTTTTTTTTTATAGTTATCTTATTGAATAATTAAAAATAATTAAAAAAAGAAAAAAAAAAAAACAATCTGGGCCATATGTGGTCCATGTCCGGCCCTAATCTGGCCCACATCCGGCATGCCATACCTTTGCCAGATATTGCCAGATCTGGGCCAGATCTGGCCACATGAGCAAATGTGAAATAATAAAAAAAAAACAATCTGGGCCATATGTGGTCCATGTCTGGCCCTAATCTGGCCCATTTGAATATGATCTGGCCCATATCTGGCCCACATCTGGCATGCCATACATTTGCCAGATATTGCCAGATCTGGGCCGACATCTGGCCATATGAGCAAATGTGGACTGGGCCAGATGTGGCAATGTCTGGGCCAGATCTGGCCCAGACATTGCCACATCTGGCCCACATGTGGCAAGCCATACCTTTTGCCAGACATTGCCAGACGTTGCCAGATCTGGGCCAGACGTGGGCCAGATCACTGAGGCTGTCTGGGGAATGTAGTAAGGGTTAAATCAGTATATAAATTATATAAATGTGATTACTGTATGGAAATAGTTTGAGTGCAGATAGCTGATATACCTGGTGATGAAATTTTTAACAAATTGCAGTCTTTAACTCACCTTGAAATGGATTATCAAATTCCTTGCTGGGGGCAAATGAAAACTACGTCTTTGTCACCTGATGTAAGGTTGTCATGTGACATACGGGTATTTTAGATATGAAATGATAACTTTTTATGTAAATGGAAGATTCAGCAACCAAATAATGCAAAAACTGACTGTGAATTGGTAGGCAAAATCAATTTCAAATTTGCCTTATATCCCTTGCTAATTTTTCTGATTGGAAAATGTCCAATTCTGTATCGTCACTTGACACAGATACATGTATGTGTTGTTATCAGTAATGGCAGTTTTGTGGAGATTGGTTATTTATCACAGGCCAAGTACATGTAGGATACTGTTCTTTTCATTAATTTGACTGAAATTTATGTTACAGTACTAAGTAGGTCAGCAGTGTTGATTTGTTGTCTATGGTTACTTGTTTTGGAGATTTTTTGCTACATTAAAGGGGAAAAAAGAATCCTGGGGATCAACTTAAAAAATCACTTGTTTTTTTAGCATTCCACTCCAGCATGTGAACTCCGGCAGCCATTTTTCCCGACACACATGGGCACCATGAAACTGCGGAATTTTCATCGTCCTCCCCTCAAGAAGTATTCTCATGGACCCATGTCTCAGCACGGACCACAGGCCTTACTGCCTCTACTGAAAACTATAAGAAGGAAGGCAAGGATGAGTTATAATTGACGGTTTCAAAGTAAGACCATACAGATGCTCATCCTGTTATTGCTCTATTTTGATCTTTTTTTTTAATTCAAAAAGTGTGATCATATTAATCTTCCAGTTCTGTTTGAATTGTTATGTAAGAACAATTCCATTAGCCTGATACATAAGTTACAAAAAGGTACAAAATAAACCTTCCATCTTTGTGTCTGTGGATGTCTATGTCAGTTTGCATTGTTTGTATTAGGCGTTAGTTCGGCCTGCTAACAAAGCTTAAGTAAAGGTAAAAATGATTTAAGTACATGTAGTTTTTTTAAAGAGTGCCCAGTTAATGTCAGTAATGATAATATTTGACTTCCAATTTATCAGTGTTACTTTCAGATGAGAGAACATGAGTGACTGGCCTCTGGAGGAGGTGAGATGTTTCTCATGAGAACCCCCCAAGATCTCACAGGGATGGGTGGAGAACTGATTTTGGCAGAGTACTCGGAGGAATTCCCACCTATCCTCATGCAAGTTGACATGGCAACCAAGATAAAGAATTACTACAAAAGGGTATCTTTCTTTTGTAAAGTTTGTTAGTGTTTACCCAACTGTTAAGATCCGTTTCACTAAAACGTCACATTTAGGTGATGTTAGTTTCATCTTGGAATATACTTTGAAGACGCGTGTATTCTAAAAAATAAATAAATAAACTGAAAATATAGCACTTCAAGTTAGGTTTTTAATAAAAGTACTGGGATCCCAAAACATCACCCCCAACTCTATGTGAAACTCTTGGACATATGTATGTAGCCTAACTGTCACTCCTTTACTGATATGACTCGGGTCCTAGGAAAAATTGAAAAATAAAATAATAGATTAATGAATAAAATGGAGTAAACAGAAAAATCAGCAAAATGCAAAAGGGCAGGTGTAAGGGGGGGGGGGGGGGGGGCAACCAAGGGCCTATTAATATTGAGAAGAATATTAATCAGGCCGGTCCATCAGTCCTAAAATGTAATTACGCTTTTTTACCCTCTATTTCTAAATTCTCCACAAGTTCCCATCTGCTGTTAAGGATGATCCGTATAGGCGACTCTTTTACATATTACATTTACATATTATTTTACATATCAGGCTATAATTTAAGTAACCTATCTCTCAAAAAGGAGTGCCCGCTTAAGAGTACTATAGTACCTCTCGAGGTGGAGAGGCCCTCGGGCGAGGACGGGATAGATCCATCAATCCCGCGTCTTATAATGCGTCTTTTTTATTGAGTTATATAAGTCTGTGGCAATTCTGTAGTTGGACAGCGTCTCAGAGAGCCTATGAATATGAACAAATTTAATGCTGAATACAATTGTTATAATTATTAAAGATAATTAGTGATAAGTTACAACGATAAGGGACTGTCCGACTTCCATATCTCTTTAAGATCCATCTTTAAGATAACACGTCTGAGGGGCGCATTTCATTTAAGTCACTGGTTTGTATTTCAATGGTAATTCAGAGGAAGTATGGCACAACTTAAACAACTTTTTACCGTGATTCTCTCCATTATGGAGCACAGAAAGGTGAGTTTGTGTTGAATTTTGCTGTTTTGTGGTGATGACCGATCGAGAATGTGGAAGATTTCTAAATCAATGAAAACAGGAAAGCTTTTCTAAAAGACTGATATATTTCAGGCGTATGCGTAACGACATTTATGACCTCTTCATTTTTTATTTATAGTGAAAAGGGTGCTTTGATCTAAATGCGACATGTTTTGAATCAGAAAATTGCTTTCATAGTAAGATAATGCATTACAATGGTTTTAAAAAGAACAATGTAACGCAACTCTCATTTTGTTTATTTCAGACGCATACTCAGATCTGAAAAGAGATTCACAGATTGAAAAGAAACGGGTAATATTTCTATGACATCTGTGCTTACAGTGTATGCGACATTTGAGAATTTGCCTTAGCGTAATGAGGCTGTTTTATTTCTTGCTCTTCTCTGCACGTAAAAGATTTCCTAAAAAGATTTAGTTTCATTGCTGTGTCGTTTAGTAATTATATTGGAGCCCCAAGGCATGACGCATAAAATAAATGGACGTTTTGGTTATACTGTTTTAATGGATGATGGTCATCTTTCCATGTATCGCCATCTTGTAAAGTGGGGACGTGTAAGTAAGGAGTTACGGGGCTGAGTCCCACTCCTTTTTTTATCAGTCTACATCAGTAATAAGCAGAAGATGAAGGGGTAATTAGGCAGTGCGAATCAAACCCTTCTCACGGTCTCTATTACTTTTTTGATATTGAAAGGATACCTGCCTCCCAACACACACACACACACACACACACACGACACCTGTTTCCTGCGCTCTGCGCTCTTGAGTAGACCTACACCCCGGGTGAAGTGACGAGTCAATGATGGGGATAATAATAATAATAATAATAATAATAATAATAATAATAATAATTTAACAATAAAAATTCAATAATGGAAATGAATTTCCTTTGCATGATTTGGGGTGTATAGTGGCTTACAGCAATTTGGATGGCTGTAAGCCAGTGATAGGGGAGAGCGGGGTTGGTTGGAACAGTTTTCACCTTTTTTGCGATATCTCAGCAGTCAAAGCTTTGGGGACAAAAATAAAAAATCTGATAGGGGAAAATTATATGCCGCACTCATCTATGAAATAAAACATCAAGTAGGTCTTTTTATTTTAGAGTTATAAATGCTCAAAGTTGCCTCCTAAAACGTTCCATCTCACCCCACCCGCGGGGTCAGTTGGAACAGGCAGTGGGGTGAGTTGGAACAAGAGGGCGAGTTGGAACGCTTGCATATAAATTCAAAGTATAATTCATTTTAAGAGTAGGATTATCTATATTAATTTCCCAACAAGTAAGTGTTACTTTGTATTCGTATCTCCATAGTTTGTAAGCATTTTTTACGTTTACAATTTGCTTTCAAATAGTCTTTTCGATGTATAAACCATATCCAGTTACACTTCATTTCATAATGATAACCAAAGTGGTGTAGTTTAAGAGAAAAGAAATTGAACTCATATATCTCAACCTATTAACAACAGTATGTTAGACCTACAAATGAAAACTGTATCTCTTTCAACTCAACAACTCAGAATCAAAATCGCAGTTCTGACATATACATGTACACTTGGTCAACCTTTGTGCAGTCTTCATGTGACCACTTTAGACAAACAATGCATTTAACCCATTTCTCTTTTGGTCGGCTGTTAATGAACGGCTCCCCACAAACCAGACATGGCCACTCTTCTTCTGACACAGAATCGCTGGTCATCTTTAATTTCCTTTTTCTTGATTTTCTCTATCGACTAGAAATCTTTAACTGTTTTTTATTTTTGTTGCGCTTGTCCTTTTTAATTTTGTTGGGCTTGGCCTTTTCTTTTTCGAGTAGCTCATTTTCAGGTGTGTCAGTTAGTACTGCACTGCATCGTTTTCTTCTTTTAATCTTTGGACTGCGACGGTGAGCCTCTGGACTTGAGCTGTTTTGGGGTTTTCTTAAGTGCGCTTTAGTGTGTTGTAGAACCTCTTCCGGTGAGGGCAACTGAGATTTCAACTGAATCTTTGCCTAAGTTACGAGGTGAATGTTTGTCTTTTCTGGCGGATTTTGTACCCTCGTTCACTAAACATTAACAGCAACCCCCAATCCATTACACAAAGCATTTAAAACAATATCGGCAGAATTGGTGTTGTATAGTTTATCCATAACATAGGCTCTCAGCTAGAATATTTTCATTTTGCCGCGAAAAGCAGAGTAATAATCGACATTTCCTTCCACATCTAAAAGCAATTTATCGCAAAAAGCAACAGTGGGCATGCAGACCCCTATTCGACCAAACAGCTAGCAACTGCATTTAACAAGCAGTGACCATCCCCCCTTGTATCTTCTAAACGCATGTACATTCCGGCATCATGGAGATGTTCTATCAGCTAGATTCCGTCTCCAGTTGGAGTTGTACTGGGTTACTACGTTACTACTCTCTTCAAAGTTGAAATTAAAATATTTAGAGAGGTTTAAAAAAATGAAAAACACCGTGCGGGGTGGGTTGGAACACCCCTGACAGTGTTCCAACTGGCCCCATGTCAAATGTTCCGACCAGCCCCCATGACGTCATGGCCTACTTATGACACTGTATTTCTTTAACACGTGGGAAGTGTTAAAAAAAAACAACAGCTTTTTGAACATCAAGGTGGTCCTAAACGCTATGCACAATTTCAGTGATATAATCCTTATACTTTAGTTTACAGCACGATAAATGTCAAAAATATGAAAACTTACTTCGAGTAGCAAAAATAAGTTTTTTTCGCATAAAACTTTTACTGCATTTTCGAAACTTCCACAAGTTTACCGGATGAATGACCATGCCACGTGACATTTTTATGCTGAAGGAGCACATGATCGGTCTTGTGATTTAAGAAATAAAGCCAATGTTCCAACTTACCCGCGTTCCAACCCACCCCGCTCTCCCCTATTATCAAGCGACGCCTACAGAAAAGACGCGGGAGTTTGTATGACAGCCTACGGTTAAGGTGTCAGTTTCAACAAGGAGTTATAACAGAAGGAGATTACACGCAAGCCTCTCTATTGTCCGATGTCTGTTACGGTGGGCGGAGCTAGCTACGGGGGGCCTCCTGTCTCAAGGTTTCGTCTGGGTCGCTCTCCTCCGCTTGGAGATTGATTTTATATGCGTTATTTCGCGTTAGAGTTCGAGATCAGTAGTGTCAAAGCGGCGCTGTATGCTGACGATTTTTTGCACAGGTAGTTATTTGGACGATGTGCTGGGAGGGAACGATATCATAGAAAGCGATTATAAGGTGGTGACTGAGGATGGTCGCCATGAGTTTTTTTTGAGTCGGTGATAGATGGCTTTTCTTTTGCACAACTCAGTGAAAAATCACCAAGGATAAGTCAAAAGAAAACGTCCCAACTGTGGTTTGTGAAAATGACATTCAAGTTAACGTCTGTCCTCACTGCCAAAGAACATAATATTAATACATAAACGTTTGGACCCTCCTGCCCTTGGGTCCCATAAACATATACATTGAGACAGTGCCTAAGCTTTGTGACTGGTTTTAAATTTCTTTAAGTATTTTTTTCTCTCACTCGGTATAATTTTAATATCATAATGCATTAAAGTGAAATTTTAATCAAAGGTTGAGGCAATGCCACGACATGCCAGTTTACTAAATACTCGTTATAAATTTCTTTATCTTGGAAATCTCCCTTTTTTTCAGGATTATTTTGACACATACTAACACTTCATATTTGTCGGTAAACAAGTACACAGTGCTAAACATTAAGAATAATTTTTATTCATTCATAAATATATTTATATACAAAATATATCAGAAATTTTAGTATTAACTGAGCTCTTTAAAGTGAAACAAATAAAGATGAGAATTTTGAATTTCAAACTATTATTTACTATATTAACTTAAAATATCTTTTAAGTCAACTCTATACTCAAGCATCATGAGTAAAACCATTTTATTATATCAATAGAAGAACAAAAACAAAATTTTACACGTAAGCAGTATTTAATGAAGTCATAAGAATGACTAAGTTGCTATGGTTTTCCAGTTTTATGCAGTCTATGTTGGCATTTTTTTCAACCGTGCAAATAGAAATTATTATATTCTTTTTTATCTGACTTGCTGATACCAGTCTGTGCCAGATACTATTCCACTCACAGGCCAGCAAGGTCTGAGAATCTAATGGGCTGAATGAAAAAAAACCCCTAGAAGATAAAGTGGCTAATTCTTACAAATAGGATAAAAAACATGGGATTTTCAAAAGGTTATTATAAATCAAGACAACACTTAGTAAGAACATTTATAAAATGAACTGGAGTACATGTTACAGCTGAAAAAATTAACTGGGCCAGTAAGTGACTGCTTTAAAGAAATTTCACTGAAACAGTCCAAATTTTACTGGCAATCAAGTAGACTGTTATACCATGGCACTCAACAAATTATATATAGGTTTTGAATTTTTTTCCACGTGACAGTAACATAAAATTTATGTCAACTTTTGAAAGGTATAGAGTCAGTTAGGTGACTGAAAATATTTTAAAATGTCATGAAGGAGCACTATTAATTTAATGCAATCTCTGTTGGCCAGTCTTATCCAGTTTCTTCTCCAAAAAGGACAACTCAAGTGAGAATTTCTTCAGGGCCTTTCCTTCTGCCTGCCAATGCCATGCCACTCAGAAAAGAGAGAAACCTGTAGGTTAGAAAAAAAAAAAAACATAATAATAGCATTATGAACTACTAGTATCCATGAAGACATTATGGAATTACGCAGTGAAGTTTAATGTGTCTTGTTTTGACTTGACTGAAATAATGTTCACCACATAAATGAACAATTTACAACTAAATTTATATAGAATATCAAGATTCATGATCACAAGCTAATAACCCCAAGAAATTGAAAGCAATTGTACTTATTACAAGAAATTATTTACATCCGCCCTTGTTCCTACTCTTCTGACAGGACAAAAAGGGGATTTCAGAGAGGCTGGTTGCTAAAAGGAAAATGCCCAAGGTTGTTGTATTTTGAAAAAAATTTAAAAAAGGGTACTGTTGTTAGTGAATGTTTAATGCATTGTAGGCATTATGACAAAAGTAACTTACCCCAGACACGCTGACCTCCTTTTTTCATTGACATATTTTAATTTTTTCCAGCCTGACCATAATTCATGTATTCAATGCAAGCGCCTCCCATATCTATAATAGAATAAAAAAAACTTGAGTAGTGTTAAGATAAGCATGTAAAATTCATTATCAATTTTGAGAGAATTTCTGATTCAACACTGCAAGATGAAATATTTACTTTCAAGTAATGAATAAACCTTAATAGAGTTCTATTCTTTTGTAACCACCAAGGCAAAGCTTCTTTCTTAAAATGAACAGAAACATCCAAGCTTGCCACCTAACATGCCAAAGTAGTGAAGTATAATTAATGTAGAGAAGCAAGTACCCCTTAATTATAGAGGTGTCTTACACAGTAAGGTGTGTCTTACACACCTTGACTCAAAAGGAGATGTGTAGTGAGATAACAGGTTAAGTAATTGGTATAGCCTAGGTGAACTTAAAACCTTTAGACTTTAAATTAAAAGCACCAGGATTCATATGTGTTCTTTTTTCAAAGGTTTAATATAAATTAAAACACATATATGTAAAAAGAAGACTAAATAAGTTAAAAATAACTATGCCATAAAGTCAAACTTCCTGTTAGACCGCCATGATGGAAAATGCTGGGTGGAGGCAAAATTTTCCAGTCTAAAAAACTGAGCACTTTACTTTAACAACAAAGTTACCACTCCAAAGCCACCCACCATGGTGAGAAGAAAAATGATGACCAACTGTCATGATAAGTCTTTTTAGATTTAAACATGAAAAAGGTAAAGGCCAAAATGGTACATTTAACCCATAACACTAGAGTAAAAAATTGGTATTCTGAACAAATCAGGTTATTTTTTTCAAGAAATATTGGAGCAGAATCCATGCAATATATACCACGCCACGACCAAGATGTTCAAGAATCTAAACACACCAAATTTTTTTATAATCTTGCATTTGAAAAGTACAAAAAGCGGTAAGGCTTTTGGCCGTAACAAGCGTAACACTTTTTGATCGGAACTCATGAAAATTGTCAATTGTCGTATCCAAGCTAGACCACATGTAAAATCGCAAAAAAAAACAATACTGCTCAAGCAAGTGTGTTGCATACATAACAATTAGTTAAATTTTATGACTGTCATGTGACACAAGTTTCAAATAGGAGGAGGAAAATGTCTTTTGGAGTAATTTTTTTTCGAAATATTAACAAGATGGCGGCTTAAGCATCTGCTTGTTATTCGGCTACTGAAAGTGCACCCAAGTTTTATTCTTTGCTATTGCCAGAAATTACTTAACAATTGCAACTGTATAAAGACCAAACTTTCTTCATCTGATACTATATTTATAGGCACTTGTTATGAGTGGGAAATATTTTTCGTGCAATATTTATTCTCCACACACCACCTCGCGAGATCAACGTGTAGCTGGACACTTACACAGTGAGACCCTACGACATAAAAGTTGCAATTTATCTTCATATTTCGTGTAGTTATGCATTTAAAAGCACTTACCTGTTTTTTGAAAACCTTGTCCAACGTAATATCATATAAATTCTGTAATTCTCTCATTTTAAGAAACTTTTGACTGCGTTTCTGTTTGTGTCCTCTCCAAACGACAGACGAAGGCATCTATTCTGACAAACGAGATTTAAACGAGAGTACCAATTAAGCGTAACAGAGATAGGCATCCATTGTTCTCTGGGTTCTATTCATTCCGACCAATGAGAGACCGTAATACGGGCTCCACCTCCACGCGTGTAATCTCCTTCTGTTATAACTCCTTGGTTTCAACATCTGTTAAATGAAAATATAAAACGTATTTGAACCTAAACCCCCTACACAAACAAAAAACTCCCGTTATATTTGTTCTCTCTGTGGTGACTTTAGCGCTACACAGCTTTGTACTATTGCAAAGATGAAGGAATTTAAATTATTTTTTTCAGACAAGCGTGGACCAGAGTCCTTCTGTTTTTTCTCGATGGGATGCCATGGAACTCGGGGATGTGTCTGTTTTTGGGAAACACAGGCAGAAGAAAAGTCTAGAATGCTACTCTATCTGTCTATCTATCTATCTATCCATCTATCTATCTAACCAGATTCCCTAAACCGTAAATATCTTATTTTTCATTAATATTTTTCAATATATAACTGCTTTCAGATGCAATCAAAATGTTTACTCCTTGCACCAAGTTTAACAATTTGAGAAAAAGAAAGTTTTGAAGAACAGAAAAAACTTTTTTATTCTCTCTGTAATCTCTGTAAACATGCATTTTACGGTTCTATCCTGTTCTGTCATTCAACTTTAAACTATCTAATATTAACAGTTGGTTAATATTTCTCAATTGAAATGTTTCAGGATTTCTTACCATTGGTATTCCGTCTGTCAAATGAGCAAAGGGGACCGTGTATCTGTTGCAGACGATTTCTTACATAATAAACGTGACGTCACCAAGTGAGAGGGAGAAAATTGTTTTATTGGTGTTCCTGGCAAATTTTGATACACAATATAATGAAAATGTCTTGAAAAGTATCAGCGCAAAATTTGATGATTACGTCAAGAGTGGATTTATTCTAGTGATGCAAGTTCCAGAAAAAATTACCCTCCGTTAGAAAATTTGAAGAGGAATTATAATGATTCTCCGGAGAAAGTAAAATGGCGATCGAAACAGAATGTTGATTATGCTTTTATGTTTCTGTACGGAAGAAATATTTCAGAATACTATATTCAGATTGAAGACGATGTGATTCCAGCCCGTGGATTCACCAAAGACATACGTGCTTTTATCATAGAAAATAGCAAAAAGCCATGGATATGTTTAGAATTTTCTATTCTTGGATTTATTGGGAAACTGTTCAAGTCCAAAGACCTGGAAAAATTTGCAAGGTACTTGATTTTATTTTACGACGAGCAACCTTGTGATTGTCTTATCGATCATTTCCTAACTTCGATGACTCAGAAAAAGCGCATCTTCCACAAACAGTCTTTATTCCAGCATCAGGGGGACTGGTCTTCTTCGGAAGAGAAGTCCAGGAAAGGACCTAATATGTCGCGGGACATTTACTTCAAAGATAAACAAGGAAAAACCACTCAAGGGGCGCCAAAAGGAAAGTCGTGACTTGCAATTACACTTCTGTAGCTTAATACAAGGAGCAAAAACGTTCTTCCAAAATATTTTTAAGTAAGCTTTTTTTTTTTTACTTTTCAAGATAAGAAGGATAGAGGTTGTATTTCATGGTACGAGTACGGGCACTACATGAACTTTTTTCAAGTATGCATATCATTCACTCTACTTATTTTGTGTACTGTCATATTGACATATCTGGATATAGATCGTCAGAGGACTAGTCAGCGCGTTAAACAATCAACTTAAAATCAAAGATATCTTAAATAGTAAAACAATTACTTGGAGACAAAATAAGTTTGTTCCCTGACAGAACTGACGCGGACGGAAGAGCACAGAACTAACTGGTTATTTCATGGGTCAGTAAAATAATAAGAATCCCAGTTAGCATTCCCAGGGAGATTTGTGTCTTCCTCGATAGTACCTCCTAGTTCTTCGGTCCTTTCGCTATATGGGCTACATCTCCTATACATAAATCCAAATCTGCATTTATAGTGAGAGACAATAGCATTTTGATGATAACTAAAATATGTAAACATATATTGCACTTGCATGTCGAAAATTGTATGCAAGATTTGGTCGCTGCACAATGTTTTCAATACAATAAAAATTCTGTGTAGTTGAAGCTCACATTTTTTTGTGTTTGTAATATAAAGTACGTTTTGCTTGAGATTCCGCACCCTTGCTAGTTCGACACCTATAACAAACAGATACCACATTGATAGAAGTGACCATACCCTCCTACATAATAAATTCATCACTTCTTTGGTCGCTTGGTTTATGAATTTTTGCTAACGTTGGGCTTTGACAATATTTGATAGTTAACATCAAATTCATACACCAGTGTTAATGAGCTAAATTAAATGTTGGAGCCTTTTCTTTTGGCTCACATTTGTGAGAATGGGCGAAAATTCGTTTTCCAGGCGATCGCAAGCTCTGTGTACATGTAACAGGAGCTTCAGCAGCATTAGATCTATTGATCAGTCTATGTTTTTTCATAATTTTGATATGCTTTTTCGTCAAAAACTTTCTGATCCCAAAAGTTTAAACTAGCGCTTTTAGTCACTAAAATAACGAAACAAAAAAAAAAAGTCAAATGTGGTGAAGAGAAGAGGAAATACTGAAATACGATGTAGGCCTAAAAACCTAACAAGTACGCTAGACACGACACAGCAATCAGTTCTAAACTTGAAATTAACTGCATGGGAAAAGGTATAACTAAAAAAGAACTTTCTATGATACACGTACAAGCCGTCATTTTAATAAGCGCCCCAGACCCGTATAAGCGTTCATAACCTTCGCGTTATGTCTGGGACCGAGCGTCAGCGAATACTCTTTTAGTTTTACTCTTTGTACAACGGTAACTGGAAACTGTAACAGTGGCAGTGAATGGCAGGACCAGGCCTACGGCAACTACAATATAATCTTGACACCAGACTTCTTGTTTCATATTTGGCTCCGTATATTTTCCAAATTATTTGTCATTTTGGTGAAAATAGCCATTTATATGCTTAAAAATAAAAACGCACAAAAATTGGCGTACGTTGAAATAAAAATGATGGGATTCGGGCAAAAATTATCTTGCTATCTTACTCAATGGAATATCTTATAAGTGTGAATTTAAGCTACCCCTGACTCATATTCGCAGCAAATATAGTATGTCCATACATGTAGAAGCAATCTACTTCTCTGGTATGTCTTACAACCCAGTGTGAACACAGCAAAATGAGGATTTTTGTCAACTTTCCAACATTTTAACAGTATTGACTTCAGTGCCGGTTGCTTGTGGCCCAGTGGTGATAACTTTCAACACAAAGATGCAAAATTCAACCTAGAGATAATACAATATCATATAAGGCTTATATTACATTACATTATTATAGTACATCTTTTTATTACGTTGTGAGCATTATAAAACATTTAAATGCACAATGTATTAATAAATGAGTAGCACGGGTTACATTTACCATAGCATTGAAGATCTGCATAGGCGTATTAGTCCTTGTTAATTATATAAACCACGATCATCCACGTACTTAATATATAATATATAATTTATATATATAATAGCGTACCAGGTGTGTCTTTGGCAAGGAAAGTGGTGGAACTATGGCAAGGTTAATACTATTACAGCGTTTAATTGCTGTTGGATTTTTATTTGCAGTCTGTTTATATCTTGTAACAGTCAAAAAATTTCACAGGGAGGTTCTGAGTAAAGGGGCGCAGAAGGGTGAGTTTATGACGAACTTTGCTTTACTTTGGATGCAGAATGTCTTGATCTTCTTCTCCTTCTTCTGTATCTTTCGGGACTGTCCCTTTTCAGGGGTCACCAAGGCGGATTATCTGTCTCCACCCACACCGGTTCCGCGCATGGTCATCTTCCACTCCCGTCTCTTGCATATCCCCTTTGATCGCATCCATAAATCTTTCCACTGGCCTCCCTTGTTTCCTCTCTCCTGGTGGTTTCATTCCCAGCATTTTTTTTTTTGTCCCACATATTTTTCTTCCCGCCGTCTAAAATGCCCACAGCAGTGAAGTCTCCACCCCCTTGTTTTGTCACCGAGCTTTGTCTTCCCTAGGATCTCCCTCACCTTCTCATTTCTCACTGTTTTTGCGTGTAATCCTTAAGTGCCATACCTAAAGAAAAGTGTAGCATCTTTATCCCCCTACTTCCACTTTCTCTTCTTGGTTTCTTGTTATTGGTACTATTTCCATTCCTGATATAGCATATATGTTTTTATGCACTGGCGGATTTAGAGGGGGGGGGGGGGGGGTGTCAGGGTAGTCCTGACCCCCCCCCCCCCCCCCCCCCTTTCGGTTTCTGAAAAATATATCACACCGATATTCCCCTCTTGAAATTAGAATTTTGACTAGCTAAATTATAGTTCTAAACAGTTCCAAAGGGCACTGTTAGTTCTCCAAATTACCAAAAAAAATTCCGGGGCCCTTGAGCAGGCCCCAAATCCCACATCAAGGGGGCGATTTCGGCCTCGCATCCGAGGCCTGTCGTTCCGGACCCCCCTTCAAATAATCCTGGATCTGCCCCTGTGTATGTATGCAATTAGCTAAAAAAAACGAACTAATTCATGAATCTATAATTCTGTTAATATTGAAACTAGAGGCACATTGGTATGCGACACATTATAATCAAGCAATTTGCTTCCTTAAAAGATAATATACATGCAATTCAATGGTTTCTCAAGGAACAATGTAAATCTAATGTAACATTCACTTTGCGTATTTCAGCCTACTCCTCAGATCTGACTGGATATTTATCGATTGAAAAGAATCAGGTAACATTTTTTATGAATTTTGTCAATTCTTAGAAGACTTAACCCCTGAAAAACGCTTACACGCTTTCGTGGAATTAGCAGCATATTATAAATCGATTCGGCAGCTTTAGGTGCACTGTTAGGTCAAGCAATTCTAGGATGTGAAATATTTGCAGGATTGAGCAGATTTTTCAAAACAAGGCGTTTACTGCTAGTGATATGATATAATGGATGTTGGAATTTTTAAAATATACATATGTAAAACATTACCCTTCAAGTCATTATACTGCATGATGTATGAGTACAAACTTCAAATCGGGTTAAGCCAATGTTTTTTTAACTTGAAAGGACAATGATCTTTAAAAAAAAATTAAAAATTACATTAAATCACGATATAATTTATCACATTTTTCTTTCTTGAACCAATAGTCTAATTTTTCCACACTTCTTACATAAAAGGTGCTAAGTAAAGAATCTCCTCTCTCCCTCGGGATGATGGGGTTACACTGGCATGAAGGACATCTCTGTGACCTAAGCCTCGGAAAAATATTCCTGTTTTTTTTTCTTTTAAAGAAGAACTCCAGTCATTACATTGTTCTGCTGTAAAACCCTGGTCCTCACACGATGTATTTAATGACCGCTATATATTGTTCCTGAACTGGGGTTGTGGCACAAGTTCGCACTTACCTGCCAGTATGTCTGTTGACTAACTCCATGTCTCCGTTAACCGCTGACTCGGCCTATAAGTTATTGAACGACTTACTTTTTGTCTTCAAACAGCGTCTTGTATACCAAAGTCTGCATTCAATAAGTTTATGTCCCTCCTTTTTCCCTCAAGTGACAAACCACAGCGTTGGAACAATGACTAGAGAATGTGTCAGTCGAGGATTTTGCAGGGTAACTCACACGATGACTACTCAAAGACGTACCGCCATAATTGCAAGCATGCTATCTTTTCACTAGTACCTCAATTTTACCCGGGCATAACCCTAACTTTTTTTAGCAGTACTAGTATATATTACTACTGTATCCCGAGTGGTCAGATCGGGCCCTTTGGGTTATCTCAGGCCCCATTCAGAATAGGGGACTAACTAGTCTGAGGGTCAAATATGTCTGACCATGAAATAAAAACCATTTGCTTTAAGTATTATTATTGGTGCGACTGTTGCAAAAGTTTTCAGAAATTAAACGATTCCTTTTTAGACAAGTATGGGCCAAAGTCCATCTACGCGTTCTCGATTGGATAATTTGGAACTCAGGAATGTGTCTGTTTTTGGGAACCACCGACAGAAGAAAGGTACAAAATGCTAAGCTGTATCTCTTTTCCTACTTTACTTTTTCCTTCATTCGGCCTGCACTCTTTCTCTCTCTCTCTCTCATCACCTTGCATCAGATCTATTTTCGAATCAACACCTTTGGAAAGAAAAATGTATAATATGAATGCCAAACGATTTAAGTAAAACAGATACAACCCCTTTTCAGTTTGTTCGTAATGTTTCAAACCTTTGCATTAAGTTTTACAATTGGAGTCAATGCTGAGTTTTAAAGTTTGAATCAAATACTTCAAAGGAAAAACGCTACATTCTTTAAAAGGAAAACTGATCGATTACGTGACCTCTATACTATGACAGTCCAGTCAAATTGGATATTTGCTTTCAAATGCCTTTGTCTCCATTAGATTGTAAAACATATAATATTAACTAACTTTTAGGTTTCCTTACCATTGGCATCCCGTCTGTCAAACGACTAAAGGGAACTGTGTATTTGTTGCAGACGATTACCTACATAATAAACAGGACGTCTGCAAGTGAGAAAGAGAACATTGTATTACTGGTATTCCTGGCAAATTTTGATACACAATACAATGAAAATGTCTTGAAAAATATGAGCGCCAAATTTGATGACTACATCAAAAGTGGATTTATTCTAGTGATGCAAGTTCCAGAAAACAACTACCCCCCATTAGAAAATTTGAAAAGGAATTATAATAATTCTCTGGAGAAAGTAAAATGGCGATCGAAACAGAATATTGATTATGCTTTTATGTTTCTGTACGGAAGAAATATTTCAGAATACTATATTCAGATTGAAGACGATGTGATTCCCGCTCTTGGATTCTTCGAAGACATACGTGCCTTTATTTTAGCAAATGACAAGACTCCATGGATATGCTTAGAATTTTCAGTTCTTGGATTCATAGGGAAATTGTTCAAGTCCAAAGACTTGGAGAAACTTGCAAGGTACTTGATTTTATTTTACGACGAGCAACCTTGTGATTGGCTTATTCTCCATTTCCTAATGTCAATGACTCAGAAGGAACATATCTACCACAAGCAGTCTTTATTCCAGCATCAGGGTGAATGGTCTTCTTCGGAAGAAAAGTCGAGGAAAGGACCTAAAATAAAGCTTGACATTTACTTCAAAGATGGTAAAAATAATCAGACAATAGGTGCAAAAAGAAAAGTGAAAATTAAAATCCCACTTTGAAATTCCCTTTAACCTACGTGGATTTGTCTTATGGGTATGGCATTAGTATTCGAATTTATTGGGATTTAACATGGAGGGGAATTTTATATGTGGGGGCTCACTTTAGTTAATTTTGTTTAATTTACTAAAATCTTGCTCTGATTTCTCGTCATCATTATGCCAACATTGCAGAATTACGCTCGTATTTTTTTCTGTTCAATTCAATATTTTCCATTTACCGTTTGATATCACACGGGCCTCTATAAAAATATACAGAATTGAAAAGAGGCGGGTAGGGGCGGGGTAGTAGCTTGAGAGTAGACATGTTGCTTGATTGGATGAGATCCCACAGGGGCCTCCTCTTCAATTTTGTAAACTTTCTAGAGGCCTTATCGGAAACAATAATTTTGTAAGTGGCTGCTATCGTCCCCTGTCCTCATAGAGTATCTTCCAGCCAGGATGTGGACGTGGGATTTCACAGACCAATCCCATTCTTTATTGTGGGCAGTGTTCAATAAACTCACGCGCTTCAAGATAACGGGGTAGTTGCTCTTCGTTTACTGCTGTATTTGGCGCCAATGATGAAAAAAAGTTAAAACAGCTTTAAAACGAGCGGGATTTTTTTTTATCCGAGTTCATTACAAATATCATACGGACGATAAAGTAGGCCTACCATTGACACATAATTGTACCCAGAAGAAATACTCGAAAATTCACACAGCTGCTGTGGTTGAATGAATATTTTAAACTGCTGTGGTAGACTGAACCCTCAAACACCGTAGGTTGATATTGCTCGCTTTCATATACAGACACTGTGTGAGACTGAATAACTTGGGGTTTCCACACCTAGATCGATCTAACAGGATCGATCCATCTCAAAGGAGTTTCTCGCTAAATTGCTTTCAGCTTAAGCGTCTTAGATGTCTTGCATGCCTACTGAAGCTGTTAAACGATAGTTAATTACCCCCTAACAGCCTCAGTTTGCGTGCCAGACATCTAAGCCGCTTAAGTTGATTGCAATTTAGCGAGAAACCCCTTGGAGATAGATCGATCCACAGTTAGTACGATAGGGTCTGGGAATGGTCCCTTAAAATATCCTTGAGATTTGACAACAGGGTCACAGTAGACAATTGTGTCAAAAATAAGCCAGAGACATATTTGTGAATATCTAGTGAAAGAAATCTGTGACTCTGTGTTACTGAATAGATCACTGAATCTGCGTGTCCCCGTTACTGCCTTGTCCGTTTAACGCACTTATTTTTATTTCGAATTTACTGATTGTCTTTGGTAATCATGAAGGCTCCATCGGAAATTAAGAAAATCGGATTTTGAACCACCAGGTACATATAGTTTTAGTCTGCCGGCTCCGCCAGATATACGCCCATAGTTGTGTGATGCAAACTTTGTTGTTTGTTGCTGATAGCTGTTACACGTCGCGGTTTGTTGCCGCAGTTGGAAACGTGTTCCTAATTAAGCCAATTGCTTTAAGACGACGCCCTTTGAACTCTGCGGCCAGTTCAACAGTCAGCAGGCTTTGCAAGACAAGATAGAGGAGAAGCTGTATTATCCCTGATATCAATGCCGCAGATCGTGCTGTAGCCTATCTACAGGACTTTTCACGTTATATTTGCTGGGGTTGTATGTTGAGTGGGTAGGTATGCTTCAACACGGGTAGGTACGCTTCTACACGCTCTCTGCAGGGGGAAATCCTCTACCAGGGCGACAGATTGATTTTCCACAGATATTCACAGATATGTCTCTAGATAAATAGACAGTCATTTTGGTCGCTTCAGCCAAAATGTCCACAATAATAACTGCGGCCCTGGTAGAGGGTAGAACGGGGATAAGATTTTTGAGGAAAATCGAGATAATGTAACCATTATCAAGGGTGTATTTAATTAATCGTTTATTCCTGTACTTATTACGCTTATTTGAATTTATATCATATTATGGCTTGTTTTCAGGGTCATTTTTTCCTACGTTCACTCACGTGACTTATAACAGCTTTGCTTTGCGTTATTTTGTTAAACTCCTTTCGTGGTGTAGGACGTTCTGTCGTGTAGTGCGTTGCTCAGTGTTGATACCTTTGTGAAACTTTCCGAAAGCTTGAAAGTTACAGTTTTACTTAGTACTAAAATTTATTAGATCTATTTTATATTCTTTAGTAGTTTAACCCTTTTAGTTTGATGTTTTTCTTTGTTTTATGAATGTTTAGACTTACAATGTTTCTTATTTTACACTTCTTTTGTTGAAGTTTAATCTCACTTTCATTTGGAAGACTGTTAAAATAAATTTTGATTATATTAACACATTATGTTAGTTTTTTTCATTAACAATAATAACTAAGTAATTCCATGTGTTCATTTCTTGTTTTTTATCACTCTTATTATTGATACGCACGCATCACTCATTGGTCAAAACTTTCCTGACCGCCATTTTTTTCTTTTTAGTTTCAATGCTCAGAAGTCACTCAGCTGCCCATCAGTTAAGACGTGCAGGTCAACCGCATCAACTTTTTCTCATCTTATCACATGCACAGCGATGTACAGATACTTTAATTATTTAAGATTCAATATATTCAGCACTGTAATTGTCCAAGCAGTATTTATAGAACCATAAAAGTTCTCCTGATAAACTGATACTTTACCGGCCAATATTCCGTCTTCTGACTTTATCAGTGCCTGGTGCGGTGATATATGTAACAAATTCCACAATACCCTTTCCCCCTCCCCCCCACCTCCCCCTCCCCATCCCCCCCCCCCACACACACACACCCTCTTCCTGCCCCTAATGTGAAGTTTTTTCTCTCTCCTCTCTTGTAACTCCAGAGATTGGGTTTGTAATAAGATGGCTCTTTACAGAGTCCAACGTGCTGGACTCTATTCAGGAGAGAGACAACAACAATGCGTCTGACTTCTACGAAAGTTTATTGTGAAGTGCTAGGCTTGTATATACATGTACATTAAAAAGTATGAGGAACACCTGTTTACTTTAACAATGGCTGAGAACTGTCATCAAGTGTAATCTGTAGGTGACCAAGGGTCATTCAAAGAATGCCACTAATGGAAGCTTGTGAACTTTAATAACATTTACCAAAAAACAAGAAGATAATGTTACATCTCCCTTTCTTCAATCAAATGTCCTGGGTGTTAACAGTCATAGTCTTGGTGAAATATCCCTGCACTGGCAATATGTGCTTGTTAGTCCTGCCTGTCAGATATGTGTATCCAATAGTGAACATATATTGTCATTGAAAAATTCTTGATATATTTAAGTTCATATCCTTTTGTCCAAGGGTATTTTCCTATAAAGTCTTATATATCACTTTGCAAAAGTTACATAGATTGTATAATTTTTTGTTTGCAAACTCTGCCAGCTCGTGTTACATAGGGCTGGGGTGAATGACATTCATCTTTCTGAGGAGTTGATTTTACTTTAACTGGGGACTTAACTGGGGCATTTACAGCAGGCTTTGGGTGATCTGCTAGAATTTTAAGATCACTGGATTTATTAACCAGATTCTCAGTGCAAATAGGCACTTGTGGGTCAGTGTCATGAGGAACATTGGGCTCTTTTGTTTTGAGAATATGACGCCTGTTACGTCGATATATACCACCATTAGGAGCTTGTAAAACAAATGAATTTTCATTCACCTTATCAATGACATTGGCAGGTTTCCATAACTTGTCATTTCGCTGAAATCTGACTGACTCACCTACAGTTATAGGGGGAAGGGGTCGGGAACCATGGTCATAAAATTTCTTCTGCTTTTGACGACTTGAATCTATCTTATGTTTGACCTTTCCAGGATCAATGAACTGGGGACACAACTGTTGATTGGTGGCAGGTAAAACAGAACGCAACTGCCGTCCTTGTAATAACTGCGCTGGGGAGTATCCGATGTCAAGGGGGGACACCCTGTATTCCAATAAGGCCAAATTAGGGTCGGATTTATCAGACTTTGACTTTTCAAACAGTTTCTTTACAATTTGGACATATTTCTCAGCTAGTCCGTTGGACTGAGGGTAATTGGGGCTGGAGGTCACATGTTTGAAATCATATTGCTTGGAGAAATCAGTGAACTCCTGAGAGGCGTACTGAGGACCATTGTCTGAAAAGACAGTTTCTGGGATTCCAAATCTAGCAAATATAACCTTTAATTTGCTGATTACCTGATAACTTTGAGTAGAGGTAAGTTGAGCTACCTCAAAGTATCGACTGTAATAATCAACTACAACTATAAAATCCTTTCCATCCCATGTAAACAAATCAGTGGCAACTGTTTGCCAGGGGTAATCAGGGATGGGGTGTGGCTGCAAAGGTTGTTTAGGGTTGTTATTTCTCTGCATGAGACAAATGGGGCACTTGGAAACAAAATCATTAATGTCACCTGACATGCCTGGCCAAAAAATTGCTGATCTGGCTCGTTTTTGGCATTTCTCTATTCCTTTGTGACCTGTGTGTATAGAATGCAGCATTTTCACCCTTAGTTTCTGGGGTACGATAACCTTTTGACCTTTGAGCAGTAGGCCATCAATGTAAGACAATTCGTCTCTGTGATTCCAAAATTCTATAATCTCAGAGGGGCAATCACTCCTTTTAACAGGCCAACCATTTAAAACGGTTTTGCGCAAAGTCTGAAACTGTTCAGTTTGTTCAGTTTCTTGACGAATTTCGTCTAACTTTCTATCACTAATAGGAATTTTTGAGAGCACTGCATGTACGTGTGCATCCATTCCTTTAGCGAGCTCTGGGTAGGTGTCTTTTACAAAATTGCGAGACAATGTGTCTGCAAGCGGTATCTGTGTACCTGGTTTGTAAATTACCTCCAGATCGTATCGCTGTAATTGTAACAGCATTCTCTGCAAGCGTGGAGGGGCTGTATTCAAGGGCTTCTTGAATATAGGAATTAAAGGTTTGTGGTCTGTCTCCACTACTACTTTACGGCCATAAACGTATTGGTGAAATCTTTTACACCCAAAAACTATCCCAAACATTTCTTTTTCTATTTGGGCATAGTTGATTTCTGATGTATTGAGAGCTTTGGATGCATAAGCTATGGGTTTTCCATCCTGCAACAGTGCAGCACCTAAACCATACTTAGAGGCATCAGTCTGTAGGGTAGTGACCTGGCTGGGGTCAAAATACGTTAACGTAGGACTTGGGGCCGCTGTGATTACCTCTTTTACTTCATTGAGAGCTTTCTCATGCTCATCGATCCAATGAAAAATCATGTCTTTTGCAAGTAACTTGCGAAGGGGGGTGGTAATCTCTGAAAGGTTGGGAGCAAATTTAGCAAGGTATGTCACCATACCCAGAAAAGTCTCTAACTCTTTCTTATTAGTCGGGGCTTTCATCTCCCTAATTGCTTTGACCTTTTCCGGGTCAGGCTCTAAGCCTTTTGATGTGATAATGTGACCAAAATATTTTACTTTAGTCACGCCGATTTCCATTTTTTCTCTGTTGTGTTTGATCCCACACTCACGTGACCTTTGTAAAACATTACGCAGATTCTGGTCATGCTGTTCTCTGTTTTTTCCAAACACTATGATGTCATCTACTAAGGCTATTACACCGTCAAGACCCTCAAAATTTTCGTCTACCCTTCTCTGAAACTCATCCTGCGACGATCTCAAACCAAAAGGCAGTCGCAGATATCTGTATCTACCAAATGGCGTATTAAACGTCGTAAGGTATGAGGATTCTGTGGATAGTTTAATTGTCCAATACCCTGACCTGGCATCCAACTTACTGAAGTATTGAGCACCTGCTAACTGGGGTAATACTTCTTCTAATGTTCTAGGGGGGTAATGGGGTCTCAAAATAGCTCTATTTAGGTCTTTGGGATCCAGGCACACGCGTACCTTACCTGAGCTTGATTCAGGCTTCTCAACAATCACTAGAGAATTAACCCATTCTGTGGGCTCTGTGACTTTACAAATCACATCAAGCTTCTCCATACGCTCAAGTTCATTTTTGAGCTTTTCATGAAGTGCATGCGGCACTTTGCGAGGGGGGTGAACAACAGGAATTACATCGGGATCAGTGTGAATTACACATTCACCTGGGAACAATCCTATACCCTCGAATACGTCTTTGTATTCATGCAATATTTGGTCTTTACCAAACTCGGATTTGTTCAGATTTTGGCTGGGTTTACTAGAATCTCTTTTTCCAACCAGCTCTCGCTTCACATCAGCATCTACATCGCAAGCATACACTAACTTAATCAGGCACAAGTCCATACATGCTTTCAAACCAAGTATCGGTGAAGATTCTGTATCAACGACGTGAAACAGAAGGCCAATGGACTTTTTCTTTAAGATTTTTTCTGACAGTCTTCCAAATTATCTTTGTTGATTCATCCTTCATTTTTGACCGTCTTCCGACAGAAAAAATTATATACTCATCGATGTAAACTTGAAAATCTGACCGTCTTCCGGAAGACCCAGAAGACGGCCTAAATCCGCCCCTGTCTTATACTGACAAGTGAAATTTGCAGACCCTAAGTTTTTTAGTGAGTGACCATTATAAGCAGTAAGCTTCTGACTAGGAGGTTTCAGGTCGTCTACATGACCTATTGAGTCAAACACATGCTTGGGTAAAATGTTCACTTGAGAACCTGTGTCAATCTTAAACTTAACATTGATCTTTGCTGGACCAATTTCTACACGGCAAAATGCTTGATCTAAACCCTCTGACGTGTCAATACTATCTACAATAAATTGTGAATCTGAATCAGAATCAGAATCGGGCTGAACTGGCAAAGCTTGCAACTCATTAACATGTTTTTTAGCAATACTTTTGCGACATTTTTTAGCAAAGTGATTGAATTTCTTACAGTTATTACACTGTTTACCCTTAGCCGGACATCTATCAGTCTTGGCATGCTCGTAGCCACAATTGTCACACTCATGTCTGTCCTGCTTTTGCTGTTTCTTCTGTCTGTTCACATGTCTCCAGTTGCCTGTACGTGGAGGTTGTTTCTTAATGCTGCTGACCTCTTTCCCCATTGTCTTGAGTTGTTCCATTGAATACTCGTACGACTGGGCTATCTGCACGGCTTTGTCGAGTGTCAGCTTGTCACCTTCATTTATGAGTTTTTCCCTCACTTTCTCTGATGAGGTACCAAATACGATCCTGTCTCGGATCATCTCTTCTGCATTTGTGTATGCACAGTCAACAGCAAGTGTCCGCAAACGAGTAATAAATTGTTCAACGGTAGATGCACCTTGAGTTTCATTGTTAAACTTGAACCGCGCGAAGATGGGATTCAGTTTCGGCTGCACATGGGCTTTAAAACGGTCATAATATGACTGCAGCTTGTCTGGTTCGTCCAGATTTGTCCAAGTTGACTTTATTTCTCTCCCCTTGTCTCCTATCCATAACAAGAGATAAGTCACCTTCACTTTTTCTTCCTTTTCCTTTAGTGGCCCATTAAAAATGAGTTCCACGAGACTGTGAAATTTTTTCCACTGTTCAGGAAGATTAGACGCACTCCAGTCCATGGAAGGTGTTGGGATACCAGTGAGTTCCATGCTAACAGTTAACACAATGTTAAAACTGCCACGGATCGTCACTGTTGCCTATGTCTGGCAACCACTTCTGACACCATGTAATAAGATGGCTCTTTACAGAGTCCAACGTGCTGGACTCTATTCAGGAGAGAGACAACAACAATGCGTCTGACTTCTACGAAAGTTTATTGTGAAGTGCTAGGCTTGTATATACATGTACATTAAAAAGTATGAGGAACACCTGTTTACTTTAACAATGGCTGAGAACTGTCATCAAGTGTAATCTGTAGGTGACCAAGGGTCATTCAAAGAATGCCACTAATGGAAGCTTGTGAACTTTAATAACATTTACCAAAAAACAAGAAGATAATGTTACAGGGTTGATAATATTGTCATACGGTATAAATAAACAAGTTAATGCGCTCCAACTTTCTATTCTTATGTTATGTTATCATATTTTTAACAATCTGTTGTGGTTGTGGGTTGTCTTGGAGAAGCGCCGTCCAGGTGTCTGGGTAAGCGCGCGTGATGCGAATAGAAGCTCTCCACGACGAGATACCTGGCAGCACATGCCTGTGCGTTCAAGTCCTCAAAATGCGATTATTCCCCTGTCATTCTATATATCTACTTGATTGTAACACTTCGTAGCTGATATTCAGTACCAGTGCTAGAGTAGTTATTGGAGCAAGAAAGTGATTTCAAGAGTGGACAGATACATGGACCCTACAAGTGGACTATAATAAGGTAGGCCCAAGTTGTCTCAGGCCCGTAGCCAGCAATTTCAAAAGGGGGGGGGGTTCTTTTTCTGAAAAAGTGGACCCTTTTCCATATAACCTTCATGTACCTAGATCAAATTTTACCCAGAGTGGACCTTTTCCCAGCAAAAGGAGCGGTTCTTTCGAACCCCCCGAACCCCGCTGGCTACGCGTCTGTGTCTACACTCCTGATCAGGGTGTAACGAACGCCGTTAAGTGTCACTGCCACTTAGACTGTAGCTACCACAAGGATAAGTAACTTTAGCCACTCGGGTTCACTTCGCATCAAAGGGAAGTAGGGCCTACTCACGTAACAGCCTGACGTAAGTAGATAGCCGACAGATTCAGTTCTGAAGGCCTGCACGACTAAAATCGAGGTTTATAGTCAAAACCGTCAATGGAGAGAGAGAGAGAGAGAGAGAGAGAGAGAGAGAGGAATGGGTTTTTAATTGACATTTTCGATGCAATTGTTTATAAATCCAACAAAACTTTTTCTCGTGCGCCCTCGCAGATTTTCGAGGTAGGCCTATTGTGACGGAGTGGAGATGATAGTGTGGTAATATTGAAGAAGTCTACACTTGGGAGTACAGTGTACTGTGGCATTGCTGGCCAGTATTTTACAAGTCTTCACTAGTTATACATATCCGTATGCAAGCACACTTTCTTTGTAAATCGGTGCACATTCCGAGGGGTCCTCCCAGTGAAGACGGCGTTGCACACTTTTCAGAGTTATTCCAAGCGACGCCCCCAACATTCCACTACACGCGTACGCCGACAACGCCCTCTCAAGGGCACGTGCCGACAACACCTCTGTGATTTTGCGCTGACACCCCGACGATGACATTTCAGAGGAAGCACGCCATCCACGCCCCTGTGATTCTAAATAGCGGGCTGGCAACGAACCTTAGGTGCTACCCCACCCACCCTGCACTGAGTCCACACCCGAATGTGTGAGCAGTACTCTAGTTATTCTAAACTGAATGATTTGTCGATATCTCCGGCAACGCCTAAATACAATCGCCGCGGAGACCAGCCATTCGTGAAAGACCTGAAACACGTGTACGTCGCCTAAGGGTATTTTTTTATATCCGTTTGTGAAGGATTTCATAGACATATGAACATTTATATTTCAGGTATTTGATCGCGTGCGCAAATAACGGTGTGAAAATCACATTATAGGACAGTTATCACCGGGATTACGCATCTTCTCTGAGGACGAAGTGCGAAGTGACTCTCCCGAAAAGGTAAGTGAAGATCTATTTGTCATTTGCCTCGTCGTTTTGAGCCATCTGACACCAGTGTCGGATTTTTTTTTTTTTTTTTTTTTTTTTTTTTGGGGGGGGGGGGGGTCAGGACGCGTACTGACGTACTGACCCCCTCCCCCGCTTCGATTTCTGAAAAAAATTACACTAATGGTCCCTTCTTGAAATTATAATTTTGGCTACTTGAATCATAGTTCTAAGCCGTACCAAATGGCACCGTTCGCCCTCTGAAATACCAATTTTTGGGGCCCTTGAGCGGGCCCCGAACCCCACGCCAAAAGGGGGGGGGGGGCGTCGGCACTGCATCTGTGTCCACCCCCCACCCCCCTACCCCATTCAAATAATCCTGGATCCGCTCCAGCGGCGCTATGGTTACGTGTAACATTTATATCAGGTTTGCTTGCTTCTCTTGTATAGGTAATATTCTTATTATTTATTACTTTGGCATTCTTTTTGCGCCGTGAGTTTCCTAACAGCTTGATTTATTACACACTCCATCGTTATATAATTCATCTGCATTGGATGTGTACTACTTGACCTGCATGTATCAATATAACATAATTTAGTATTTTGACACAGAGTTAATACTCGTCTCTAGTCTGTTTTCTTTCAATAAATCTAAATTTTTTGCCAAACGCATGCTGTGTTTTAGGAAACGGTTTAAAAAACACCGCCTCTCCTTTTTATTTCTGATACATCGGACAGGGTTTTCCATGTCTGTACAATTTAAACTCTGCAACTCCTCATTCCAAAAACGTTTTCTTGACCCACATATTTTCTCTTATTCTCCTTGATACATCAAAGTAAGATGCATTCTCATGCATCTCTACTATAATATCTATTAAATCCTAATATGTACCTGTGTAGTAGCTACATAATGCCGTCATTATCTTCTTTCTCTTCTCGGTTACTCTACCTTTTCGGTGATTTCAAATTGCGTTAGATGTCATTAAACCTTCGTTCATCTTACTGAGGTTACACCTTCTACCTTCACTAGGAACACTAGCGGTTTTATATCTATCATTTTCTTTCATGTACTCTGAACATGGAAACCTAGTGCAAAATACCCTTCATCTGCTATTTATCATCATCATCATCATCATGTACCCAGTGCACCCAGCTCTTCGGGCTTACAAGACACCTGTTTCATACAATTTTTGTCTTAAATCAAAGGAAAGTTCCAGTACAACAGCCCCTTACTCCCTGTGGATATTTCCCCAGTTAATGTTTGTCTTAAATTATCTTTCAATCTTTGCTCTATCAAGGACAGTATAGAATTATCTGACATATTCGTAAATAATAAATGTATCAGTTCATTCCGTACAAGATTTAACACTGCGGTAAAGATTTCTTATAATTCGAAGTAAATTACCTTGAACGCCGAGTTTTATCAATTTATTGATTTTTCTTCTCCCTTCTTTTCGTTCTCTATACTTGTAGCAGATATAATATAGGGAACTGCGGGTCTGTGTTTCTATGGTAGATATCGCCTTTAAGGGACCCCTTCTCATACCCCCTCTTTGTTGACCCATACTTAATTTCTTTGCTTCCGTTATCTGTTATTTACTTTAACTTAAACAAATGCTTTGTCAGCTATAAGGTCCAACAAATCAAGAATGAAAAAATGATGCAAGTTATAATTACTATTCTCTTTTCATTCAGTTTATATTCTTCTGTTATTGGTTTGTGTGCATTTACCCCTTTATGAATACCGTTTCTTACATTTTTCTGAGCGTTAACACCCTAAAACACGTGTATAATCCAGTCATAAAGTCAGTAATCTTTGAGATATTTTTTTCACTTTCTGAAGTTAATAATATCTTCAAATTTCTTTTTCGGTTATGAGCAAAAGTGTTCATTAGCTGTGTAGTTGGATCATAGGTGCTGACAACTCACGTCAGTCCGATTAAGGCCTTCGTCCGGGCCGCAAGCTAACGGTATGAAAAATATTTTCAGCTTTTGCTAAAAGATAACCTTCTTTGATACATGCACTTGACTTTTAGCTTTTCAGTTGTCATTGCATCAATCATTGTCAAGATAAGTACAGCATTTGTTTATATTACCAAATGGCATGGGGCACTAGTTGTGTTGGACCGTAAAAACTATCCGGACTATCATGTTTCCAAGGAAAACCGGAGGGTTGGTGATGAAAGTTACAAAAATCATCTGTCTAAAGCAGGGGTTGGTTTTTTTAAATTTATCCCGCCCATTAATCTGATTTCAGTAAAACATTAATTCCACACTGAAGTTCTCAGACGACAGCGGAGTGGAGATGCATGCTCAGTAGACCAAAAAGAAAGCAGGTTTTGATTTGGATTAAGAGAAAATGTACAGGTAGTAAGCAGTCTTTAGATTGCTGTCAATTTCAATCTGGCGCCTTGGTGAGAAGGGTAGATCCTTGTTCATGCTCCATGTTTAAGTGTGCAAGAATTTAGCGGTGATGTCGGACAGCATGTAATATGCATGAGTCACTTCTCTCTCTCTCTCTCTCCCTCACACACACACACACACGCACACACGCACACACACACACACACAGAATTTGTAGTGTGATATTTGTATAATCAAAATTGTTATTTTGGTGTAAATTGTTTAGGTGACTGTATTTTTCTAACCATTGTTGACGACTGTCGGGACTGAGGGGGGGGGGGGGGCGAAAAGTGAATCGTGAATTTAAAAAAAAACTTAATATGTACTCTATTAAGTATTTTATAGAGAGTGCAAGGGTTTTACTATGTTGTTACATGTAGAAGTAAACTTTATTAGCACATCGCATAGTTTTTATTCTTGGGTTTGTTTTAGTATAGATCTGCATAGTTCGTATACTGTCATAATTTCACCAGTATTAACTTCTTCTTGTAGATTTAATGGATCACATGTACAGGGTAATACATGATGGGACGCACGGATAGAGATGTTGAACTTTCACGTGTCAGACCAGAACAGAGCTTCTCAGAAACAAATAAGAGCCGAGGACCGAATTTGATCTGAGGATCACCGTGGAGCCGTAACACGCGTATCCTTTTGCAAGTCTTTGAACCTTAGGAAGTTTATTAAGAGGAAAGCTGTAGGTAAGGTCGCATTTTCCAATCATACAACTAGTTGCATAGCGTGGCAATACTGGTATAGGCGCATTTTGCTAACCAAACCAAAGAAAAACCTTGAAACGCATTTTGCAACCGCGACGCATTTTTGACCAGTCTTCTTTTCTTTTCAAGTACTGGTACTATATAGTAATGCATGAGAAATGGGGTGGGGTTACCTTGACACCTTATAATGAATTAGGTATGGAAAAAGTAAAATAAAATAACTTGTCAGGAAAGTGCATGGGCCCTCTTGAATTATAATGCTAATGAAGTTGGAGGGTGGAGTGGTCTCTTCAGTAGATAATCTATTTTTTCACGTGTAATTTCCCTTATATCTCTCTACATTTAAAATTTACTTATCATAAAGGTTTGGGGAGAGTTAAAGGAAATTACAGTAGAAATAGAATATCATCCACTCTCAGGGGGCAGCTAATGACATTCAAGTTTTGAAGGGCCCTTGTTAGTTGTACTGCCCTGATGATTGGTTTATAAATCCCCAAATTTCAAGTTCCTCAATCAACCTCACTTGACTAGGCGTACGGCGTCTATCTCCCCCTGTAACAATAACTGGTAAACACTCTACCCCTCTTCTATTGCTCTATAGAACTTTTCAGTTTTACAAACCCGTTTCAGTGACCTAAAAAGCAGAAAATTAAACTTGTTATAGCTGAAAATTAAACTTGTTAATGTGTATTCACATCTTCCTTTCTTTACAAAATGCGATGCGGTTGCAAAATGCAACTCTACATTATATTGTACAGGTATTGCAACATTTTTGTACAAAGCACATGACAAGTTCATCAAGTTCATTTTAGAGTATCAGTGAGCGTCGTTGCGTGTCTTTGTGGGAAGTTTTCCTTCATTGTTTTTGTCTTTATTTGGATAGACATCGAAATGGTTTCATATGGCCCAGAGTTAACTTTACCGTTGAGCCAGTATTACATTGTATCATTTTGTTTCAAAATAAGATACAATATAACTGATTAAATGGCACTGCATTAAGACAGTGCAACATTGTATCTCTTTGTTTTAAAGTAAGCTACAATGTACAAATTTGACCAAGTATTGCACTGGTCCACTCTTTAAAGAGAAAAGCATCTTTTGGGGAGATCCTTTTGGAGACGCAGAACCAAAAAGTTTTGGGGAGACTTGTGAGGCCTTTACTTTGTAGTATGGATGGCAAAATATGGGAAAACCGACTGACCTACATATCTGCTCTGGTTTTTTAAAGGTTATTGCTTCTCTTTCTATCCCTTTGGATGAAGTTGTATGATAAGCCAGCTAAATCTCCAATATTTAGATGGTTTGAGTTTACTTGCCTTATTACTGCAATGCATCTTGTACGTGAATTAAGAGTTTGTGTTGTCTTTAAGGGTGTTCTTTGTTGTCGGTTAAGGGTTGTTATTGTCACGTGACCCCCACCAGGTGGCAGCACGCATGCACAAGGTCAATGCTCTGTACTATTTCTAGACTTAAGCAAGAAAATGGCCATGGGAAATATGAAATAGAAATATAAATTAAATAAATAAATAATTAAAATAATAATTTATTTCAACAAATTCATTAAAAAAATTAAATAATGTTGAAGAAATAGACCTGCTTGTGAAGTTGTACAGCATTTAAGCTGGATTGGTGAAATAATTGATCAAAACGTGGGTCTGTGAACACTACTCACCTATATTGCCTTTGTTAATTTGCATACTATATAAAGGTGGGGGGGAGGGTAGGTAAATGTCCTCACTTCGGTGGGACATATACTAAAATTGGAACGATACAGAGAAGATTAGCATGGCCCCTGCGCAAGGATGACACGCAAATTCGTGAAGCGTTCCATATTTTTTTCCCACTGAGAAAATGCGTTGTGTCAAAAATCCCAAAATTAGCACTTTTAAGGACGAAAAACTACATTTAAGTCATAGTTTCTTTTAGAAAAGGAAATATTTGTTTGTTTTATGGATTTCACAAAAGCGTTTGATTGATTATTATGCTTTATTGATTGTACAAAAGCGTTTGATTATGTATTTCGTCTTTTTTCCTTAGAAAAATACATTTCGTCAGAACCTCATATCTTTGTACGTTTAAGAAGGGAAAAGTGCACTTAAATCACATATTCTTGGGGGGGATGGAGCTGTTTATTTGTCATTTATGGAATTCAGAAAGTTATATTATTAATTTTTAAAAAATAATATTGATTGTAAAATGTGTTTGATAACGTTTTTTTTTAAATATTTTGTTTTGGTTTGAAACACAAAACTGAAGGACAAAGAAAAGTCTTAACCACATTATGTTAGAAAAAGCACTAGTCTCTCTTAGCCAAGTGAGAATGAAAAAAAAATATTGAAGCAGGGCTTATTTGAGATATTGGGCCGTATAAGTGAATGGGCACCTTTGATTTTTGTGAAAAGAAAGTACTTAAGTTTACCACAATAGAGTATAAAGATAATCAAAGAAGGGTTCAAAAAGAAACAGAACTTTCACATGGTCAAGCTTAATTTTCTATTTGGTATGTCATTCTACAGATATTGGTAGAATATCGTATAATTATTAATATTAGATATACTGTTGATATTTTGGTTGGAGTTTAACATTTATGTAACCGCTGAGGGGTGAAAGCCTCGTGTACTTCCACCTATTTTGCTTTCACACAGAGAGAGTACAGAAGCAAATTGAAGGTGTGTAAAAGGAAGAAACATGGGTAAAGAGAAAAGAAAAAAATTCTGGAAAACGTGCTGGAGAACCAAGTGATCAGTGAAACACGTCAAAATAATATGACTGGAGCGGATACTGCCAAGAATCAAGCACCGTCTTTCCACTATAAAATAAGGGGACACACTATTTAAGGCTGTACTTAAATTTGCGTACATGTACTACATGTAGCTATTTGCACAAGGAAGTACCTCCTTGTACAGTTATTAACTTAAATTATCTAAAAAGTATAGAATAAATACTACTGGTATGTAGCTACTGATGACGAGGATTACTACCGACTTCAGGCTGGAAAAGAAATGGATGGCTGAATGGAGTCCAAACTAAAATGAAGTATTCAGACCCATTATAGAAAAGACGCTACACTAGGAGACATCTAGAAATTTTACAGCAACACAAAGTTCATGAAATGTACACGAAAGTCTTTTTGCGAGAGGATAAGGAACACTCCCTAGTACTCAGCTACTAGTAGCAGAAGTAATATTCAGACATGCACAGTGGAATCTGCCTACAAAACACAATTTTAGCATGTAAATTGTATACGAAATAAGAAAGAAAACCCCAGCCTGAAACGACAAGATGCACAGACCACTCTCAACTCGATACTCTCAAGAAAACGACAAGGAAAACACAGCCCAAAGTCAATTATTCTCGAGGTTAAAGGAGAAATTTAGCTCTACTCGGAAATAAAGGGAATAATTAAGGAAAATTGCGTACAGTGGACGTGCAAGCTTTGCACGTCGAATGCTAAAGTTTTTTTAGTCTCTCAACCTCATTTAAAGACAAATCCACAAAGATACAGGTCGTTGCACTGTATAAACAAAACTGTAACCAACAGGATAACAGACATGGAGAAGGCTAGCTAAACTATCGCTAACTATCTCAGACTCAACAAAAGGAAAAAAATACAGATGACAGTGCCAACCAAAGCAACGACCCTCATAATGAGGAAAAGCATGTAGGCCTTGGTAAAAAAGAATGGAGCTCCATATTAATGACGCTGCCAGCGAGAAAAAGATAAGAGACGTGGAAGAGACAATTAGAAACTACACCTCCAGCTTAACAAGAGGCCGGCAGATACACGAGATAACAGCAGCGAGACAGACGTCTATCCCAACCTCGAGGACACCAGGTATCTTTCCCAATTAGCCCAGAGGTGTCATTGTCCAGGTAGGACCACCCCGAGGGTATGAATTAGGCAATATTGTCTCCCACTAACACAACGCATGAGTCCCTGGGAAACTACGGAAGAAGACGGAGACCAAAGCGCAAACCGAGCCTCAATTTCCCACAAACAATAGAGATTGGTAACATGCATGAACAACCAGGTGCTAGCTACAGTATGTGAATGAAGTTGTTTTCATATCACGCAGTTAAAATTTGAAAGGACAAAAATGTGGTAGTCTCTGCATAACATCTAACCAATCTACGTAGGTGTCCAACATGGGGTTTTATCATTTTTCCCTTTATCCGAGAATTTCCTTCCCTCAGTGTTCCCCTTGTTTGCAGAACTACAGTAAGAAAGCTCATCAGTAATGATTTTTTTCGTTGAAAATTTTAACTTAATACTGCAGCCCTATTCCCTTTGCTCCGTAATTTCCGAGTAGAGCTAAATTTATCCTTTAACATCGAGAATAATTGACTTTGGGCTGTGTTGTCCTAGTCGTTTTCTAGAGAGTATCGAGTTGAGAGTGGTCCGTACACCTTGTCGTTTCAGGCTGGGGTTTTCTTTCTAATTTCGTATACAATTTACCGGCTAAAATTGCATTTTGTAGGCAGATTCTACTGTGCATGTCTGAATATTACTTCTACTACTAGTAGCTGACTGAGTACTAGGGAGTATTCCTTAGCCTAAACGCAAAAAGATTTTCGTGTACATTTCATGAACTTTATTGTGTTTCTGTAAAATGTCTATGAGATGTCTCCGAGTGTGGCATCTTCTTTTTATGATGGGTCTGCATATTTTATATTAGTTTAGACTCCATTCAGCCATCCATTTCTTTTCCGGTCTGTGGTGAAGTCGGTAATAATCCTCCACTATCAGTAGCTAAACACCAGTTGTATTTATTCTATATCTTTTATATAATTTAAGTTAATAACTGTAGCTTTGGCACATCTGGACTTCTCAAAAATGAAGGAACGAAAATTGGCGTAATTAGAAATACTACGAAGATAATTGCTGGAAACTGGAAAAATTTACTAAATTACACGAAGTGCAATAGATTACATGAATAACAGCAACGAAAAAATTGAACAGAGTAGTATTATGATCACTTAAGTTATAGATGCAGTAGGTGTCACTGAGCTGTACGTAACACATTACGAGTGCATTGGTGAGCCACTTGTAATACCAATTTATGGATTGATAGCTGTAAAAAAGTTGACCCATAGGTCTCAACTGAATCGAAACACTCTTTGTTTGTAACCTTTACCAAGAAACCTTAACCCAGACATTATACTGAATTTAGAAAAATGAGTCGAATGGGTGATATTACATAGTCATTATTATTGAAAGTAAGGCCACACTTTTTTAATTTTATGGATGACATCCTGCGCGCGCACCGATTTTCGTCCGTTCTCCAAAAAAAAAAATAAAAAAAAAAAATCCCCCCCCCCCCCCAAGGAAGTCGGTTGTCGCAAACGTCGTTAATGAATTTGCCGGAAAATGCAATCGGCAATCCTCGGCTAATTCCGCAAGCTCCATGCTGTCATGTCGACTGAGGAGACATCCGAGTAGTTCCGAGTGCGGAAAATGAGCTTTCTGCGCATGCGTATTATCACCACGTGGAAATATGGCCGCTTTGCCGTCAAATTCATCTCTAGCATTACTTTCAAAATACACGACAATTAAAGTCATAAAGAGAACGGGGCCGTCGTTTTGGATTGGTTTGCCATTGATATTGGACATGGAGATATCACCTTTTTACAATTATACGAAAGGCTGGCCGCGGCCAGCAATCATCGCCCGGAAAATTTCAGTGACATTCTGTCCAAAGCAGCACATAGGCTTACCAGGGTTTTTTTGTAGCGAAAAAAGGGTCGACAAGAGCGTCTTGGTATTTGGTGGACTGAAGGTCGGACAGGCCACCCAATAGTTGGCTGCTACGTGTGAGTCGAAGTAGACAAAATGGCATCGACCGAAATTACCTTTTTTAGATTTGGTAGTAGGAAGCATATAGGCCTATCTTTGCTTCATTTTTTAACAATTCTGTGAAGTGTTCACAATGCTTAAATTTTCTGAGAGTACAAATAAAGACACGCTGTTTATTTGATATTTGTTTTATTGATTGCTATACCAACAGAATGCATGAAATAACCTTAAATAGATTTGGTAATATGCAGCATATATATATTCATGACTTTTTACCTTTCTACGAAGTAGGCCCTATTCACAATGCTTTAATATTTTGAGAGCATGGATAAAGACATGTTGTTAGTTTGATACGTGTTTCTGTGGTAAATTAGTGTTTCCAGCTGTGTACTGAAAACATAACTTTTCTTAAGCAGTTTTTTTTTTTTTTTTTGGACTGTTTTTTTTTTTTTTTTTCGCCCGCTCGCACCGATTTTGGGGTCCCCAGAGGATGTCATCCATAAAAATAAAAAAGTGTGGCCTAATACAGCAGAGAATGGTAGACAGAACTGACTTAGAGGTGAGTCATTTACTGGGTGGTTTTTGACCAGGAACAAGTGAAAGTGTATTCAATCTACGAACCATCTGTGAAAGAGTATCTGAAGCACAAAAAGACATTTGGGTACGTTTAATTGACTACACTAAAGCGTTTGATCGAGTCGAGCATTCGAAGATGATAGAATGTTTATCTGGCATTGGGACCTATAGAAATGATAGCTAAACTTCATTGGGAACTGGCCGTAGCCCAAAGAACAGAGAATGGATTAACAACTAAAGTCAAAATGAAGGGGTACGGCAGGATTGTGTGCTACCACCATGTCCGATTTGTATACTGAAAAAAATATTCAGAGAAGTCGAAGATATGGAAGTTGTGAATGTAGGGGAAATCATTGAAAATCTGAGATATTCATATGATAGAACAAATTCAGACTTACAGGTACGATAGTTTGTAACATCAGTCAATAAAAAAAGAAAACCATACAGATGAAAATGAACATTACAAAAATAAAAGGAATTGTAGTGATCAGAAGAAGCCAGTGCTAGAAGTTAATATCAGTCGCCAAACTTTTGTTTCTCTCGTAACTATCGTTTGCATTATTTCATTGTACTTTCAAAAGTGATTGATTTTACAGGAATACATTGTGATGTAGTATGAGGCATTTTCCATGTTATGTGCAATTATTTGTCCTTAATTGAATTTCATTTGTTATGATCCTGTTGGAAAAGTACGAGAACCCACCTGAGACCACTTAACGTGATTGGTTACATCATGTTCAAAAATATTTTCTATCGTGGCATCACAGAATAAACGGCCCATCACAATGCTTTGGGTATATAGTATCCCCCATTATACACTAAAGATAAACAACAAACCTCCTGGCCTGGAACCAGCTGAAGAGAATTCTCTAGTTCTGTCGAAGTCAATGAAGAGCGGCCGATGTGGGCCCTCAAAAGATGCCAGATAAAATATTAACTTCACCATTTCTGTGAATTCCATCTTTTTAGGTCTAAGATTATTATAAATCGATGAAATGAAAAAAGATAAAAGTAATTCTAAATTTTACTACCCAGCATATAAATAACATTATATGCCTACAAACTCGTCCTATCAAATATTATTGTTTTCAGATCAGAGTGATCAATAACAGGACATTTCCATATTTTTGCGTCACCATTAATCAGATGAAAAACATATTCATTACTGGGAAGCATGCAGAGTTTTTACTACGCAAAGCTACTGTTTTTGAGCTTAGCAGTGGCGGTAACCTTTGTGCGAATTTATATGTGCACGGTTTGCAATGTCATTTAAAAAGTCTGTTGTTAATGACATTGGGAAGCTATTTTCTAACAAAATTTCGGTATTGTTTGCATAAACTGACTCTTTCACGATATAAATCTTTACGACAGTTATCATGGAGCTAGAAATACCATTTAAACTGTTTTTGTTTACGACATTTCTTGCAATGTTCACAAGACAACAGAAGGTGAAATACACACGTGGTATAGGAACCAAAGACGCCATTTTACCGTTGTCTGCTTTTAAGAAGGTGACAGCCGCGAGCGCTGTAAGCTGTACATTGCAATGTTCTCAAACAAAAGGATGCCGTTCCTGGAACTACTATAAAACTAGGAACAGAGGTGAGAGCCATAAATAGTATATTATTTCTGTTGTTTTGTAAAATTTGAGTAATATTTTTCTTACAGTGATAGGAAACTCGCCCAATTGAGAGAGACATTTTGTGAAGATATTTCCAGGATAAGCCGTTCTGAAAAATTGCATATAATTTAACTGGGCAATAATGACGATTTACCTAATCAAACGTGATTGTTCCAATTGAATGTCATTCAAAATTCAGTCTCGTTTTTTTCAGAAAATTGTGAACTAAATTCCCTCAAGGCTCTCAACAGTGACATACTAGTACGTCATGACGGCGGGATCTATTATCAGGACGCCAAGGTATGTAGTTTACATTTAAACCACGTTTATTTTTTTAAATCTTTGATGCAGCAGCACAACATGTAAGACAAACCGTTATATTCTTCCCTCAAAAAAAAAAAAAAAAAAAAATCGTTTTTAGACAATATAGATAAAAGTATAAATAAATAGGATAGGTAGAAAGGTTAGATAAATTAAATATATTTTTATCAGATCGGATATGTAACCTCTTTACATTCTTGAACTGTTTCTATCATATTTTAGGAAGAAATGGATTGCAATGATCTGGGTAAGTTTGTAGCATTTTATTTTTTGTGTGTAGGTAACTATGTAACAAATTGCCGTAAGCTTTTTTATTTTTAATTTGTTTTCTTTGTCTATATTGTCTTTGTCTGTGCATTTCCATCTTCATGGTCTAAGGGGCTGGGCTGTTGGTTTATTTTGTCAAGAGATATTAAATGATGGATAATAAAGAACTCGCAACAGTACAGATTATGCTGTTGTAGATGAATTTTAACAAATAAGAGTCCTGAGAGTCTGTGTGTAATATGACAATTACCTGCCCCAAACGTTTCAAATCATCCTCTCTGACTGTTGCATTGTGTTCATCGTCTGCAAAGTTTTTAGGCAGCGCACTCGACTGTCTAAAGACTTACGCGTGCGCACACACGCACTCACACACATGGTATGACAATGAATTTTTCTGTTTATGTTTTAATAGATGGTGCAGGAATGTTGCCAATTAAAATAACAGGTTTTGGAACAAAGGAAGTTTATTGTGACAACGGATGGCTTGTTGTGATGAGAAGATATGACAATACAATGAACTTTAACAGAAACTGGACTGACTATAAGCTCGGTTTTGGGGATCCCCGCCTACAGTTCTGGATGGGCAATGAGGCCCTTCATGCGTTAACCAATCAAGGAAATTACTCCATGCTGGTTGATATGTTGTCCTGCAACGGCAATTATTACTACGTCAAATGGAACCTGTTTAGAATTAAGAACGAAACAATGAAGTATGCTGTTGACGCCATTACTCTCGAGTCCTACAACACAACGAGCACTGCTGGACTTGATGAAATCCTTGGACTTCCTTTTGGAACCACTGACAACACTGATACAACGTGTGCTGAGCGTCACGGTAGGCAATACTTATTTTATAAAAGGATAATAAACTTGAGGATCAGAGAGGTGATACCGCCTCCTGGTATTGTACCACCAGCTGGAGTAAGAGCATTCGTATGGGAAGGAAAAAGAAGGGGGAGGGGTTGTCTCACTAGTTGACGATCTTTCGCAAACAAAAGCCATTGAATGAATATACGATTGCAACGATCCCCCACTGAGGATACGAAAATTACGTTCTTCCTTGCTCTTTGGCCAACGCAGACTCAAATATGAAAATTGCGTCCCCATCTCTTTCGCTAACAATTTGAAAGTTGTCTTTTTTGTCTGCCAGTTTTAGAGATAAAATGGAAAAACATTTGCAAAGTTCAGTTCATGGTGAAAAGTAGGTCAAAGGTCAATTTCAAGGTCACATTTAGATTGCCAATATATGACTTCCTATTCAAGTTTAATAGTAACATTGGACCTATCTCTGCCAGTTTTGGAGATAAAAGGGAAGCAAAATTTGCAAACTTCAGCCCATGGTGAAAAGTAGGTCAAAGGTCAATTTCAAGGTCACATTTAGATTGCCAATATATGACTTCCTATCAAAGTTCAATAGTAACTATGGACCTATCTCTGCCAGTTTTGGAGATAAAAAGAAGCAAAATTTGCAAAGTTCAGTCCATGGTGAAAAGTAGGTCAAAGGTCAATTTGAAGGTCACATTTAGATTGTCAGTATATGACTTCCTATCCAAGTTCAATAGTAACTATGGATCTATCTCTGCCAGTTTTGGATATGAAAGGGAAGCAAAATATGCAAAGTTTAGTTCATGGTGAAAAGTAATCAGGCGGCTCAGTCCAAATTTTATCCAGAATTGTGCAAAAGATGATAACAGCATGAAATTTTCCACGATGAATGACCATTGGGTGTTTGTCAACCCCCTGATCCAAAATAGATGAACACCCAATGGTTATTCATCGGGGAAAGTTTCATGCTTTTATCATCTATTGCACAATTCTAGAAAAAAATTTGGACTGAGCCACCTGACTATACCGTACTGCACATTTTGCTTTCACCACCAATATGTACTTTTTGATAGCGTAACTCGAAAACCGTATGGAATACAAAAAAAACGGAGACCACCATCAGTGTTGGGCTTTACATGCTCTACAAAATGCAAAAAAGAATGGGTCTCTAGCATTAACGGTCCCCGAATTAGAGACAGTTTTCAGTTTCGGCATCTTATGGCCGCTACTCCCGTGAAAATGCACCGATTGACCCCAAATTCACGGAGATGAAAGATGACCTGAAGGGTAACACTTTCCAATAATATTATTGGTTAAGTCTGTGTGGTGTCTGAATAACAGGGCAAAAAAATTTTTTTTTGTAAAAAATTTTATTTTTTTGAAAATTTTGGCCCGTTTGACCTTGAAGTAAAGGTTAAAGGTCAAATCCAAGGGCATATTTGAAATCTACACATATGACTTTTGGAAAGCCGTCTGTAGAAATTTTTCCCATAACCCCTTCCATAGGGTAGATAATTAGCATTAAATTTTGCCATTTTTGGACAAGGGTGCATTGCAATGAGTGCCACACCTAGACCCCAATACGGACAAAGCCCAAATTTTACGTGGAACGAGTTGAGATTATAGGTGACCTAAATCCAAGAGATGGGTATGGGGGCCCTTACCGTCTAGGAGGAGAAGCGGTAACGGTAACTTGTAGGCGGAGCCGGCGGAACGATCCGGTCGGGACTAAAACCATGTGTACCGCCAGCGCTAACGCTGGTGGTACAATAAAATTTCGTCCTTGAGATTAACGACCATCAATAATCAAAAATTTTGATTGTGGCCGATTGGTGTGCACTTCTTCCATCATTTTGACAGACGAATATTTTCCTCTCACCTGGGAGATGAAACGACGAACATGGGACGTTATTTTGAACTGGTAATATCTCTCTGCTATCCCTCCCGGTCAAAAACGCGCCATTAGCTTTTCTGTCAATAGTGTGTTTTACCATGGCATAATCGATCTAGATGGGTAGTATTCAGACGTCACACAGCAAGATATGATCTTAATTTATGTAACCTGTTTAGAATACAGAATGAGACAATGAAATATGCTGTAGACGCCCTTACCTTTGAGTCCTACAACACAACTAGCGTGTTTAGACTTGAGGAAATCTTTGGACGTCCTTTTGGAACCATTGACAACATGGATACCCCCTCTTACATTAACATTTCGGAAACGTGTGCTGAGCAACACGGTAGGCAGTATTTATAATTGAGAAAAGAATAAAATTCCAATATAGTGATTCACTGGCTAGAGGGTATTATAACACTGATACAGTGTATGACAGCATGAAAGTGCATAAGAAATAGCTGTCTAATTAAACTACTGCATTAAAAACTGAGAGCATAATACAATTAACGAATTTGGCTGAAGTCGACTTCATTTTTCTGATATCTGCAAAACAACATTGTCCTAACTCCAAAAGTCAATAAATATAACATTATTATGATAATAATACCCAGAGGTCGGTTTCCTCAAGATAAAATTTAAACTTGTCATCTGATAGATAAATTGTCTCTTGTCAAAAAAAAAAAAAAAAAAAAAAAAAAAAAAGCGTTTAGATTATTTGTTTATATTATGTTTAGTGATGAAGACATTGAGCAATAGTGATTTTATCACATTTCACATTTATATATATTTCAGGTGGGGGCTGGTGGTTTGGAAGGTGCATTAGCAATCACCTAACTGGATATTATCCTGATTGCAGTAACACAGGTGACAATGATGAAAGGAAAGGCAAAATGAAATTCACGGCTATCACAGGATATAACTGTAACTTTGGGTGCCTGCTGCAAGCCGCTACGATGAAATTACGGCGAAATAATTAGATATGTAAAGTTCACACGGATAATGCGGAAATCGAAAAAGAAACTTTCGTCTATAATAAGGATGATGAAAAACAAATTTGTCAAGGGACACAAGGGTATATTTAATTGAAGAACGCAACAGGTGAACCGAGAGCATGTTAAATTTAAGAACATTTTTTGTTCACCACAATGATCATGATACATTATACACTTATATAATAGACATGGAGGGTACAAACGTAAATATCCAGACATCGCAACACGCACATTACCACACGGAGTCCGTAGGTACGCCCGCATATATATCCCTTAGCGTGCTGAGGGAGGCGGCCGCTGTGCAAAGTTGTAATGTCCTAGTACCATCTACATTTTTTCGTGCTTTTACTGTTAGAAATGCTTGCAAAACCTAGGGCTGCAGGCTGTAGCAAACTGGCACAGTACCACAACATTTGGCGTTGCATAGATCACGTACAAGTATTGTTCAATGGATTACAGTCATCGTTATAATAGCTGTAGCTGCTGTTGATCTCTTAACCTTTCACATATGGTGATTCTATGAGACATATTAATTTATGACGATAAAAGTGTAATTTAATTGTATGAATTTGGTGTGTGTTTCTTTATTCTAGCCACGTAGGAGAAGCATTATTGCATAATTAGATGCAGAAATAACCTTATATGCGGCATCTGGATGATAATAAATGTTTACTATAGGCCTATCCTGAATGCAAGCTATGTTTGATTTGTTACACGCGCATGGGCTCTTTTGTCTAACAACGTCTTTTCATATTATTTATATTTATCAATTTTTCGCATAACTGATTGATTTTACGGAAATACAGAGTTAACGAAATGAGATATATTTAATGCTTTAGCTGTTATTTGTGCGTTAATGAATTTAATCATTGTCATCCCCTTGTAAAAATGAGAGAACTGATCTAGGGCCGCTTAATTTGATTGATTGTTTTACGTTTTAATGTATTTGTTATCTGACATTGCACACATTTAAAAACATTTTCGACAAAGATAAATTTGCAACCCATAAATAGGTTAATACAAAGACGAAAGGCAGAGTCAGTTGAAATGGCTAACTGATGCAAATAAAAACCATTGATGCATATCAAGTATCAAGGTAAAATTCCATCATAGTAATTAAAAATCAAAATTTCAAGATAAGAAATTGGAAGTTTTAAATGCTAGCTTTTAAAACTTTTTGCACTCGTTATTAAATAATCCATTGATATTTTAATTTTGATTTTGGTCTTTTGAATGTCTCAGATACACGTATTAATATTTGGCAGTTTATATTCATTTTAGAAGGTTATACATGCTATGATTAGGGCCATTACTTTTTTTGTGGACAACTTTTTGCGTGTATTGAACCGTGTCACGTTTCAGGCGTTATAGTAAATAAATTTACTTACTTGCATTTATATGTGATTTTTATCTACTTGCATTTTCTGTGTGAGGTCATTAGAGGTATAGACTCAAAGCAGAGTCCATTAAGTTCGTTTATCTTCGGTATGTAGAGCACCGTCCTTGAGGTACCGCACTATTGGTGAATTTTCCCTTTTTACTTGATTTAACCAAGTTGTACAGGTGTATATACTTTATTGCCTCCTTTTGGTGAGACAGGCAGAAATACAGGAAACAACCGCTTCCAGCGACCCCGAAGGCCTGAAATTTGTTTAAAAGATTGCTTAATTAATTGGAATAAAATCTACTTTGCATTCCCCATGAAAAAACCATATGACTAATTAGTTATGTCCTTCAGGCAAGATATGTAATGGAACCTAGGCCCCACGTCGCCCACACTCGTTGCTTTGATAATTGTGGTTCCCAATCATCATTAAACGGCATCTGATAAACCTTTGTAACTGGCAAAACTTTTATTTGCATTATTTATTTGCACTTTCAAAAATGATTGATTTTACGGTAGAACAAATTGAAAGAAATGACAAATTTTGAATATGCAATCAATTGTGCCCGCCTGTTTTGATCCCTTTGGGAATAAAGAGATAGCTTAGCTGAGACCACCTTAGTTGATTGGTGACATGAAAATCATGTTTTAATAAATTTGTTATCAATCATTACCGAATGAACGTTTCAGTCCCATTGGCTTACAGTGCCGCATAGTCCTATCGCAGAGTCCTATAGGGTACACTATAGTTATATCGCAAACTTTTTTCTGATGAGAGATGCTTTCATATATGTTTCCATTAAACTTTGAATGAAATCATTGTAAATATGTTTAACATCATTTTAGCGCACAACATATTAAAGGCACATAAGGGTTATCCATCAGAAATCTCGGATAAATTTTCAGAATGTACCAAAATCGTCTTTTTGAAATCAGGATACCGCCAAGAAATACGTTATTTTAATTTTCCAATATTCCCTTCCACTAAACAAAGTGTTAGATCAACTACAGCGTCCTCCACTTCCTCCAGGCAATGTGTTAGTTGAGCTTTATCATATGCGTTTAAACGTTCTCTACTTCAACGTGTCACTGTGCTAGATGAGCTCCATTTTTACGAGGCAGCGTGTCACAGGTGGTGACTCTCAAGCAAACAACAAGGAAAACAGCCCAAAAGCAATTATGCTCCAAGTGAAAGGAGCATTTTAGTTCAACTCTGAATTTACAGAGAAAAAGGATTGATATGGAAAAATTGCTTTAGTTGCTTAGTCGCTTAATTTAATTGAATCCCTGCACAAGCAAAATTGTAACCAAGTCCAGGTCAAAAACCTTGGGAAAGGCTAAATTATAGACTCAGCAGCGGCAGCCACAGCAACATGACCCTCAAAATGAGCAAAAGCATTCAGACCCAGACACTTGCGAATAATTGTGTCAATCCCATCATATGGATTAATCTGAAGCTAGTTGTGATCTGATGCTTTAGTCTGTCAGGTACAGGGGTTCATTGCTACCAATAGGGTGACCAAAGTTCATCGGTACCATGTGAAAGTTAATTTAGTTTAACAGTTAATGGTAAATAGGGGTCATTGATTAAAAAGCTTTGACCAAATGATATCTGGTTCTACAATTTTTATAGACTTTATTTAATGGAGTAAGATAAACAAATATTGAAGACCGCTATTCACAGTAAAATGTGCCAAATTTTTTCAAGTCGTCAGTAAAAAGCATATCTCGTTGTCCGTTGGGAAAATGTGTACCTTCTAACCAATAGAAAACCTATATTGCCACTTATAAGGTAATTTGACCTTGACATTGGTGTTTTTGGAGTGATTGGCTTGTGTGCTTAGCAGTACTCACTTGTTCTCTCCTAACTTTGCGGAAAAATTGTCAGAAAGTTTCATTTTGTCCAAGTGCTTGGTGCAATTCAATGCATTGTTTTCTGTTGCTGATCGAAAAGTATATTGTGATTCCATAATACATGTAGGTTGACATGTCTGATATAATATTTGGATCACGAGTGAAAAAATAATTTATTTAATGCTTAATGTACTGTCGGTAGGGTGTATTTTCCTCGTTTTTTAAACATTCAGTGACAAGCAAACTAAAGTCGCTCAAAAACAATGAACTGATCTATACAAAATGTTATCACATCTTTTACCTTAAATGGTGCTGGAGAGTTCGTTCCTTAATGTAGGATAACAAATGTATTAAAACATGATATAATCAGTCACCTTAATGGTCTTTGCTGAGTTCTCTTATTTTACCAAGGGGATATAAACAAGTGAAATCCATTAAAGCACAAATTACTGTACGCACAAAGCATCCAATTTCATTTAACTTTGTGTTCCCGTAAAATCGATCATCTTTAGACATATAAGGCAGTAACATAAATATCAATTCCGCGACCAACACATCAATTCAATGTGTAACAAAAGTAATCATATTCTGTTTGAAGTTGGAATATTTTAAGAATGGAACAACTGCGCTTTTCTAAGCAGATAAAACATTGAGGTCCAATAATTAATTTATATCATGATAAAACAAAATTTTATATGCTATATATTTATTAAAATAAATAGATAGATAAATAAATAAATATAACTAATATAACCAGATATTATAAGACAACAGAACCCATGTACGTTTAACAGATTAAACATAGCCGGCATTAATTGCTTCTACAGCGACTGCTAATGCGATAAAATATAAAATACATAATGCAGGTAATAAAAGCTCTGGGGAAAGCATGAGAAGATATCAAAACATCAAAAACGATAGATAAAAGTAACCATACGGACCCCTTTCAGTGTCAGTACAGTTGTCGTACACCCTCCTTGCTGCTTCCTTGAATAGCAAAGCGTTGGCGGCACAGCCGTCCATGTGAATTAGCACCCAAGTTGTGAGAATAAGGAAACATGCAACAAAATTAAGTCAAGTTAATTAAACTTAAATCTTCATAAATTGTAACGCCTTATAAATCATCAAATGTGAAAGGGAAAGAGTTCAACACAGGTTCAACTATTTTAAGCCTCGGTCACAACCGGCCGTGCGGGCTCTTACGGGCTGTTTGCTTCTAAATTTTGAGCAGAATCTCACGTCCCACGCAAGTCCTTCTTACGTAATTTTGAGTTCGCAGACAGCCCGTAAGCACGTACGGAGGATGTTGTATGGTGACCATTTTTCAAAATATTTAAAAACTCGATGGCACCCCGTCGCTGGACGCTCGAAGAATGCGGATGCATGTAAACTGTCATATTTAGTTGTCCAGTTTCTGTCACATGTATTTTGTAGACATTTCTTCGATATTTGTTCAATTTACTAGTGTTAAACTTTGAGTGTCTGCACTAATAGCTGATATATATATATATATATATATATATATATATATATATATATATATATATATATATATTAGATTGCTTTTAAAATCCTTTTACTTTTTTAATTTGAAGCTAAATCACATGAACGAAGGTGGTAGTTTTTACTTTTACGTTTTTTCCTGGCCATTTCTTTTTAAAGTGCTGGAGACAAATATCACATTTATTGACATGTGTTCAGAAATATACATCTCTATATTTCTTTTTTGCTCCTTTTATTCTAATTTTATCTTTTTATTGAAATTTCTTTATAAATTTGATGCTCAGCCAATGCTAATTCTTTCAATATCGACAATACTTTTTCATTTGAAGTTTATTCAGTCTAAATGAATGCATGTAGGCCTATCACCTTAGAACAATTGATTGCGTTATTAACGTATTATATTCATATTTCAGAACTACAATCTAATTGGCTGACTTCAGAAGGCACGTGACTGAGGGAACCACGCCTAGCCTTCAGTCCGTATTAAGGAACTGGACACACTCATGCAAACGAGCGCAAACGTGCTTACAGTTATAACATACAGTTGAACAGTTTTATGAACTGGTGAACTGGCGCCACCCTGAGCTTCAGAGATAACTTGACACTAACCTCTTCACTATAGCCTATCTTCATCGTGTCAAGTTACCTCTGACCACATTCGATTGCCTCCGCCGCCCGCCAATCAAATTTAAAGCCCGCACTCAATGCCTCATTGAACGATCTAGCCAATGAACGCGAACGAGTCAAAGCGCGCTTTGTTCAAATCCGGACCAATCAAAGATAAGGCTGAATATCAGGGACTTGCCGTAACCTGTGGGCAGCACGCAAAATACATCATCCCTCAGTAGATAATTATGCAGGGCATCAAACTGCTCTGGTTTCAATTCCGATATACTCCATGCTTTCTTTGTGTACGGTTATGCACTCGGAACTACTCGGATGTCTCCGCACTCGACAATAACTATGTTGTTAGTATGGAGCTTGCGGAATCAGCCGAGGATTGCCGATTGACGGTCAACCAATCAGCGTTTTCACCAAACTTTGGTGAAAAATTTTGAAACATGGATTCGATTGGCTTATATAAACTAGGTCAAACTATTTTCGTCAGAGGTAACTTGACACGATGAAGATGGGCTATAGTGAAGAGGTTAGTGTCAAGTTATTTCTGAAGCTCAGGGTGACTGGCGCCTGATCTTGTAGTGATTTTAGGATTACATATTGGTTCTCGTAGTTGAAAATTTTTTTTGCTGATATAATTCATAAGCTATGTACCTTAGGTATCAATCATAATTCTTTTTAATTGTTCCAAACAACGAGTTCGGACGAATCCGATTCTATTAAAACCCTTTCGGCTACTCAAACTATCTACACGATGAATTAAACGTTGGGGATAAAGGTGTGTTTTTTTCACCACATAGTTGGTCTAATCTCTGGTAAGATCATTATTTAAAGTCGATTAGCTATCACATGATATTTTTTTTCTTAATTGACGTTGTAGAATTGCATTTGTTAATTTTAAGTGTTTATAACGCTGTAATCGTAAACTAACGAGTGACGGAACTATTTCACCCGAATAAATTTACATTTCTTTTTGGAGTTTTCAATTTCCAAACAACCCAGAGACGATTATAAAAGTGGTGGTTATATATACAAGCTTTTTAAAATATATGTAATCTAGAAAACACATAAAAATTTTGCAAATTGTCAAATGATATCTTTGCCCAAATTTTGTCCACGTATTGAGTTCACTGTTTGCAGTGCCTTATGTCGCACATTGTTTCACGTGAATGTTTTAACTACCGATTGTTATTAAAAAAAGATATAGTATTTAATTTCAGTTTCGCCCTGGTCTATCTTATTAACAGTGCTAAAACATGACGGCTAATTTAAACAAGAAATTAAGATATGCTGTATATTTTTTTCAATTTATCATACAGCAAACTTTGATAAATCCCATTCTTTTTATAACAAAACCCTCCATTTTTTATAATTTGCCTTCATCCTTGTACGCATACTCTATGGATATTCTAACATCACTTGTGAAACAACGTTTGAATCTGAAACCAAAATCGGTAAGAAAGACCAACATTTTGAAACAGTGCACCAGGTTTCCAAAATTCAGTATCGTTAATTTACTTAATTTTCATGAATTTTCGCCAAGCTTGCATGTGCTGGTATGTATTGCGTTCGAATGGTCCTTTTCATGTGCAAAAAAATCCAATTTTCTGATGTGTGTATCTTGCTATGAAAATATTTGCGTTTCTACTGAATAAAATAAAATATGCATTAAACTGTTTTTACATGCAATTTATAAAAACTTGGGTTCAGGTTAATTATCATGCATATGCACATACAAATCTGTTTGCAATTGATACTTTTAAAATATATTTGATTCTGCAATCCTTTATTTCAAATCTTAATAAATTGTGTTATAGTAAAGCACGTAGTGTTTTTTGTTTTTGTCCAACCCGTGTCGAGGTGGGACAAGTCTGTTTTATTTTAAGGGGTTACAAGAGAGGCGGGTCCATTTTACTATAGGGGTGACAGGTGGGGAGAGTCCATTTCATTTGAGGGGTGACAGGTGGGAAGAGTCCATTTCATTCGAGGGGTGGCAGGTGGGAAGAGTCCATTTCGTTCGAAGGGTGACAGGTGGGGAGAGTCCATTTCGTTCAAGGGGTGACAGGTGGGAAGAGTCCATTTCGTTCGAGGGGTGACAGGTGGGGAGAGTCCATTTCATTTGTGGTGTGACGGGTTGGGAGAGTCCATTTCGTTCAAGGGGTGACAGGTGGGGAGAGTCCATTTCGTTCGAGGGGTGACAGGTGGGGAAAGTCCATTTCAATTGAGGGGTGACAGGTGGGGAGAGTCCATTTCATTTGAGGGGTGACAGGTGGGGCGAGCCCACTTTACTTGGGGGGTGACAGGTGGGAAGAGTCTATTTTAGTTTAGGGGTGGCAGGTGTGGCAATTACATTCTACCCGAGGGGTTGCAGGTGGGGTGAGCCCATTCTCTTTTGAGGGTGAAAATTACGGGTTAAAACAATATAAAGAATTGCGCAACAATTAGTTGGAAGTTAAAACTATACGATTTCATTCCATTTTCCAAGAATTTCTTTCAAAATAAACAAGTATGCCAGCAAGGTTTGCAAGGCAGGAGTTGTCAACATTTTATTAACATAATTGAAAAGTACATGAAGCTCTACTATGACAAGATTTGAAATCAAACAAATAACTTGGATTATTCAGTATATTTTTGTGACCTGGTGATGGAAGTAGGAAAATTAAAAATGATCTTTACATGAAATCTTTTATTAAACGAAACACGTTCATGAGAGGAGTAATTTTAACATTTGTGATCAATACAATACCATCCCAAACTATTTAGCGAATTTCAGTGAGAGTTGCAATCTTTAAGCTATCTGTATTTGGTGCTTAATTTCATTATAGTATAAAACTATTGTAGAAATTGAAACAAATTTATCAAAGTACGATTGTAAGTACAAATTATTGCTGCAGGTATTTCTAAAATATTTTGAATACAATTTGTTTCTGTGTTTAAAAAAATTATTGCCCAAATAGGAATTACTTGGCCACAAAAAAAATTTGGGGCACAATAAAAAAAATCCAAAAACTATTTCAAGTTGAACAAATAAGGTAATACCAACATAAATAGCAAGAGCAATATTGATATATTAATTAAACTTTACAGAAAATTTTGAGAGCGCTCGACAAGTTATTACATGGCTAGCAGATCAATCATTTCTCTTATTATAATTACCATTTTAATACTTCATATCAAAATAAACAACCACAGAGAAATGCGTTTATTCAGTTTTAAGATAATAATGTGCATATAAAAGCGTCGTGTTCCAGAATCCAAACAAAAGACTGGGTTACTTGCAGGTGCCGTTTATGGAGTAAGTCGGAAAATGTGGTGCATCTGAAATACGAAAAAAATATTTAGTATTGATACTTGCGTATGATAGATATATAAGGTTTATTCTTATAATCAAAATAACTAACATCTTGTTGACATTTCTGAGTTTCAGAAAAAGGTTTGGTTAGCGCACCTTAGATAATGGTATGAAATGAATGCATGTGTCGAATTTACGTTGGCCGTCAAGCTATTGCACTAAAAATTGAATTTAATAATACCGGGTATGTATATATATAACATGCCTTGATATTGTTAGCGTTGTAATCTATGGACAACATGAGACACCTTACATGCAGACGGTTCAACCTCCACGTACAATAATATTCTTTTTAGTTAGCATTTAACTTAGTGCATTGAGAAACCGTGTGTGTGCGCGTGTATGTAGGCGCACTCGCTAGTGTGTTAAATATTTAATGAGTACTTACCTGAAAAAATCCCGACTGCTTGTCCATCTACAGCAGAAAACAGCTGACGTTTCACGCCATTCGTCTAAAAGAACCATTAAAAAGTATTAAATAACTGCAAACTACATACGTCTTTACAAGTAAATGGGGAACACATTTTTGTATCAAAACTCAGTATTAAAGATCACTATAATCTTTATTCGTCATATTCATTGCGGTCATGCCACCCACATTGATTCTCATTCAGTTGTCTAGGGTTAAATTTTTTTTTTCAAAACGATAGAAAGTTTACGGTGCTAAAAGATTTCAAATAAATTTAAATGTAGCTCATTGTTCATTCGTGTGCACTAATGTTTCTGCATGTATTCTGATATAGAACATATCAAAGACGTTATAAACATTTGACTAAACTTACGCGCTTCTAGTGTTTTATTACAAAGATAATTGTAGGGGCCTACATATAATGATGCTTGCAAGATATATTTTCTTCTACGCCTCATAAAAGCTTGAACTTGAGACTGTACCTTGCATATCCTGCGTCTGTACTTTACGGTGTCCAACTGTCGAGTGACCAGTTTGGAAGATAACTCATGCTGCGATGAGTGGCTTATTGTTATGTAAATATCAACAGGTAGGGTTCATTATAGGGGAGGGGTCGTGGCTCAAACCATTCTCACGAGAAAGAGCAAATGTACATAATCTAATAGTTTCTTAGAAAAATAACTTTATTCCCTTAGACATCTGATGTATTCAGACGTTCTTAAACTACCGCTATTACACGTTAGATATTGAACCCGTTCATCTATAACTACGTTTGCTTTGCACCCGTTTCAAGTGCCAAGCCTTGGTGTGGGGTTCGGGGCCTGCTTAAGGGCCTCGAAAATTTTTGGTGTTTTAGAGAGAAAACAGTGTCCTTTGGTGAGGTTTAGAACTGTGATTTAGCTAGTCAAAATTCTTATTTCAAGAGGGGAATATTAGTGTGATACATTTTTCAGAAACCGAAGGGGAGGGGGGGTCAGGACCCCCCCCCCCCTTTGAAATCCGCCACTGATAACAACTTAGTGTGTCCTGGATCCACGTATTTATCAACATGATGATCAACGTCAGAGAGGGTATGTGCGTTTTTCTGATATAAATTTTCCGTTAAATAAAAGCCTAAAACCCTAGTTCTCTACCTGTTTTCTCGGGCAAATCAGAGGAAAATTCTGTGCAGACACTACAGCTAGGTATAGCTTTTTATATTGATGTATTTATTTCTTACAGATGGGGTTTGGTTAATAAATTGCTACTATTTGGTACTATATTGTCTGTAACTGCCAAGATCCAAGAGTGCCATCGGGTGCGAACGACTTGTTTGAAAAATAAATATGTAATGAAATTATTTTAAAAAAATAATAAAATAAATAAAAAACATTGTCATAACGATGTATGTTTCAAAGATAAGGCCTAAAACAGACATTGAATATCCAATTCTAGAGGGAGAGGGTATTACTAAGAGACCAATCTATACCCCCTCCCCTGCCAGTCCTCATATATCAAGGCCAATACGAATGGTCGAAGTTTACGATGCGATCTGTTTCTTAGCTTCTCCCTTGATACGTGCCTAATTGGAGACTGTTACTTAACTGTACATGTCTCATCTTTGTCTAGTCAGTGTGATTTAACAGTGCCGCAATGCATCCAAATGCACATGAGCAACTTTCCACATCTGAAAGCGAAATTTTACTATCAAGTTTAGGAAATTTTACAAAAATCATTTTAAACAGTATAGACTACCCGACATAATCATCATTATGTCTAGTAGCTTGTTTGCATTTTTTCTTTAAGTAACCTATCTCTGTGTTGTACAGCCAGTCTATGACAATAAACAACCTTGCATCAATAAGAAACGCCCCGTGCGAACACGTCCTGGGCAGTATTATGTAGCCCTTTCCTTTGTTCTTTTAACATGTTCAGGTAAAATTTCTCAAAGATTTTTGTAAACATTGAATAAAAAGCCTTGCGAAAATATTTTTTATTAAATATCATAAAAGAAAACGTACCTATTATGCAGCAAAAGTAAAAAACGCAAAGTTACGATCTGACGGAAACCCTCAAGAAAATTGACAGGAAATGAAACTACCAAACTACTATTAATCATTATAATATGGCAGTAAAGTGTCTCTTAACTCACTCTAAACACATTAAGTAATGACTCACAATGCTGACCCTACTTTTGTTACTTATTTGCCCAATAAAAAACGGGAATATCTCACATGACTAGCTGGTGCTGTCATCAAAGCTATCCATACGAACACATTTTATTGGCTGCTTGTTTTCTTTTTTACCACAAATATTTCATCAGTTTCATTCAAGTATTTATTAGGAATTGCAATCATCCAGAATCTCATTTCACAACTTTTTGTATTAATATTGAATCTGTTAAGTGTTATATCAAGATTTCTCATGTTAACCTTATTATTATTATTATTATTATTATTATTATTATTATTATTATTGATACTAGCACATTTGGTACAATGGCTATGATCTAACAATATATAATACATGATGTATTGATGAATGCACTATAAAATATTGAGATAATCAGTAATGTATCTTACTGTCTGATGCATGTCCCAGGAATTATTTTTGCACTTATTGCTATACATATATGACAGATTATTGTTATTATCAGGTATATTTCTTGTAGAACATATTGATTGCTGTTTAAATTATTTCTTGTCAAAATAAAAAAGGACTGCACCCCCCTTCAAATAATCCTGGATCCACCCCTGTTATATAACTGCTGCCTCTACTTCTTCAAGGTGACTCTTAGCCTAGAAAATGAATATTTCCATAATGAATTTGGTGAATTGAATATTAGAAGAATCCAGTATCAATAAACTCAATAAATATTCAAATGGCACAATATAAGGGGTGTGTCTTTCAGGGACTTAAGATGATTTGAAATGTAACAGCGTTAATTCAGAGTAATGAATATATAATATCCACGTGTAGGTTAATTATTTCATTCAAAATCTTAACAAAGGGCACCGTGGATTCTTGTGCAGGCAAGATTAAGATATCTACTAGAATCTGACTATCTACTTCCTACATTAAGGGCGCATTCCCAGAGCTTTTAGATCGATCTAACTCCCTGGGGGTTCACACTAAATTGCTGTCGGCCGAGTGCGCACGGTAGTTAATTAATACAGCTTTTAGTAGGCGGGGCAGACGCTTAAGCCGGCTAAGCTGACAGTAATCTAGTGAGACTCCCCACAGGGATAGATCGATCTAAAATCTGTGGGAATGGGGTCTTAGTGTTAATAAAAAATGTTCTTACCCATAAGAGGAAGGAAACAGAAGCTCTGCTAACTTGTTTAACCCTTTCCACATTTAAGGAATCAAGTAGAGCCCTTGCGCTGATGGCAGATGCTTTGGAGACCTTTTTGGCGTCAAAATGTTCCATACCATGCATCATACCCTGTTCACCTTTGTGGACCATTACTTTTCTGACAAACTTCCAATTCTACAAATAAAAAGATTCTTCCATCATTATATTACTAAAAAAATACTGTTGTAGTAAAGTTAAAGAATTCCAAGATGAATTTTTTTGAAGAATGGGTGTATGTTGTAAAGAAAATTGTTTACAATTCAATTAATCCCAAATTAACAAGTAAATAAAAATGAGTGGAAAATGTCAAAGTCACATAAAGTTTTAGCTGATTGATTAATTCCATCACAAATAAGTAAGCTTCCATGATAAGGATAAGAGATGCAAACTTAATTTGTGAACATTACAAGTATGATCTTACAATTTATTTTCGAATATTTAGTTTTGGAAGACGTTAACAAGCACTTACAGAGATTGCTTAATGAGGAAATGCTGAATAATTGATAGAAAAATTTAAATGGAAGAGAGTTCAAAAGCGGATGGAATGAAAATAAGTAAACATGTGATCAGCTTGGAGAGATCAAGTATAAATACATGTACTAATACCCTATATAGGAGAAAGTTGGCAAAGAAATGTTTAATAAAAGCTTTAACTCGTTGTCATCATAACTGTTTTTACCAAGAGTATGTGTCTACAACTACTGTTCGATAGGAGTGATATGGATGAAAATATAGAGCTACCATACTTGGAAGCATATTCAATCGCAAAATGTTGAAAATAACAAATGTTTAATTTTTTTTCCATATTTCATTTCAATCCAACAAAGGAACACACACACCATTAAACTGTCTGTGAGCATTGAAACTGTGGCTTATATATACTGCATAGGTAAGTCCCATTAGGACTGTACCACAATGAATGAAGAATTATGTAATCTAAATAATAAGCTCTTTCTTGAATAAGAAGTAAATATTATAAACTTATATCCTAGCCAACCCATTGTGTCAATCAATTGTGTGCCAATAGAATATTTATAACTGAACTATTTAATACATTACGTACTGATGCTAGCTTCTCAGGGTAACCCAGCAATAAAACTACAGCATGTAAAATAGATTTCACATCTTGAGGGGGGGCGGCCAATGATTTAAGCTCTGTTAAGTCGGCGGTCTTGACGGTTGACATAGTCTGTTCTGCACTCACTGTATCTGAAAATATAGAAAATGTACCTGATATCCCAAATTATTAACTTCTTTACCTCCCTCCCCCTCTTGTGGGCATTTGATTCCCTTAACTGAGACAATTAAATGTGTCTCTCTGTAAAGTTCTCTCTCAGGTAATATATCGTGTAATTTCTCCATGCAGTGGTGACAGGTGCTTCGATCTTGAAAGAGATACAGAAAAAAAGCTGTTCATACAGTGAAAATTTTAATATTTCATTACAATCATACATTTGAAAACTTTGTTTGATCCACCCCAGTAGCCATTTAATTATCTAGTTCACCGCCACTGCCCTAGATTGACTACATTCCCCCCCTTAATCCAGTGCCCTTGCTTGAAATATAACACGACTATGTACAGCCACCTGTGTTTATCTAATCCATATTATTTATCCATACAGAGATCACTGTATAATGACTTAGTTTTAGAGCATAGAGCACCTGTGGGTCCCGTTTTTTACACCTACCTTCGCACCCTTAATATATACGTTGGTTTCATCAACACAGTAACGCTAAGAACTTAAGTGTTTAAGGAATGTTGTGATGGGTCAACAATGTCAACTGCCCCCCGCGGTTTCTGTCGTAATTTAATCGCTGATATCATAGCATTCTTCATTGTGTTCCAATCACAACCGGCACAACTGACGCAACGGTGGCTTTGTGTTTCCTCTAGAAGACTTTCAGCGCGTTTTTAATTCTTTTAAAGGGATGTAACGTCGCTGCTTCGTCTTAGGGACCTGCTAATTGGTGTTAAGTATCTGCAGCCAAGGAATTATCAACTGCCTTACTACAACGGGCCGGTTTGGAAGTATCCTAACGTTAAATAGAGACCAGTCTTCAGGTTTTTACATTATTTTGAAATGAATGAAGAAAGTTTTGGCATTGGTATTTTGTATAATCATTTTATACAATGAGGTTCAAATTGTTTTAAAAGCATGGAAACATTGAAATTGAAATAAATGGAAAAGTGGATGCTTTAATATTCAATTTAAAAATGGAAATATAAATGTGTTATTTCCAACCAGAGAAGTGGTAAAAAATCTTTAAAAAACAACACCATATGTCAGTACAAAATACCTTTATTGTGATTTCAGCATTCTATAATAGAATTTGGTTCTACATGATCTGATGTATGTATATTACAATTCGCTTTCAACTAGGCATATAAATATTCTGCTTTTCTTTTATCTACACGTATATTACAAGGACACTTGATATCTTCACAGTGTCATTAAAATAACAATCAGGACAGGGCCATACTTGGAATGTGCATATATAAATATATAGACTCATTAATTCATACCATCTCAACATCAAGGCACAACAGGGATTGCTTGCTATGATTATCCATCAGTGACTAGACCATAGTAGAAGCTGATATCTGATATATAATGTTTTGATGTTGTTTAACCCCCCCCCCCCCCCCTCCCACCCCCCTCAAGTAACAGCAGGGAGATATGTACTGGTACCACAGTCAGAGGACCAGCTACTGGCACCCCTACATACTGCTGGACATATACAGTGCTTTGGGACACTCTTAATATGAGCACTTGATGATTGGATGGATTAAGTAAAATATTACAAAGAGAGGCACACAAGCCCACCTTAGTTTGGCCCTTCATATAGGTTGCCTTAATCAGTAGTGCAAAAATACAAGTCAACAATAACAGCCAGCCTGTACATGGTTGAAATTCTCATTTGTGAAATATAATAATTTGTATCTATATATAATATTTTACATGTAAAAATGTTAACAAAATGACTGTTCATTCTCATACCCTGTATAGTTATCACTCAGAGGTTAACAATTCAACACAGGATTTCAGTAAATAAAATACTTCAATATGCACAAATATACACCATGCTTCAAGCTCCTCTTCCCCAATCCTTATTTTAGGAGTTACTACACACAAAGCTAAACTAAGGAATGTTGGTGGACTTAAGAAATGAAATCTGCAAATTTGGGCACAGCAAACATGGAAAGCATCTTAAAATATAAAATAATTCTGTACATAAATGTGATGTTATGAAATGTGGACTTATGCCTGTATTCTATAGATGCTTAATCAGTCTTTAACCTTGTTAATATTCACTGTCTGATCCCATTAAAATATAGTGAGATTCCACTAAAAACCTCCAGATTTCATTAAATAAAACCAGAATTAAAACAAAAATGTCCTCACAAATAAAACGTTGTGACTGCAAGTACTGGGAAATATGTGTATAATTATTCAATCCTTAAAAATGGGGACAAAATATAAAATTCTAATCACGTGAAAAACCCCCATCCTCATCTCAAATGTTAAATGCTGAAAGGATTCTCTGTATTTTCTCTTAACAGTTTTCAAGTAATTACTAAGTTGCTAGTATCATCAATAAACATAAAATTGATATAGATAAAAATGAGTCAATCCATGATTATGTTGGCTTGGTATGATATCAGTGCTGACACCTACAGGACAAGGCAAAGCCTGAACACTGCTGCCATCTATGAATATGTCAACCCACTACAGGCTTTCTTCCATAACATTACTAGTCTAATAGCATTCTAGTTCCAATGCCCAGTTCTGGCTCAGCACATGTACATGATTACATTACAAATGACAGGCATGACTATCCCCAACTGTCTGTTTCTGTTAATAGTCATATCCTCAGTTCTTGTTCCGACTCAGAGGAACCACCAACGTGATTCAGAGAATGTTTGGACCTGGACCTGTGTGGTGTGCTGTGACCAGACACACTACGACTGGCTCCGTGGGACACTAATGGCGAGATGGAGGGACTGCGCGTGGCGAGGGGGGATAACGTGGGGGTGAAGGAGGGTGATAAAGCAGGAGAGGTGAATGTAGAATCATGGCTGATGGGAGATCGCGGCAGACTGGCAGACAAAGTCATCTGACTGGTTCGTGTAGAGTTAATGGCTGATGAACCTGTTGAGGCAGTGTAATGTGATTTTGGCATGGCGGCCTGTCCCCCGCCTCCAGCTCCTCCCCCGCCTCCATCCGACTGGAAGCCATCTTGATTGGAGAGAGATCGGGGGATCGGTGGAGCATTCGTAATAATTGGGGGAGGTATTGTCCTTACTTGCTGGGGATTCATATTATTTTTCATAGGCCGTTGTGGCACTATTTGTGTTGGCTGTTTTTTAGGAGTAATACTTTCATCTTTCAGACGTGCAATTTCTGCAAAGACGTCTGCCAGTGGGTGATATTGCGGCCCCCAGTCTAATAAATAGTCCCAGTTATAGGACCCACTGAATTCCTCCTCACTGTTTATAACACTGGACAGAGATCCAGCGTGCGAGGGCTCGGTTTCCGTGAAACCAAACTCCCTGGTACCATCCATGATGGCAAACTCTTCGTCTGCTTCAACCTCGTCTAACTTGGCATTGACAATGAGGCCAATGTCCAAGCCATCGCCCTCTCCTCCACCTTCCTCTGAAAACTGATGCATACTTTCCACAGATGACGTAGGTTTTGAGTCAAATTTGATTTTGGAGCTATCGATACCCAGCCGTGCCAAGTATTCCTGATGATTATGAACACTGTGTTCTGATATGTTGTCATCATCTTGCTGAATTCCTGAATCTGGCATCCCAGAGCGGTGATGAAGCTGAGTTGACGGTGCCTGATTAATACGGCTAATTTCCTCATCATCCTCGTCCCCGTCATCCGCAGACCCACGCCCACTGGAACTATGGGATTGATCAGATATGTCTGAAGTGGTGATATTATGGCGACCATCATAGCTGTGTATTTCGTTATATCTTGGTGGTGCTTCAATGCCAGCAGGGGGCAGTGCCATGTCCACATGGTCAAAGTTGTCCCCCACTGCCTGCTGATAGTTGTTGGCTGGCTTCCTCTTCCGTTCCCGCCCCCATTTACACACAATGGAGATGACAATAACCAGGATGATCACCAGTATGGAGAACACGATCACCAACACCAGTGGTGCGCCAGTCAGCACAAACCCTGCTGTTGCCGCCCCAACGTTACACCCAGCACAAGAGTAGTCAATCTGCACCTCTGCGGTCACGTACGCCTTCTGGGAGCCTTCCTTCCCGCTGTCTGCCATGATCACCAAGGCCTGCACGCCACTCTGGACATCACGACGGTTGCGGTTGTGAGCATTCAGCGAGTAGCGGGGCACAAAACGTTTTTTACGTTTGGTTGTCTCCGAGAAAAGTTTCTTGACTGTGATGTTACCAGACTTGGAATCAATACTGAAATAGTCCTGCGGCTCCTGAAACTGGTACAGAATGCGGCCGTCGGGGCCACTGTCGCGGTCCGTAGCACTGACCTGTCCTATGACGTACCCTACCTCAGCATTACCCGGGACATCAAAGGTAAACTTACTGGATGTAAACACGGGCTCAAATTCATCCACACTTTCAATGTTCACCAAAACAGGGATGGAAACTGGAGTTCCACCCAAGTCAGCGGCGGTAATTTTGAATCGATAACTGTTCATGGATTCGTAGTCAAAAATGGCCACAGTTGTGACCTCTCCTGTGTTTGCATCAATACTGAAAAGACCTTCGTCCTCGATGATCCCATACTTTAATTGGCCGTACACTCCAGCATCTTTATCATTGGCATGAGCTGTGAAGACGCTGGTTCCTGCAGGCTCGTTCTCTCGTACTTTCTCAATATACATCATGACAGGGAAAGATGGCTTATTGTCATTGACATCTGTGACATTCACAATGACAGTCACAATTGACGACAACCTGTTCTGACCCGAGTCTTGAGCTTTGACAATCAATTTGTGCTCCTTATTTGTGTCGTAATCCAGTGATTTAGTTGGAGCAATAGCGATGGTTCCAAATGTTGAGTTAATGGTGAACAGGCCATTATCGTTGCCAGAGGTGATGCTGTATTCCACCTCCTGGTTGCTGCCAATGTCTTTATCAGTAGCAACAACCTGAAGGAATGGTTCGCCTGACGTAAAGTTCTCCATCACCGTAGCAATGTAAGGATTCTGGGTAAATGTAGGTGGCCAGTCATTGATATCATCAACAATGATATTGACAGTTGTGTTTGTACTCCTTGGTGGCGTCCCTTTGTCTGTGGCTGATACAACCAGAGTATAGTAAGCAGTGCTTTCACGATCCAAGGAACCAGTCAGAAAAATCTCCCCTGTAGAGCTGTCGATTTCAAAGGAATTATTCAGGTTGCCTCTGATGATAGCGTAGACGATCTTCTGGTTGGCTTCGGAGTCATCTTTATCCTGTGCTTTCAGGGTGAGGATGACATCACCCTTGGTGCCATCTTCTGGAACATGGACACTGGAAAGAAACATAAGGCAAGGTTAACATGGAGGACTTCAAATTGATATAAAATCTTTTAGATTCAGCCATTTTCTGTCAAAAATTGAACAGCAATACTGAAACATAATAGGATACAATCAATCAAAAATCCATTTACCACAGCTGAGTATAAGATCCATTTGTCTCCCAGCTGCTATCTGTTGTCATCTCTTTCATTTGTTTGAGTGTGTATACCAGCACAACTAGCAATTTATTCAATATTTCTCTACACATATCACATATCTGCAGTTATTGTTCTCTATATTTCTCTACACATATCACATATTTGCAGTTATTGTTCTCTATATATTTCTCTACACATATCACATATCTGCAGTTATTGTTCTCTATATTTCTCTACACATATCACATATTTGCAGTTATTGTTCTCTATATATTTCTCTACACATATCACATATCTGCAGCTACTGTTTTCTATATTTCTCTACACATACAACTTACCTGTAGTTTTTCTTAGTAAACTCAGGTGAATGGTCGTTGATATCAGTGACCTGTATCCTGACGGCCACCACATCGGTCAGTGGCGTCCGGCCGTGGTCAGTGGCCTTGATGACCAGCTGATAGGTGTGCTGACTGGAGTCAAAGTGGATGGTCTTGTTGGTGTATATGGCACCTGAAACAGGGACACAGACAACACTCATTAATATGTTTAGGTTCAAAGAAAAAAACGCTTTGTTTTGATTGCAAAAAGCAAAATTTTTTCATTAATCTATTTTTCCATAGAAGCATTTTCAAATTGAACTATAACAAGAAAATCACTATTAAAAAGATTGTTTTTGGCAAACTAAAAGAACAAGCATTGTCCATTACATGGTTAAGCTAACAAGGCAAGAAAACATGCAACAGCAAAGTGATAAGAATAGTTTCTGTTTATGTGCACAAACTGAATGTTCTTTTTTTCAGCATAGCAACCTACCAGACTGCGGATCTACATAGAAGCCATCGTCTCTGGCGGCACCAATGATACTATAGGTGATCTGGGAGTTAGATCCAGAGTCTGCGTCAGTCGCCTGAACTGTAATGATGTAGGCATTGGGGGGAGTCAGTTCTGGCAGAGTCACTTGGTACGACTCCTGGAGGAATTTGGGACTGTTGTCATTCTCGTCAATCACGTTGATCACCAGGTCTGTGTAGGTCGGGTGGATACCATCTGTGGCCTGAAAATATAGAAAAACATATCTTGTATAGGAGAAAGTATTGTGTGGGGAAGTAAATTCAAAATACTCACTAGGAAATCTATCAACTGAGCATTACCTTATAATCCGCGTAAGTCTTACTTGAACTTACATATCTACTGAATTCTCTTTGTCAGTTTTACACCACTGAATCAAGATATTAAAAGTTGCAATTGAAAACTAAACTGAAAGCTGATCTTCAGGAGCATTTCAACCTTTAGTCTCATCTTTAAAACATTTAAGCGCCTGTTTGCTTCATAATATATATTTATCACATACATATCAACTTTACACCATGACAGATGAGTTCTCACCTTAATTTTCAGGGTATACTGTGCTCTCTGCTCCCTGTCCAGTGGTTTTGTGAGGGTGATTCTGCCACTGAACCGGTCAATACTGAAGGTGTTGTCAGGGTTGCCATCCTCGGCAAACTCGTACTTCAGGTCAGGATTGAGATCCACGTCATTGGCAGTTATAGTGGTGATTATTGACCCGACATCAATTCCTGGGAGGAGGAGGGAATATATTGTATGAAACTGACCAAAGATATCATCCCAAGACAATGTTTTCTTGGTAAGGTGATCATTCAAGAAATAGACGATTTAAGAATTGTACATATTTTTAGAAAATAATATTTAGGAACCTCAGAAAAACATATGATCTTCCAAATATCTACATTTATACTTTTCCATTAAAATTCACCGCACCTTCATCTACATCCACGGGGCTGGCCATGGGGAAGATGGGGGAGTTATCATTCACATCTACAACATTAATCCTCAGAGTACAAGTACTGGAGCGCGGGTTGGCGCCCTGGTCCTTGGCCTCGATCTCAAGACGATACGAGCTGTGGATCTCACGGTCCAGTTCAATGTTGGCCATGACGATCCCGCTGCGAGGAGGACTGATGATGAAGGCATCATCGACGTTGCCGTTGATAATGGTGTAGGTGATCTGGCCATTGGTGCCACTGTCTGCATCCGTGGCAGAGACCTGGAAGAAATCGTAGATAGGGTTCAGTGGTCAATGCTCAATACAGATGTTACCTATAATTATCCCAGTTATGCTTATGTTCATGGCCTTTCAATGGTATACAGTCAAAATGAAATACATTTTTTTTTTACTAACATACCATACATCTATGACAATACTTTTTCTCTTTAAACATCAAGCTGTAAGGGAATTATAACATAACACAAACCAACAAAGTGACAGGTGCTTTCATTTTATAGCCATCAACATCTATGAGTGATTTTCCTCCCTAACCACCATCCTCACATACTTTCATAATCAACCTACCTGAGTGACATAGGTGTTTCTCTCCTTCCCCTCCCAGGTAGATGAGATATACCTCTCCTGGGCAAAACGGGGTGCATTGTCGTTCTCGTCGCGCAGATTGATCCATACTGTGGTGTAGCCATACGACTGATCTGCAGACGCCACCACAATGAGACGCATACGTACAGTGGTCTCGTAGTCCAGCTTGCTGTTATCATTGATCTTTATTTGACCTGTCATTAAAACATATAATTTGTGATTTTCTAAACAGGCTGACTCACAAATATTTACACCAATTCATTTGTGATGGGAATCTATTTTGTTGCTTAAAGTTGGATTCATCATCATTTTCAAATAATTTCAAACTGCTTATAGCATAACATAGCAAGCACACACACAAGGTAACCCCAGTCTAATAGTGCAAGTCTGACCTAAACCCAGTCCAAAACAAGTCCTGTCTGAGCACACACACACATATACATACATACCCTGTGAGTCAATCCTGAAAGTTTTATCTTCATTTCCGCTGGCAAAGCTGTACTGTATTGTTCCTGAACCACCTCCGACAAAGTTTGCCGTCACCTTGACGACGTTGGTGCCTCTTGGCGTATTTTCCATCAGGTACACAGAGTAGGTGTGGTTAGTGAAACGCAGGACACCCACATTGGGGTTGCCAACACGAATTCCAAGGACTCCTGAAAAAAGAAAAGAATGAGAAAAGTTTAGCAACATTACTGATTTATTCCATACCAATACACATCACAATCACAAACTTTGACAATTTTATTTAAAAATTCAAACTGTTTAGCTTGGTTTTGTATAACAATGAAAATCCCAAGTTAATATTGCAAAAAGCAGTCTTGTATATTATGTATATGTTTACTTTCCACTAATAGGTATCAACAAGAGCAGGCAAAAACCAACTCACTGACTGATCTTAAAATAAATGCCTCACAAAATAATAAGCAAAAGATCAACTCAATTCTACAACAGAGCTGAAGCATGCGTTCTTCATAGAAAACTGTACACAAGTATCAGACATGAACTTAAGTTTAAAAAAAAAAAAAAAAAGCTCTGAACATTTTTCATGGGACCCAACACCTAACCTTGACGAATCTCAGGAACCATCAGACTTGAATTAAAAAACACGGAATTCAGCTTTTCCATGGAAAGAGCTCATGTCTGAGTATTTAAGACCCCTTTGGGTATGAACCACTTACCCACTGACGACAGCGGTGGTGACCCCCTGTCTGTGGCTATAAGCTGTAGCTGATGATATCCTACAGAAGACTCCCCGAGACTGGCGCCCTTTACTACCACCCAGCCAGTGTTGGGGTTGATAGCAAAAAAGTCTGACTCAGGAGATATAGTGTAGACAATCTGGGCGTTACTTCCTGCATCCTTGTCTGCAGCACGGATCTGCGTCAGCTGGTGGCCATTTTGGAGTCCCGTGGAGGCGTTAATGGTCAGTTGTGTTGTTGTGAACACAGGGGCATTGTCATTGACATCGTCTATGGTCACAGCTATGGTCACTTTTTGCTGACGAGGGTCGTAGAGACCACCATCTGTAGCAGTGACTTCAAAAGTGAAGCTGCTTTTCTTCTCACGATCAAAATGTCTGAAAACAATCCACACTAAGTTGCTCAGTCTATTTACCTATATACCTTGGTTTTATTCTTAAACGAAATCATTAATTTATCAAGCTGTTATTACACCTATGTTACACAGCCCATACATAAATATTTAATCAAAGATTTATTACAATAATTTCTGCAACAAAACTGTAAAAAAAACAATAAATAAATAAATTCAAATCTTTGGTTTTCACAAAGGGCATTTTTTTAATACTAAACCCACAACAATGCATAATCAACATCTATCTACTTGGTCAGACTAAGCCTAAACACTCACCCTGCAGTAAGAATTTCCCCTGTAACATTGTTAATCTTAAACAGTCCATCTGTTTGGGAGTCATTATTAAGGGAGTAAGTTATGATACGATTATTGCCTGCATCTGCGTCTGTGGCACTGACATTCACAACGGGTGTGTTCACTGGTACGTCCTCCAACAACGTGGCCGTGTAACGAGGTCTACGGAACACGGGACTGTTGTCGTTCAGATCAGAAACAATGACTATCACTGTGCATGTCCCGCTGCGAGGTGGCTGTCCGTTGTCTGTAGCTGTGATGGTCAGGTGATATTGGTCCTGTCTCTCTCTATCCAAGGCATCACAAGACAAGGCACCTGTGGTGGGGTCTATGGAAAACTTGCCTCCTTCATTGCCAGCTGAAGTTGAGGAATGTTGATATGAAATTAGGTGACTGTGTTTATTGTAATAATATTGTGGTTACTGCAGTAAGTAATGAAACAATGCTTGGCATATTTCTAGATAAAACATAAGCCTGTTTAAATTAAGATGAAATAATATATCCGTGGTGAAACTATTAACTGATAAATATTCTGCCTGTTTGAATTAAGATGAAAATATGCATGGCTTGAAAAAGTATTATCTGATAAAACAAATGCCTGTTCAAATTATGACAAAATGGAGGGTGGTTTGTGCGAATGTCACCGTTTAACACTAATGTCTGTTCCGATTACCAAACATGTATGGCAGGCCAGTGAAAGTATTACTTCATAAAACATGTATGGCAGGTCAGTGGAAGTATTACTTCATAAAACATAACCTTGTTCAGATTAACAAAGTTCCAACATGTACCACGATAATATATTTTTCCTCTCAGAACTTCCAGGCTGTGCCAGACTAAACAAAACTTCAGAGTGAATTTGATGAGAAAATGCCACTGAATCTTTTCCCTGTGATTATATAAATATCAGTTAATAGGTAAGGTCTATGGAAATGTGAAAACTGCGCCCTACCAACTTAAAATGTGAACCCATAAAATAGAAAATGCCTCAAATCAATTGGTGTCACATGAACCTTTTATGAAACACATCCAAAATCAAAAGACTGTAATTTTTGTCAAATTGGTAAAGCAATGTGTTGTTCCTTGCACTCCATTTATCTTCTTATTTCAGCTGATGATTTTAAACACAACAGTGTATTTATTCTAACCTTTGTCTTACTTGATCATGAAGAAAAATACAGGAAAATTACATCAAAACAGTTAGTCAGAAGTTTGTTTGGTTAAACATGAGTGACTAAGAAAGAGAATTGACAAAACATTCAGCAAACCAAATATGACGCAAATACAAGTTCTCTGTGTGATCAATAAATAAGTTTAAACCAATTTCAAGAAAATACCAGTTAAAATGTGACTAATTTAAAAGATATTTGGACCTCAAAGGGTCTTCAATAGTACAAAAAGACTTGATATAAAAGGGCTATCAAACCATCCTAGACAAGACGTGATCTTATGTTGTGAATATTCTGCATTGTGTCTATCTTAACACAAATTTAAAAATAAATAAAAGAAAAAATAAATAAATACCTAAATAAATAAATAAATAAATAAAAGAAGAGAAATAAAGAAGTACTACGAACAATGGCTAATAGTCTTCACGTACCAGATATGGTGTAGCTAATCTGGCCGTTAGTGCCAGAATCTGCGTCCATTGCTGCCACCTGGTGGATCTCTGTGTCATCAGAGTTTTCTGGTACAGTTAGGCGATAAATTTCATTCTTGAACACTGGTGTGTGGTCGTTGGTGTCCAGTACGTCCACTATGATGGTAGCCGTGTCGTACTGGGACGGGTATGCGTTGTCTCGCACATAGGCTAAAAAGCACAAACACAAGAATAAACTGAATATATAATTGCTTGTCGAAAAAAAATTTTGTTAGAAAAACTGAATGCAACTCATGTTTGCTTTCCATTTGTTTAAATTAATATTTTGCCAGCAGATTTTGAGCAAAAATTTGAATTTCAAGAAAACAACCTATTATTAGATACCCATAAACTCCTGTATAGTTTCTGCAAATGTGGCGAGTTATAATTCTGTATGCAATGTTCATGAATAATGCTGTCGTAAAAAAAGTTAGATAACCGCTAATTTTGACTACTTGACTTGCTGATATAGGGAAACAGGAAAAGTTTTTATTTCCTGTGCGTCTGCTCACAATTCAGAATAAAATAAACAATGTATCTATAAAATAAACAATGTATCTCTGTACCTGTGATGATGTAAGAGCTCTGAGCCTCTCTGTCCAATTCCTCTCTCGTACTGACCACTCCTGTGACATTATTGACCCCAAACTTGTTCCCTGCTATCCCATACGGGATAAGGTAGATCAGGTCTCCATTAGGACCTAGTAGAGAAACAACAAGGATATCAGATAAAGTATGTATTAGGTATAAGTTAGAGGTATTCAGTGACAACTCCTGCCATACTCATCATATCAAGGTCATATAAGAAGGCATGTAAAATCCATACTGTCAGCTAACAGACATCTGCAGTAACGCCAGCTCTTGTAAATTTTCCTGATTCAATTCAGTGCTGATCGAACAATAGTAGTTTGAAGGGTTTAACCTATAAGTTTACAGATTGTTGGTGACGTATGACATTTTATTTTATCTACATATTAGTGTAGCTTTACCTCTGTCCAGATCCGTGGCTCTCAGGGTGGTAACATAAGTCGGGGCGGACATGTTCTCGGTGACATTAGCCCTATAGACGGTCTGCTCAAACTTTGGGGGGTTATCGTTCACGTCAATGACTTGTATGGTGACCAGCTGGGTGGCGCTGTGACGGGAAGGACTGCCGTGGTCCGTTGCACTGACGTTGAGGATATACTGTTCTTCACGCTCTCTGTCCAATATGGAGGAGATTGTTAGCAGGCCTAGGGTGGACAAGAATAGATAAATTATTTTTAAAATAAATAACTGAACAAACAAGTATATATATAATTAAGTTTTTGGAGAGTCAATACATCAACTGGACAGTTATGGAGTCTTAACCACAGAATTGCGTTCATCTTAACTGACCTTAATGTGTAAATCAATTAAACAAATGTTTAAGACATGAAAGGCTGGCTTATCATAACTGATCAATGATAACCTATAATTAAGTTAGACAAGTATTGAATTTTGATCAATCAAACTCAATTAAGACATAAGCAATTATTTGCCATGTATTTGACCTGGCAGTTAATTAAGCAGTATACTTTTAGCGATGTGTCCAATATTGCGGTTAATTACTAAGTTATATAATATTGCCAGTGAAAGAATCCAAGACAGAATGGTGAGGTAGCCAGACTTTAAGTGACAGTGAAATGCAAGGTAAGCTACAAGATTTGTATGCAGTATCTAATCACACAGACATATGAACTAAATTCTTATATTACCTGTATTGGAATCCAAGGCAAAATGGTGATCCACGTCTCCGGATACAATGCTGTAGGTGACGTTACCATTCTGGCCGGAATCCTTGTCCACAGCAATCACGTACATCAGCGGATATCCCACCGGCTCATCTTCAAACAGGAACGTCTTATTTCTGGACACAAAGATCGGGGCGTTGTCGTTCTCATCCTCAATACTCACTAAGACAGTCACTGTCGTCTCTTTACGGTCATTTATATTTGTGGCTTGGTCAGTGGCACGGACAATCAGAGTGACCTAAAAAATAAATTTCACTTTTATTATTTTTATAACACTTTCAGAGTTTAACCTTCTAAATAGTAACTTGTATTCTATTTTCTCATATTTCCTCACTTGTTTTGAGTTCGTCGTATTTTTCTACATATGTCTACATCTGTTCATTGCAACATGAATTTCATTTTCATAAAGTGCACAATTCAAACTTTCACTCTGAACTCTTCATATTCAATCATGCCATATTCCACATCGTTACCTGATTGATAATCTCGTGGTCGATGTTCCTGGTAGTCCTCAGGGCTCCAGAGTAGGCATCAATAGAGAAGTACGCTCCACTGGGCGACTGGCTGACTATACTGTACATCACACGTCCGTTATCACCGCTGTCTCTGTCATTAGCATGGAACGTATACACCAAATGATTGACACCAACGTTTTCACGCACACTGGTCCAAATTGGGTCATTTTCAAATAATGGGGCATTGTCGTTGATGTCGGCAACATTGATAGTGACATTAATTGCCGTTGTATAGATATGACTGTCAACTGCATTGACAATGAGACTGTAAGTGGAACTCGCTTCAAAGTCTACCTCCCTTGCACTGTAGATGGCACCAGTGGTGGTGTTCACGCCAAATATGGCAATATCCAGCGGTCGACTACTGATGAGATAGTAAGCCATCAATTCTGGGTGGTCATTTTGCAGCCTGGCACTGCCTATGACAGAACCAATAGGAATGCCTTCCTGGATATCAAATGTCAAGAACTTGGAGGGTGAACCAGGCTGGTCAGGGGTACCATCATCTAGAACGGTGATTTCTACAATCTTCTTGCTCTCCTGGTGGGGAGTCCCGCCATCCCTTGCTATGACAGTCAGGGAATACTTGCTCTTCACTGCTCTGTTCAGTACCTCCGCTGTTGTAATTAAACCAGTGCGCAGGTGGATGTGGAACATCTGGTAGTCCGTACCAACACTAGCATCAAAGGCATAGGACACAGTCCCATTTACACCGAAGTCATCATCATAAGCGGAGACTTTAATAACGGAGGTCCCCTTGACCTGGTTCTCCAGTACATCTGCGCGGTACAATCCTGTCTGCAGGAATCTGGGGCTGTTGTCGTTCAAATCCTGAATAAAAATGGACACCTCAGCCGAGGCACTGAGAGGAGGATTTCCCTGATCAGTGACACGAATATTGAAATTGTAGTGATCCCTCGTTTCTCGGTCAAGTTCCTTTTTGGAAAGGATTTCTCCACTGTCCGTATTAATGTCAAAATATTCATTGGAGGAAATCATGGAGTACCTGAGCCTGGCGTTGACCCCTGTGTCATTGTCAGTGGCTGTTACTGTGGCAACCACACTGCTGACTGCCTGGTTTTCTGGGAAGTAAAACTGATATGGAAGTCCAGTAAACTGTGGCCTCTCGTCATTGGCATCAGTCACAGTAACAATGAGAGATGCAGTGGCTGTCTTCTCTGGAATACCATTATCTATGGCTAAGACGTTCATCCTATACTCCTGCTGGCGTTCTCTATCTAACGCCTCACGTAGATAAACCCAACCATCGTTGGAGAAGATGCCAAATGCCTGCCCAGCAGCTGTTCCATGGAGCCGATATGTGATCCGAGCATTGTTCCCGGAGTCCAGATCTGTGGCATTGACTTGAAGGAATTTCTGATTGACAGAAGTGTCCTCCCTGACCTGCACCCGGTACGGATTTTGTTGGAATTGTGGGATATTATCATTGACATCTTGGATGTTGAGGACAATAGTCATACTGCTGTTGTATTGTGGGATACCTAGGTCATATGCACTGACCACCACTCTATACTGCTTTGTCCCCTCGTAGTCCAAGGAGCCACGCAGACGCAGCTCACCTAGAAATACAAGATTTTACGTTTCATTATTGTTGTGGAAAATGTCAAAATTATCTTTCCTCATTATCATCTTAGCACTAGCATCAAAAATATTCTCCATAACAATACACAGGTGTCAGAAAGTCTTTACCTGTCGCAGCATCTATCTGGAAGGTGTTGCCAGGATTCTGGAGCAGCTTGTAGCGCACCTCTCCGTTGTTTCCACTGTCGCGGTCTGAGGCATGCACCTGGTATATAGTGTGAGCTGTGCCGACATTTTCCTTGACAGGAATCTCAATGTTACTGACTTGAAACTGAGGCGCGTTGTCATTCACGTCATCTAGAGTGATGTTGACCTGAAAAACAACAGAAAATATCACATATTGTTTAAGTTAATTTGGCAATCAGTCTTTGCTGGTCCTGTTATAATAACAATTTATTCAAAATTGCTTTCAGACCATCTCCAGAGAGATTTGCCTGCACCTTATCACTCTCTAATCTGTGAGTTGAGAAGTCAGCACGCAGAGAGCAGGTTTATACAGTGATAAAGATGGCTCCCCAGGTTGACTGCAATCACATCGTCTACTACCTGGAGTTAGTCTAAAGACAGTTAAAGTTCATATGATTCTGTATGCAACCTATGTCCTTTAGTCAAAGCTGAGTGTCAACTCTTACCTGTGCCCTGCCAAATATTGGTGGACTCCCACTCTGGGCCTGTATAGTAAGCAGCACCGTGGCCGTCGTCTCGTGGTCGATATTCGTCTTAGTACGTATCACCCCAGAGCTGGCATCAATGGCGAAGTACTGGTGGGGGTCCCCTGATTCGATGGAGTAGAAAATAGTGCCTGCCGCTGGGAGAAAATAAATAAAAAGTTCTTATTATGCTATCCAAATAGATAATTATGTCCATTTAAAATTTTTAGCAAGCATTATGGACAATTTATTATAATGAGGAATTCATCACCTTTTGTGATTAAATTTGTTCAGAACATGTTCACAATTGTAAAATCTTTTGAACAAGATGGATTTTTTGCTCTCAATTTCAGACTTCAGAGGTTGAAAAAAATCCTAAACCTTGGCTGCAACCAGTTGCTTTCTCCTTTTTCATTTTTATTGCTCCCTTGCATTGTGTGCATAAAAAAGATGTACAACGAACACAGTAAAGGTTTGTCCTGGATTTCCCAGTACTTCACTCCATCAATCAACTACCGTCATTAATCAGAAAGCAACCCCCAAGTGGTCTGGGGCTTCACTTAATGGGAATCCCAATAGGCTGGGCTTGTTTATTATTTTCTGTGGCTTGTACTACTGTACTGCTATGTATGCTTAAACATATTAAGGTTAAGCATCTTTTTAATGGACTTAAATCATTGAATTTTGTGTCTTAAATTATTTCTGTCTGATATGCAAGATCATGAATTGTACATCAGGTTTTAAGGACTGAAAGACATTACATATATAATGCAAGTTCACAACCATCTTTAAGTATAATATTACTAAAACTCAGTTGAATTATTTCTACTTTAAGCCAGTGTCACATGTGTGTAGAAAAACAGAATACTTAGTAATGTACGCCAATCTCTACTTTCCATATAGCAGTGACAAGTTATGATTCCCTGTCAACCAGAATGAAGCTGTTTTAACAGCTATAATAACAGTGACAACACATCCCCAGAGCACCTGTTTCTGTCTTCAGTGATACCACACTCCCCACTAGGATGTGTATGGTCCACAGAGAATACTGCATTAATTGCTACACCAGGCTTAAGTGTCACAGCAATTTATCAAGTCATACTCTCCACTGCATTGAGCTGACTAGATTGACACATAGCATTGATTACCTATAAACCACAGCTTACAGCAGACCAGACACATAGCACATAATAGGACAATCTAGGCATTGTCTTATATTTTCAACAATCTTTAGAGTTAAACTCAAATGTTCCTTTTTTTTGCACTGTCTTTTATTTCTACTACAACCTATTAAGCTCAGGGAATATTAAATATTTATTTGAATTTTTTGTCATTTTATAACTGATTTGAGTAAAGAATCTCAGCTACTTGGGTTAATACAAAACTTCCAGTAAATCTCAACTGCTCTGTGGAGTGTGTCAAAGATCATATTCAGCCATGGTCCAGGGCCCAGGCCCCTAGTTCACAGCCCCGTGATATGGATATGAAAGTGGTTTAGGTCAGTACATAGTGTCTAGTCCATTGCCCTGGATTCAGACAACTAATCCTGATGTGATTAAATCATCCATTATCTGCATCACATCTCATCATCAATTTCCACAAACCATTCCAGGATTTGATATCTCCCCTCACTGCCTGTGTACCAGGATTTGATATCTCCCCTCACTGCCTGTGTACCAGGATTTGATATCTCCCCTCACTGCCTGTGTACCAGGATTTGATATCTCCCCTCACTGCCTGTGTACCAGGATTTGATATCTCCCCTCACTGCCTGTGTACCAGGATTTGATATCTCCCCTCACTGCCTGTGTACCAGGATTTGATATCTCCCCTCACTGCCTGTGTACCAGGATTTGATATCTCCCCTCACTGCCTGTGTACCAGGATTTGATATCTCCCCTCACTGCCTGTGTACCAGGATTTGATATCTCCCCTCACTGCCTGTGTACCAGGATTTGATATCTCCCCTCACTACCTGTGTACCAGGATTTGATATCTCCCCTCACTACCTGTGTACCAGGATTTGATATCTCCCCTCACTACCTGTGTACCAGGATTTGATATCTCCCCTCACTACCTGTGTACCAGGATTTGATATCTCCCCTCACTGCCTGTGTACCAGGAGAGCATGTTAGTGGGATTATCTCTTGCCAAAATTTAACTAATATTTCAATTAGAATGTAATGAAGATATTTACTTAATTTCTCATCAAATATGGTTGTATGACTTGTATCAATTTTTTCAATGGTAATATTTTTAATTAACAGGCAGAATGATAAGTCTAATTTAACTGCAGAGTTAACCAACCTCTGAGCTACAGTCTGTACAGACAGTGTTGCATGTGTCTCTATGTTAATGATATTACTGGAATGCTTTGTTTTTTACTGCTACAGGGAAACAACAAAAAAACAAAGAATTCGGACCTCAGGGGTTCACCTCATTATCTAAATGACTTCTGCAAATATTTCAACTATGAGATTAATTTGTGATTCATCACAATGGCTGCTGGTGTCAATTGTTTTATTACATGTGAGATTTTTAGTTTGAAACAATCTACCCAACTGACAAATCTCTAATTGAGAAAATTCTGAAGGGAAGGGTGGTCTACACATGATATTTTACAAACCGCAGAATGTTTCAGGGATCCAGAAAGCCAACATTTTTCTGGGGTTTTCTTCAGTGCTAAAAGAGTTGGATTCTACCCTTTAAAATTGGAGAAATCGGCCGAGTAGAACTAATATGCTGCTCAAAGAACATGTTATTTCTAGTTTTTGTAGCTACAAACTCTGTCTTGCAGCCAAAACTCACAGCAGACTACACTTAAATCCAGCTCAAATAAAACAAATAAAGTTTTCTGTTGCTAAATCAAATTGAATTTAATCCTGCTCAAATGGGGGAAAAAAGCTCAGTCTCTTTCCCAATTCAATGGAGGGCACTTGTAAAAACCATTGTAAACTTGTGTTGTGGCCATGTTGCCTGGCATTCAGTCTGTGGCCATTAATTACGTTAACCACGCTGACTTACATCATTGACTTCTAAATTTACAAGCACCGACACATGTTATTTTCTTGTAAAAAAGTTTAGTACATGTTTGTAGGATTGCCCACATCAAACCAACTCACAGTGAGTCAATGTTTTTCTACGTTAGCAGGCAGTTGGCTAACCATGGATATACAGTAATTGTTGTATGTGGAAAGGTCAAATAAAATTCATTCTACCACTCTTCTGTTTGTCTTGATTCTTGTGAAGCAGAAGTGGAAAAGCAAAGCTTGGGAAAGAGCAGAAAACATAAATAACCAAATCTCTGAAACGTGCAGGAGACTTATTCAACAAATTATGATGACAAATTGTTCTGTGGCATTAGCAAATTTGCAGCCATGAGTAAATGGGCCACCCAACTGAAATATACCCTCAGGATATTACCACTTGCGTCATTGCTTCTCTACAAACCCCAGGGGCAAGGGGACCTAGCGCACTGCTCAACAACTGGTGTCTTATGTTCTTAAGGGTTACACGAGAAAACCAGCTCTAAAACCACTTTCTCATAATCATTTTTTTTAAAGACAACTCAGTACTAGATCCTTAAAAATGATTTTTGTCATTATTGTATGTTAGTAAGAGAATAAAAGTCTCTCTCTCACTGCATGTATGTGTGTATATGTGTACATACACTTGCATCTGAGTGTTCAAAATTGGCTCCCATTTAAGAACACACAAGCATTCAAGCGCTCAATAACAACACTGTACCACCAGTAATATGCTTTAAATATTATAAATCTCTGGTTTCCCCCATAAGAAATTCATCTGAACTGTCACCCAAGCCTGAGTGGACCTACCTGGATTAGTATTACTGGCCTGTACAGTACCAACAGGTGTCTGTGGGACGACATCTTCACTGATACGGAAACTATACAATGGTCTGCTGAACACAGGGGGTGCCTGCTGAGAGTCCACTACGCTGACAGTAATGTTGGCAGTCTGTTCCGATTGCAAGCCACCGCCATCTTGAGCCTGGACGCGAAGATTGAAGATTCCAACCCGACTTCCCAGACTTCTCTGCACAGTGACAATACCTGGTGGAAATAGTGACGATAAAGTTAAGTTTTTTCTTAAAGGTGAAAAAGATACAGAAATCATTGCCATTTCAACAATTATTAATCAATGAAAGGTGATATTGCTATCGCAATTATTTCGAGTTATGGAGCCCAGCCTTCTGCTCACCTGAGTCTCTTCCAATGGTAAAGTACCCCTGTTCATTCCCACCCACAATACTATAGGTGATGGTGCCAAAGCTGCCGGAATCCCTGTCCTGCGCCGTCACCAGTACCACAGTGGTACCAATGGCGCTGTCCTCCTCCACATTCTTATGGTACACCTGTGGGTAAAACACCGGACGGTTGTCGTTCACGTCAATGATGGTCACTTTGACCATAGCTGTAGTCTGCAGTCCATCTACAGAAACAAAGACATATGATAACTAGCAGTATGTCAGGAACATTTCCTTCATAAAATATTTCAAATTCCAACTGACCTACTGACTTTACTGTATAGCCGTGTTCACATTAGGAAAGATTTTGGACTGGACTTTGACCAAAAACTTGATAACACCAGATAACCACAGTTGGATCTATTTTCAGCCAAATGAGTTGTGTCTGAACAGATTATACAATATATTAATATTCTTTCATCATGCTTTTTAATTCACCTAACAATGATTATATTTTTAAACATTTGCATATTTGGGTCAAAGTTATATGTAAAAAATTTTACTATTCTTCATTGGAATGCAGTGGTTTCTGATAAAATATCACAGTATTTTAAACAGGGAAATGGAAATAATGTAAACTAAGGCATAAAAAGCAAATACTTTTCTCTTTGCAGTATTCTCTGCCAGCTCCAAGGTCACTAGCATTGAACATATCTCAGACACACTGTCTGTGACGAATGTATTATACAGAACAGAAAACTGTGTCACAGCTACGTTTTCATAATAAATTGTCAATTTCTTTTCAATTTCAGGCCTGTTTCACAAATAAATGGGAGGAAAGTTCGCCAAGTGTCAGTGATCTGAATGTAGCAGTAATTTTGTGGCTTCACCTTCTTTTTCATGGTGTAGACGAACTAGCTGACATCTGTTGATACACACGCTAGCAGAGTTTGAATTCTACCTCAGTTTATTAGCCATGTTCATACCCCTAGGGGGGTGATTAAATTGGCAGAAAAGAAACGGATTAATGTATTGTCTGCTTGCATAGACTTCCACCAACACGGCCAAACCTAGCAGCTATTTGCTGGAGTACCTGTGGTTTCTTTTAAACATATAAACCCCACCTGCTCCTTGAAAGTCAGCAAAAACGTGTGTAGAATCTAATTTTTCCACATCCTGAATAACAAATCCAGACAACTTTTGTTTGAACTGTTATTTTGTGAGTTAAACAGACCATTATTCTCCAGACTTGTTATTACAATAGGGAAGATGGTGAAGGCTGCATTTCAGAATAAGTCATTATCAATTAACAAGATCCAACTGAGCAAAATAATTCATCAGCCGGGTACATATATAGTCCATATAGTAAGATTTTGATATGACTCTCTCAAACTAGGTCTAAGGTGCTTTACATGCATACAAACAAACACAGCCAAGTCTCAGAGCAGGGAACACTTCTGTTCCGCATACCAAGTGAGACAGTTCTGTTGACCTGTTCCTCAAGGTCAATGATGACATTGCAAAGGTTAAACAAGAGAAAGTCAAGCCTGACATGCAAAGAGAGAAATTTTACTTGAATCCATTTTGAGAAAAACATGCAGATTTACATAATCATTATACATGGGGGGTTAGTATATGATTTCAAAAGTGGAATATGACTGCATGTTGTACAGAAGAGAATAACCACAGCATACTTGGTTTATGCTATGATATGAATATTCAGAGTGTAAGTAACATGTCTGCCAAGGTTTATATCATTATAGTATTTAAAATGCCTGCCAAAGCCTTCAGATCCTTGTCTGTGGCCACATAACATAAAAGATGTAGGTTTTAAGTTTTGTCAGTGTGTCCTAATCTCCTGGCTAAAACAGAATAATGTATTTGCGTGACCTTGGCAGGGACAAGTTTTGGGTGTTGTGTAAGGATCTGATGAGGAGATCTTTTGTGTCGGGTCCTGAGACAGTTTCCCTAGCGGGGGTTCCTCCACAGGGACTCGTGAAATCAGCAGGTGGGAAAGCTCGGATAACGCCGCCAGGATTGTTGTTACCGCATTTCATCACCGAAACTGCCGCTTGTTGTATTGTTGTTGCAAATTCTCATGAGAGATTGTCATTACTCAAATGTGTTCTTCACTAAGCAGAGCAAAACTTCATCCAAAGTCAGACTTATCAATTTCATTCTGAAGGCAATAAAATTTGCTGATTCATACTTGTGAAATATATATCTATAATATAGGTATTCTGTGCAAAGCCCTATTACTTACAAAAGTCTCAGTGGGAAATACAGTGAATGAAAAAAGCTCCCAAATCTGAACAAAAAGGCAGTATTAAATAACATTATTATATTTTTCCTGAATGTATTATGTGATATGAATTTTTCATACAAAGTTAAATAATCTTGCACTTTTTAATTCTCTTAAAAACATGACAGCATCTGAAAAATTGGTCCTCACATCAGGGATTCTCTAAAACGCACTGAACAATGGCGGACGACAGGCGGAGCCAATCAATCATCTCTAATTTTTAAACAATTTAATATATCGTTTCAAAAAGCTATAAAACTCGATAAACTGAGAGGTGCATCCATTCACCTGAGCTGAGGCAAAAAGTGGGACTTCTGGTTTTGTATTGGAAACCTAACAAATGTTTTGCGCAATCATCGCACCCTGATACAGATAGACGTATTAATTCCATTTCTCATATTGCACAACAAATGTCAGGGTTAGGATGTTTTTTTTTCTAGTACACAAGTCCCTGAAACAGTTGAAGCCTTGGTAGAAAGTGCCAAGCCACTTATTATCTTTGCAGTGGTTACCTTAACCAAACCTATATGGAAACAATTGGTATTGTGTTTCTAAAGAACTGACATGTGCATAGTAAAGTGACTCTCAGAGAACAATCTGGGAAAACTTGAGTCGAAGATGACCTTCAAGAGGTCCTCAAACCAAACAAAAAACTCAAATCAAACCTTTTGAAAACACTTAAAATATCTCAAAACTTCACAGATGATTACTCTTAAAGAGCCTTACCCAGGTCCTGCGCCATGACGGGAAATTCGTAGGAGCTCTTCCTCTCAAAGTCCAGTTGCCGCGTGATACAGATCTTTCCAGTGCCATTTTGTATGTCCAAATCACCAGGATGCTGAAACCCCAGGCTGGTCGCTATCAAGTACGTCACCTGAGCATTCACGCCACAGTCAGGATCAGATGCTGACACCTGCAAAATATTAAAGTTAAAACAGATAAACAAAAAATATATAAAAGCATCCAAGATAAGACTTGTCAGTACAGCTACAGCAGAGAATATATATCATATAATATCATGCAATATCAATTCTTAAGAACTCCAAATTTATAAAAACCAAACTCATGTAAGAATAAAAAGCACATAAGAATTTCACCATCAATAGTGAATAACATTTCAATAAACAGTGTTATTACATTCTCTTTGTGAAATCATAAGCCATCTGACACTTAAACCCTTTTAAATACTTCTCCTAGTATTAAGGGATCTTAGGCTCTAATGACATCATCTGAGTAAGAAGTTGATAAGTTAAATGACAGGTGTGACAGGGTCTGGGGCGAGTTTACACTGGCAAATATGAAACCGATCCTGAAATATTCTGTCTGATGTCATCAATCCACTAAAAATTAAAATTCATTAAGGTCTGCCTACAAGCTGTGTACTATTCATTCAGGTGGACTAGGGCTGGGCTGGAGACCATATGATCACAGCAAATGACCAAGAAACTTTTATTTCAATTTTCTTTTGATTTCTTATCATTATCCTCCTGTGTCAGCTGTCTTCAGGCAAAATCACCTGTGTATTCTAGCAGGTGTGATACCACTGTCCAGGTAGTACAGACTTGTTGTTACCTGGGTGTTACCAAGGAGATTAACTACACCTGAGTCTTTGTCACTAACTCCAAGACCAGCCTCATAAGACGTGTACAACAAAATTCTAATTATGGTCCACAATGCCTGGTACAGTTAAGAGCAGATGGGGCGACACAATGGGTCATCTTTACTATACTGAGGTGGTGTAGAAGTCTGAAGAAGGTACACTAAGCTGTACTGAGGACCCTAGTTAAGACTGTCTGAGCCTAGAGCTTGGGAGTATCTAGAGTAGCTGTACAGAAAACAGTTAAAAGAAAGTGATAGAATGTTACTTCTCCAACCTGATGACCTTTTTGAAACAATCTGCCATTGGGCGTACAGACTGACCACTTTGCTCACCTGGAGGAAACAGATCAAAATTTTTTATTCTTCCCAACTTTCCTGAGAAAATCTTAAATGTTAGTATACCTTCATTTTTTTTTCACCTTCACTAACACATGTGCATCGAAGCCATATTCTTTATAATTGTAACTGTATAAAAACATTCATTTATCATTTTAAACTCCATTAACAAAATGAGACACTAAGAATGTGCTGTTCATAAAGCTAATATTGCTCAATATATTCTTGATCAGGTGACATATTTACTATTACTAATCATATCAAGACACCCACATACTAGTACTACAGCTGTCAAACCTAACCTGCATGTTTGAACAAAAAGAGGCTGACTAACTACGAACTATGTCAGGTATTTATTGTCTGTATTTATCACCAAACCATAAAATTGAACAGTGCTGAATAAAGAATTTCCTGCTGGCAAAAAATGCAGTAATAACTGTCCCGGGAGAGGGATCCATAGTGGTCATTGTATCAGTTCAACTGGTCCCCTTTTTGGACCCGGTGACCGCTATCACTTCAGTCAACAATCACTGGAATCTGGTCTATTACTCCTCCTCACACTATCAATGTCTGTGGTCTGTGGACAAGGGATACATGACACCCAGGAATTACTGTGTTACAATTTCAGGATTACGCGCCTTCATTATTAGGCTTTGTGTGCAATAAGTACGCCATTGTCTGGTGACACGCAGCAGTCTGGTTGTGACAGTAGCAGGTTGTGGTACTTAGATGACAGTTTTCATTTAATCCCAGACCAGCAGAAATGTCAATACAGGTGACAGGGACAAGTTAATTAAGTATTTTAGTGACTGTAAGTCTCTGTTACTTTGTGTGAAGAGAACACAGGGGAACACAATGATTTTAACTAAATGGCATTATGGAAAAGCAACAAGAAATCCAGTCAAATTTCAAGTGGCATTCCAAATTACCTAATATTTCAAAATTTAAGGCACTGAATATCTTCTTATTTGACATTTAAAACAAATACTTTCTTCAACCAACTGTTACAACTATTGCATAATTTCTAACAACACAAAGCCTATGATCCAAATGGGAGAAAAAACCCCCCAAAATGTGGCACAAGTTGTCATGACAACAACCATGGGAATCCATCTGTGTACAGCCAAACAGACTTCATTGTTCCCTGGTAGTATGAATTCCTGAGCTTACAACACTTAGTTACCGCTGAAATCAAAAACACAACTGGCAACACCCACTTTTGTCCAGTGCATGGTGCACCTTTCTAACTCCGCTATTATCAAAGAGAAGTGAGAGCCGGTCCGGGGCATATCACATCCTTTAGTTTTTAGTGCAAAAATATGAGAAGGTCTTTGATCTAGCGGAGAGGGCAAGGCTTCCCAAGTTGAGAAACGTGTCACAGGAATTGTTTCCTGTATTTCTAACACTCATATTTCTTTAATTTGCTGTTCCTTTATGGATTAGAGTTGAATTGAGGAACAAGCAGGACAATCAAAATATGGAATTTCAACCATGAAAATGAAACTTAGCAAATATGCATGTCAAACAAGCAACTGCACTATAATTTTTAAGCACCATGCATGTGAAAAATATAATTTCTTTCAGCAAATATTTGGTTAATAACAAACTAAAGGCCAGTACCACACAGTGCTAGGGGCAAGAGAAATGGAAATTCTTCTTATTTTCCTATTCTATTCTACTGTTGGAACATAAATTATTATTTTCCTTATCTCATCACAAAATGGCATTCCTAACCAACAAACTATTTAAATTCTAAGAGCCCAAGCCCTCTATCACTATCTCTCATCTCTCCCTGCTACAATCCTAAACCACTTGTATAAACTTTCTGTGGTCAAATTAAAATCAGAGAGAGAAATAAAAGAGAACAAGCAAATTATGGAGATATGGGAGTCAGGTGAGAGGTAAGCTTTCAACCTCTCTGTTTGATCAGGAGACCGTGACTGCTATCAACCCAGTAGGGACTCGAGGCTCATTACCATAACCCTCAGGGTCATCTACATGACAAGATCATGCCCTAGACAAGAATTCCACACCTTCTCCTTACACAATCCATGTTCCTGGCCCTGCAGGTTGATAATGTCCCCCCAGTAGTGGCACAAGCACCTGCCTCACTGACCCAAGATGAGTCAAACATTAGTATGCTGAGCCACTTCACCTAATGTGAAAACAATGATGACTTATGTGTCATTTGTCACCCTGCATGGCTCCCAGCTCGACCTCGGCTGGTTTGTCTCAATGGGAACAGATTCAATTAAAAGACAAGTCAGCGTCTACAGGGAGCTGTAATAAAAGTGAAGATGATCAACAGTCTTTGATGCTGCTTCCTATAACTTCCCATTAAGTTGAAATGATACTGGACAAGTACCTCTTTACCACTGCCTGATAACAAAGACGACGACTCAGATAAAAAGAGAAGATATTAGAGAAGATATTATTTTCTATTTCATCAAAAGAACTCATTCCTCCTTGATATCAAGATAATTTTCTTTATAACTGAACTCCTGTATATCATACTAAACAAGTCAAAGCAATAAAAATATTCCCATAAAATCTTGGATCACCTAGCCCAGCCCTGCTTATTGCACTAAGTTTAGAACAATTCTGCCTTTACTGCATCTGTTTATTTCTTATCAGAACATAATACTGGTGTAAATAATTCTCTACAACAACACCTGCTTGTTATCTCTTTATCAACATCACTGGGAACAAACAGCATTAAGCAGAATGATACTGTACAGGTAGGAAATTACCCATGTTTGTCTGCTATCAGTTGTATGGCAGTAAATAGTGTCAAGTTGTGACTACACTTCAACTTACTCATATCAGTTGATATATGGACAAACCTGATAAATGGACATTCCATCTATAAGTATGTCTTTATCGCTTCAAGGCAGCCATCTTGCCTGCGCTGCCCCCCCCCCCCCCCAGCCACCCACATTGCTGTGCCGTCCACACATTTCTTGAACTTGATGAATGAAATGTATAAATTGTTTAAGTATCCATAAACATGAACTTTCTTCTGGATATGTAAATTTTCAATTCATACTGCAGTTAGGTCAATTTTAGCTTCTGTTAGTAGTACGGACCCATATGTAATGCAGACATTTTTGTAATAGTAGGCCAGTTTCATATCTGAAGTTATCACTACAGTTATTATTTATCTGTGTTCTTTAATAACTTATGTCAGTGTCACGTGTACATGATAGTAGATGTCACCTCAGTTCTTATCTATCTTCAAATTCTTCCAATCTTGCTGACAGTTATGACATAGAAGATGAGTCTATCAGCACAAAATACCACAGTATATCAGACCCAATTCACACCACCAGATTACTACTGCCATGTTGACACAGCCACCTTCATAGATCACATCATATCACATAGGTCACACTGACAGTTATACTGGGAGAATGAAATAAACCCCCCCCCCCCCCCCCCCCCCCACCATCAAGTCTATGAAATGAAATTGGCAGCATTCCTCTTACAGAAACTTTACCAGTTCCAGTTAACTTGCTAATTAAATACTTTATAAATGTCAGTGTTCTGATACAAGATAGTGAGCTCATTGAACTCAGTGTGAACTACCCTGGGTAGTTTATCTCTTACATCTTAACTATGGAGATCTGTCGATCATTACATATATATCTATGTTATGCTGAAGTACCGGTGTGTTTCCATATTAACTATCTGTACTCTGAAACCATAACCCTGTACACCTGGCATTTTAACTGATTGAAGTATTTCATGTCATATTCAGTGACCCCATATTACAACACAACTTGTCTACATCTAACAAACCTTGGGGAGGATCCTTTCCCATTTATCACTCCATCAATTTAAAACACAGCAGAAGTTTTATTTCAATCAATTAAAGAAATTCATGTAATAATTGAAAATATCTCAAATGTGATCATTTTCAGTCTCAGCAACTGTCAAATTCTCTGGTGAGTCTTTATCTGTTGTCATGTGGCTCTTATCACTAAGTCATATAAACTAACTTGTTGAGATTTAACGTTACTAAAACAATGACATTCTCACCATACCCTGATTTCCCCACAATGTAAAGCAGATTCCTTACAAACTTTTTCCTCATAACTTTTCTCTTTAATTTACTCACTGATAACATCCTCATGTTAAGGTTTGGTATTTTACTTATTTGACCATAAGGTAGAAAAGACAACTTACAGACTTTGATTTTCTTCTTGTAAATGAAAAAAATCTGGGAGTGTGGATGAACCTAATTTAAAACCAGTTTATTTTGGAAGTAAAATCATCTGAGAAATGCACATGTTTGTGTGTGTGTGTGTGTGTGTGGTGGGGGGGGGGGGGGGGGGGGGGGGGGAGTATATGGGCTCTAAGTATAATCACATTTGATTTAGCACATCAAAAAGGGATAAGATGAAGGGTAAACCAGCTGATTCTATTCCCCAGGTCTGTCAGGTAGTGTATGCTGCTGTAGTTCTAGTCAGACTAAGTACACCTGGTCCTCAGTACATTAATTCTTGTTATCTTTACTGCACTAACTACATAGGAAGGCTGTGAGAGCCAGCCTAAGGTTAAGTACATTAATTACTCAGTATGATCCAAATCTCAGCTGTGGCTGATCTCCATTAGGGCCCCGTTTTTACTGGTATCTTTGACTCTATAATATAATGCTAATACTAGTAGTGTTAACATAACTTGAGTGTTTAACTCAAAGGAAAATTTAACAAAAAATCTAGGAGGCTAGCAGTGGACTATGTTATTGAGAGAAACCAAGATGAACTACAAGATGATTTTAATCAGATCCAGTATTAATCAGATCCAGTATTGTATCAAAGCAGGTCTAACTGCTCATCTCCTCTGGTTCCTATTCACCATGTTCTCATAGTGCACATGTTCCTGCTCAGTACATTAATATCAGCTCAATCTCCCCAGAAATTATCACCATGTTTCTACTTGTGCAAAGTATTATAGAGGAACTCACAGCACCTTTCACTGCAAGACACTCGCCCTCCTCTTTATAAAACCCTGGGAGAGAGACACAGTTTACTCAGTCACAATCTCTGCTAGTTTTTGTACCAGATAACTTGACTTGCTGTGCTCCATAAGATGCTGCTTTTCCTGCCAGTCTCTCGGGGGAAGAAGTACATTTTACATAGAAATGATTCAGTTCTTGTTTTGTACTCAGAACTCCCATAGTCTCTCTCTGCAAGATACATGTACACACTGGCTGGTTTCTGGCAAGTTATCCCAGCTGATCGAACTGCAATACACTAAGTACAAATGGACTAAGCCAGTATTTTTGGCAGAATAACCAAGGATGCTCACTGGCCACCCTCTTAGCTTTGACTCTCTGCATGCAAAAGTTTGATATCTCTTTCAAGTGCAAAGCAACTTTTGCTCCTATTTTTTTTCTGACAAGATAATCCCCGAAGACTTCCCTTTCCCTTCCTTATTTCCTTGTGCCCTTTATTATGTCGTCAGATTGAGTATTAAACCTAACGCAAGTACAGAAGAACTTTACAATCCTCTGAACTTGATAACACTGAGAAGTATCACCTCCCTGCATGGGTTTGTCTTCAGGTTTTTCTCTGTAAACCAGAAAAAGGTTGTCTTCCAGTGCAAATGAACTAAATCAGTTGATTTTGACTGAAATTTGACAGTAAAAAGGGAAGAGAAGGATTTCAAGTTCAAGTCTGGCTGGCAGATGTCTACATCACTTTGATGGGTGCCAGATCAAAAAAAGAAAAGAAATTTGAAACTGCTGATGATGAAAAATTAAACAAATTAAAAAAATCTCCAGGTTGCACCTCCTGAAGCTCAAATACTTCAGTCTGCTCCAAGACTTATTCCCATGTTTGGGTACAGGAAGGTGGTTTCTCCAGAGAGACTGGAGGCAAGACCTAAATCAAATTATGAATGAACAAATTGTACACAATTCTCACTCCGGGTTGAACTTCTCATTCCAGGTAGGGCAAAGCAGCAGTCAAGATACAATCAAGCCAGCAGGCCAATGCAATCACCCACAGCTATCCTCTATCTCTTTATCGGCACTGAAGGTGGGTGGTTGGATCCTATCTGTCCACCCTACCCAAGTTCTCTAATCCTTCCCCACATGTCAACCCCCCCCCCCCCCCCCCAGTACAGACAGTATGAGAAAGCTGATTACAATACACCATACTGAATCTTCACCATAGAATCATGCAATCAACTCACATCTATTGTGTATATATATATATATATATATATCCACTATCTGTAGTTCTGAAAATGGCTATGTATCATAAAGTTTGAGAACAATATAACAAGTGGGCAAAGATATCAACAGATTGCTTAGTGTGATATGATATTTTATAATAACCATCTCCTGGACACATCAGAATAAATCAAGACTGGGTGAGCAGAGGGCTGGGTTACATACCCCCCGGCCCGCCCCAAGGGAATATCCCTCCCCCAATCTTAACCATCCACCACTGCTGATCTTCCAATTCTTAATTTGTAAGACAATTTAGGGTGTATTTTCTTTTCATCTCTAGCACCAGAAGCAGACTGGCACAATACTACAGTGAGGTGAACATTGACAAGCCACTGTTGATGATGAGGTGTGATCTTGTATCTGGTTCCTATACATCACTGTCTCCAGATCTCAGGACCAGATAGTACTGACCCATGGCTACAACTACAACTGACCACTTCTAAAATTACACATCTCACAAGAAGGACATGTCATTAACACAGTCACTATTTCTTTTTTTAGTTGCTCACAGCGAGATAACCCCCCCTACACCTTTTTGCATTAGTCACACAGTCAAACACCATGCTAAAGATCCTATCTCACCCTAAAATTACCTCCTATATTTAACCTCCTACCAGATACCATCAAGAGTTGAAGCAGAGTCACTATTTTAAATTTTTATACCCCATTTTTCTACTATCAGTTTTAGTTTAAATTGGAAAATTAAGAAAAGCAGCATGGTTCTTTCACTGGCATTCAGTTTTTGTTTCAGCTTCTGTAGTTGGTCTAACCCGTGTCACATGTCTATCATAAAGACATTGTAACTAGCAACACAATCAAACAACACAATAGACTGGAAGATTTTTTGTTATAATCCCCACAGCCATAACTGTCATAATTGTTATATTTGGCAACAATACACAGGAAACCTCAACACTGAGCGACTGCCTTACTAACTCACTGACGCCCAATTATCCTTCACAAAGAAATCAATTGTGCTTTTTATGATAAAAACATTAATCAGCAATCTTGCATTCCGTCTATGCATAAAGCAACTGAGTACAGCTAACTAGCTAGTGGTGATGCAGTAGGCAGTTCATTTCCATTCAATTTACACTCTATGGAGCAAAATTCCTGCATGAATTTCACAGCAGACGGCACAGGCGCTATTGAAGTAAGCTTAAAGTGATCAGAAACAATGGCCAGGTACTCTGTCCAAGCCTGGCTTGTTAGACATTTCCTTCCAACAGCAGATCTTAATGGGGGTTTAAAATGTTTTAATGGGACGTGCAAGGAAAAGTCAATGACCATATATGCAGATGTTTTATTTTAGTGTTTTCCATATCCTTTCTCACCTTTCTCCAACTTGCTGCTTATCAAAATTTTCCATCTTTTCGTGTATTTTTTTCATTAGAGTTGGCAGGTGTTGTAAATCTGCTGACTATAAAGCAGAGATATGCTTCTAACATTTTTTGAAAACTTATAGTAGATAATGAAAACCAAGTTTCTGTGAACAATCAAAAGACCCGAAATGTGCAGTTTGCCAACAATTGTGACCCCTCCCCTCTCCTTTTGAAAAAAAAAAAAAAAAAGCAATAAAGTGATTGTCCAGACAAAGAGGCCAAAACTGACCAGATCTGGTTTAGGGCCAATCCCTAGTTAACTCATGTCCACTTCACATTCCAGTCTGGCTCTTAACAGTCCTCAGCTCCACCTGTATCAACCACTGATATATGGCCTGCTATAAAACAAAGCTGCAGTGAGAACTATGTGGATTACCTGGTATATAGTCACTATGTGCTGTAATATCACTGTATAGACCAGCTAATGACCACTGCTGGGGTCTACTTATACTGCCCTTTGTTTTCTGAGGGACTGGTGTGGGATTCTAACACTTGTAGAAGGTGGAGATTTCATAGTTATAAAGCATGTTTGAGCACAGGTGTGTTAAATCAATCTGTAGATTGCTCTGATGGTGATTGTTGTATCAATACATGTTTTATGATGATTTATGAAGATCTGGACTGGGTGTGCTATGACTACAGACATATATTCCATATATTCCATAACTTATGAACAGCATGGAGATAATGGAGTTTTCTATTTACCTGCTCCCCCCCTCCACCCCCGTTACATTCCTGCATGCTATGGTGTCAGATCTATACTGTTATACAGTTGGTTGTATTTTTTTGTCATCTCTTTTAAGTGCCTTTATTTCTTGAATATTATCAAAAATGAAACAAAATTTAAAGTTTTGAACACAAAATATGTACAAGGGAGGGCATGTCAGACTTGTGAACCCACTATTCTCTCACTTGCTTGTAAACTCACTTATGCACACACATACATTTACGCGCACGCACACACACACACACACACACACATCCATAACTCTCCTCAGACATCATATATATGAATAAGTTATAATATATGAATAAGATGGATACAGAAGACAGGTGCCATATCTTACCCTGTCTCACTCGCTCTCTCAAGCACACACACACTTACATGTGGGCACACGCACACTTGCATGTACACCTCTCCTCTGACATCAGGTATATGACTAAGTTATGATACATGAAGAGGACAGATCTAGAAGACAGATGCCCTTTCTGACCCTGTCCTAAGAACACTGCTATCCACAAATCACCAGCTCATCTCCATTACTCTTATCTCTTCCCCAACCCTTGCATGCAACTCCATAAACTGCTGAATAGTTCTCAAATCTGCTGAAGGAGACGACGTGATGGGATGTTGATGTTAATAAAATGATGATGAAGATAGCCCATGCTGGTCCTAGACAACGGAAATATGCCAACAATGCAAAAGAATGATCAGTAATAGTTGTATAACATACAGCAAAACTGTACAGCATTGACACTGTATAGACAATGGAAATATGCCAACAATGCAAAAGAATGATCAGTAATAGTTGTATAACATACAGCAAAACTGTACAGCATTGACACTGTATAGACAATGGAAATATGCCAACAATGCAAAAGAATGATCAGTAATAGTTGTATAACATACAGCAAAACTGTACAGCATTGACACTGTATAGACAATGGAAATATGCCAACAATGCAACAAAATGATCAGTAATAGTTGTATAACATACAGCAAAACTGTACAGCATTGACACTGTATAGACAATGGAAATATGCCAACAATGCAAAAGAATGATCAGTAATAGTTGTATAACATACAGCAAAACTGTACAGCATTGACACTGTATAGACAATGGAAATATGCCAACAATGCAAAAGAATGATCAGTAATTGTTGTATAACATACAGTGACACTGTATAGCTTTGTATTCCCTGACCCTTTAATAATGGTACTAGTAGAATATTTTACAAATACTCCATTGACAATAGTGGTTTTGACAATCCTCGCCACTGTAGGCTAAAATACAAAACCTTTACTGTTATTTAGCTTTGTATATTTACACAAAACAGTAAACACTGCACACAATATATATACACAGTAGTAATAGTGACCACATGGCCTTCAACTACCCCCCATTAGTGACCAGCTAAAGAACACCTGTCTCTTTTGATCCAACCAGGAAAAAAAGATGGACATTTAATGGGCATGACCTCTCTACCTGACTCTCCCTCCACGCTGCACATCACACATCTCACTGCCTCCAAACACAGCTAACACTGAGGTGGAGTGAGGAGCAAAGAAGAAGTTGTACCCGCTGAGCCTCTACCTTTTTATCTCTACTCAGGTGGAGGGAACACTTTAACTCGGACAATTACCGACCTTGAGTAGAAATGAAAAAGAAAAACAGATCAGAATGAAATGAGATGAAAATGAAAGCAACCTGCCCACTGGAGTCTGGGAAAATGGACTTGTCCTTGAAGATAGTTTAAAAAAAAAAATGGTGGGGAAAAAATAAAGTAATTGCAGGCAGCTAGAAGTCCAAAATATTTCCAAAGTTCTCAAAATAATTTGGAAAGATCCCAGACTAGAGAGCTTCTATGACAGGGAACTTGAAGAGCTGTGCTCCATAAAATCAATACATTCCCCATTACATAACCAGTCTGACTTGTCTTTATAAATTCAACTTGTTTTTAAAAATACACAAAAACATCAATACAAGAATTTCCAGTCGTCTGATCCCCAATGCTATTTATTTGTCAGACCCAATAGTTCACCTGTCTACAAAGAGTTGACAATTGGCCTATTTATCTTTTTCTGCCTCACTAAGTTGGTTTCTGTAGCTATGGATTAGGACGGGTATCCTGCAGATCATGAGTTGATCTCACTGCAGACAGTATTTTCTGCACAAAAAGTTAACGAAACCAAAACTTACGGACAGTGTTAAGTATCATTCTATGAAACAAAAATTGCATTAAAATGCTTCCAAACATGGCAACCAATGAAACTTCAGTCACTCAGTTTATGGAGTTCAGAACCATGGTTTAATCTAAACAACATCTCAACCTAAACAACGTCACAACAGAAACGATGACACACAACAGAGATCTGCTCCAGGGGTCGGACGAAGAACCAAAACTATGATATTATAACACTAGGGGGCGGCACCAGATCCTGCTCCCATGTGACCCCGCAACTTAATGCCACTTTTCAACTCCAGTCAAGACACATTCCTCTATGGTGACTTGACTTTTTTGTGAGGGAGTTTAAACCAACTTTAAGAGTATTAGTTTTATGTGTCAACGTGAACTTACACAGCAGATTCTGTAGTAGATATATATACACATTCTTGCACATGGACATATACACATTCTTGCTCTTCACCTTTTCTACAACACTGTTCAGATTAACCCTTACACAGATACTTTTATCAAAAGATTTATATTTTACCGTTGAAGTACAAAACATTCAGCTTCATGTTAGAGTGCAATAAAATTAAAAGAACTGTATAAATTCTATGTTAAAAGTTAGTTAAAGAGGAGGGAGGGGTCCCCCCTGGATCCCCTGGAGCTTTCTTTTGAAGTTTATCTTTATAACACAGACCAGTATACCACATCAAAGCCATCATAACACCTCTCCGTCTCCTGACCTCTTCCTCATTAAACATGAGTACACCTTGAATAGGGAAGTCTCTGTCATTACTCTCTATATACCTGGTGTCACTACAGTCGCAGTTCTAGCCAGGTTGTGACTTCCTAACTTAGTGTCACCAGGGGGAGGTCTAACTGCACCCTGAACAATAACTCTACAGTCGCAGTTCTAGCCAGGTTGTGACTGCCTACCTTAGATATATTTATAAGTAGACGGTGTGAGTATGGACTGCAAGTGACCATAGAAAGCCCTGTGATGCTATAGTTTTCATGAGAGCAGTATGCTGTAAACTTGGTTCATTATGCCAGTAAGGAATGACCAGCTACTGTGTTAGGGCATAGTCAATTTGGTCATCAAAAACTGATAGAATATGATGCCTGACTGGAAAGATAGCATATTATCACCCTGCTAATTGTACTCATTTCATTTTTTTAAAAATAATTTCCCTCTCAAATTATGCCAGGTGTCATCCTGTAGGCACTGACATGACAGAAATTATATTTGTCAGAGAACTTTGATGTTCATGACTTTGAGGCCATCACTTTATTACAGCCAAGCAGTCAAAACATACATTTACTTATGGTAAATGGTGACATATTCCCAGTTTACTGATCTGGTAGACTTTTTGAAGCACAACTTAATAATCACTAGTACTGAAATTCCTCTATTATCAGAGGTACAGATATTGTGTAAGACTGAGAGGAGGGAGCCAAGATTACAACTCTGACCTTTCAATAAGTAAGCTTTTATTGGCAGTAACATGAGAAATCTCTTCTGTATTATGCCCGTATAACTTGACACAAAAGTGCATTTTTATCATACTAGGTTTCCTCTGTAGCTCAACTCATGCAACATATTGCCATTTCCGAACCCTGATAAACATTTCATTATTACTGACATTAGAAAAAAAGAGGATAGAATAACTTAGAAATGATGAAATGAGGCTGAGCAAACATGTCGATTGCAATCATGTTACCTACAACAAATTGTTCAGATTCTGTTACTGCAGTTATGCCAGCTTAGATCATAGCTGAAACCCATGGGGTCTTAAAACACTGAAAATCAATATGTATGTACAGCCAAGACAGCACGCCTGCTGCAAACTCACTCTCTCTCTTACCTGTTAAACACATTATGGTCTTTTTCTTGCTAACTTTTTTCATAAATCATCAACAATCATTTCTTCTTTTTTTTCAGATATGAAAATCCAAACTTAAAGGTCGGCTCTTCTAAAGAATTACAAAAGAGAAATGCTATTTCCTTCTCGTAATGAATTCCATTCAGTCCAGCTTTGATTTTATCACCCAGATTTTGTCTAAAAAAGTGAGCTTTAATGGATGGAGACCTTTGACCAATGGCTATTGCTTTACAAAGGTGGGGAACAAAGGACTTCCTGTCCCCCATTACCAGGGTAAAGTGCTGGATGTTTTTGTAAATAAAACGGTCAATGAAGGAATGTTTTTCTTCCGCCAGGTATCGGGTCCACCATCTTGGTAAAGGTCAATGTAGACGTCTGGCTATTTCCCTTTTCTAGCTCGTCCAGTCAGTTTTGGCCTTCATGCTTGAAGAACGAAAGCATGCCCCCTGACAGAGGAGACCAGTGATCAAATAATACTACTATAACATTTAGTGGAGTGTTTTTTTTCTTCTAGAGGATCACCCTGTTTCAAAGTTAGACCAAACACAAAGCATGGTCATATGGCAGACTGGACAACATAAAGAATACAAATTGGTTGCAATAGGCAACAGGAAGTGGGGTAGTGTATCTTATCAGTGAAGGAAAATGGTGCCTAGCACCTTCTGTTAAAATACAGGGTGACAGTTTGAAAGTGGCAAGTTCAAAACAATTAAACTTCACAGCTTGCTTCAAATCTGACATATTTCATCCCCAACAGAAAGTTTTATTGTTGCACATATATTTCAAGCCGAGAGTAATTTAAGAGGTGTGTTTTCATTTTACAAAAACAACTGTTTGGGTAAAAAAAACTCTGTGTCAAAATAACTGAGGCTGCCACATGCTCCGCGTCACACAGCACACTAGTGGAAAACCTGGCAAACTTTGGGAACATCTACAATCCGAGATCTTTAAATACCATCTTTTCTACTTTTTTATAAAGTGCCCTTAAGTTCAAATAACTGAGCTTGTCGCATGCTTCCCGTCACAGCTCACACAGAAAGTACTAAGGTCGCAGACAAGTAAGGTAGCATTCAGTTCGGTTTTAACTAAAATTGTTCTTAAGCTTAGTTCAAGAAGTAGACAGACTAATTACAAATTCATGGCTATCAGCCAGATAGACTGTGTGACTCTGCCATTAACATGGCCACCCCTTCATAATGCTGACTCTTCAACATAAGGATAATTTAACTAGAAGGGTGTGACTGCATCATATGCTTCTGGGGCTGGTCTAAAAACAGACTTCATCAAAATTATGCAGGATGTTACTTAAAACCAGTTTTTTCAATTCAGTCACACATAAATACAAAGTAGGACCTGGAGTCTATATTTTGGTTTTAAAATTCATTCACATGTAAATTAATCCTGGGACCTTGAGTCTCCATTTTTCTATCAGTGTGTACATGTTAGTAGTCACGCTGTAAGTGCGAGAATGTTTATGGAAGTGACAAGAGAAAGTAAACTGGGTTTAAGGTGCTCCTTCATTTCTACCAAGTGCGTCACACAGCAGAGAGCAAAGTATCCTTTACCGCGGAACACTCATAGGTCCACAGTTCACTCTCCGCTCTGCCAAATACCATTCTGAACATGAATTTCGGAAAAAGCTTTGAATTAATTTTGGAAAAATAAATTTCCAGTTTCAATTTAAACATTTCCAGAAACTTGTACCGTCAAAATGCATGGCAATCTTTTACTACATAGGGATTAAACAAAAGATTTTTTTCTTTTGAAAAAAATTGTATACTTTGCCCACATTTATCAAAGTGAAACTTCCTTCCAGAGCACAACTCCCCTTTCAAAATAAAACACAAATTCCATAAATTAGAGACAAAAGTCTCATATTTAGCACCAAATTTCAAATAAACAATTAACCTTTAGATACAACCACCACCTGCTTTGAAGTGAACAGCATTAACAAGGGATACAATGTGAAAAACAAAAATCAATTAATTCAGCCTTAGCGATCAGAATAATGTTCCGAGGAAAGAAAGTGGCAGTGCAAGGCTATCAATTTCACCGTCTGAACATAATAATGATACATAACATTACAACAAAGAGCATCAACTGCACCAACTTCACTTTCCCTTTATCAATCCTCCCCAATATTCCTGCTAACAACGGTATCAGACTGTAATTGAGTTGATCCCTTTAATTAAGGTAAGGAAGTCTGTCTACCCAGGTCCCCATGGCAACAGACCGTTACATAACATGACAAGCCAATTACTACCTGTCTATGAGTGTCATGTCTTTAATGAAGCTGTTAGCGGAAGCCAGGCTGGATATTCAGAACCACCATAAAGAGAGTGAACGAGATCTAAGGCACTCGAAACATCACTTTTCTTCATTGCCAGTGTTTTAGCTTCAAAAAGAAGTTTGATGTACTGAGAGTAATGTGACCTATGATGTCTTGTATATGTGGCAGAGAAAGTTTAATGCATATCAAATGGAAAAAAAAACTTGTAATCTATTTTAAAGGAAATTCTAGTATGCTGTAAAATACAACTTTTTGATAGCAATCCAATATAAATATGTACATCATTTACACCAAAGGCATGTGAAATCTTCAACTACCTATTCCCTGTCATCTTATCAGCCAGTATCTAATCTCTACCACATATTTCAGCTTCCTGGAGTACTGTTCTGTTGTGGCTTATCAGTGAATGGTTTCTGTGGGTTTTTATTTCGTCAGTGCTTCCCAAAGTTCCTAGACTGGCTAATCAGAGTAGCCTATACCCAATATGTCAAGCAGTGATATTCACATGTGGGTTGCCTTCCCCTTCCAGACATAAAACACTCTGAAGTTTGACTTTGATGAGAGATGAAATAAACCAACATAAAAGAGAACAGCAGGGATTAATCTTCTGAAACAGTCAATATGCATGAAATATATAACACCGCTTCAAAATTTACTCATGCTGGAGTATAATTACTCGCAATTTGTTGGAACAGTCAATACACACAGAATATGAAATGGTTTTAAAATTTGCTCAAGCTGGAACCTAATTGGCTTGTGTAAACATGGAGTGATTTTGAAGTCGTGTATTATGAGGAAGAGATTCTTGACAGTGCCCCATGTTGCTCCTTTCTTCCTGTCTGGCCACCATTACTAGTGCCATTTACCAGACATCTGCATTCTCAGGTGTAAATATTTTTGCTGTTACTTTTTATCAACTAGGTAATCATGGTATAACACAAGCATGTGCGTGTACACACGTGCACAAGTACACATTTATGTGACAATAAAATGAAGAAACGAGGTTGACAAGACACTAACCCAAGGCCAGGTAGTTTACACAAATGTCTAGAAAGTATTTAAACAATGGAGAGCCAGAGTATACTCCTTTGTCTACAACCTTGTGACATTCTAAACAGCCCTGCACTGCATACTAACAAAGACAATCCCAGCAGAGACACTTAATACCACAGACACTAATACCGGGACAGATTCCAAGCTAAGGATGTGCAAACAGTCAGAGGACAGGTTTCACACTCGTCATAATTCCTTTTCAACAGAGTATTTACGCAAAACACTCCAAAGAGAAGAAAACAGCTTGCACCCACAGGTACCACTTCATCAGAGGAAGGTTGACAGTCAAACACTTTTCACTTCAAACTCTCAACATCTGTGTACTTTCATATTGTCATAGATAAGAATGTCCCAGGGCAGGCACATGTAAAACATGAAAACATCTGAATAAAATGCAAATGCTTTAGAAATAACAGACCAAGACAAGTTGATTGCATTAATCCTGCAGAACCCTACATAAAACTCCACACGAGGTCTCCACTTAACAAGCTATCGTCTAGGTGGCATAACTTCATTAGCCCATAAGCTCCCCTCTCTAAATCAGCCAGTGTTATTGGCACCCAATTCTCTCTACCTGGGCAGGTAACAATACAGGTGTGCCAGGCTAATCAGCTCATCTACTGGCACCAAGACTGACATGGGGAAACAAAAACAAACCACAGGTCATGACTCCTTAATGTTCAGTCATTTGGTGTTAAATACGGATAATTACTGTGTATAACTAGAGAAAACTGATAGCAGGACATGGCCAAAATATTGCCACCCCTGACATACAGGTGGGGTAATTAGTATGATGACCTAGCCAGGTGGGGTAATTAATGTGATGACCTTGCAAGTCCACCCTGAACCTTTCTGTATCATTGTATATCTGTAGAAGTGAAGGTCAGTCTCACATAAAACATAGTGATGCTCAGCTTTCTCATAACCTCTTTTCAGAATGAAGAAAATAAAAATATATTCATAGAAAAAAGGGCTACAAACCCTTCTTACATTTGATTTTTTTATTAGAGCTCACTAAGATAAGGGGAAAATTTAGATTACAAATGGCCCCCAGCAATTGTTTCATAACTTGACATCATCTATCCTCCGCTGAAAATATCTTGTCAAGTTGTCAGGTAAAGAAATCTTCTCTCTGGCAGAGAGACAGTACCTGTAGTACAGGTGGTATAGTAGAGACAGTACCTGTAGTACAGGTGGTATAGTAGAGACAGTACCTGTAGTACAGGTGGTATAGTAGAGACAGTACCTGTAGTACAGGTGGTATAGTAGAGACAGTACCTGTAGTACAGGTGGTATAGTAGAGACAGTACCTGTAGTACAGGTGGTATAGTAGAGACAGTACCTGTAGTACAGGTGGTATAGTAGAGACAGTACCTGTAGTACAGGTGGTATAGTAGAGACAGTACCTGTAGTACAGGTGGTATAGTAGAGACAGTACCTGTAGTACAGGTGGTATAGTAGAGACAGTACCTGTAGTACTGGTGGGCAAACAAACTGGCATGTCACAGCACATCAACAACATGCCAGTACACCCTTATTAAACTGACAGGAGAATCTTACCATGTTTCTTACGGCAAAACACAGGTCACCTTGTAAAGTAGGTTATAAACCAGTTTAATGTAATCCAGTATTATGGTACATTATACGGAAGGAATAAGAGTTATGAAGCCCTATTATTTATTACAACATAAACTTTTTTTATAAATCATCTAATCAAACTAGATATAACTATGCACTGTAACTGTAAATGCTTTCTGGGCACAATTTAAATTACTAGTAATAGATTTCCAGTAAAGCCACCAAGAAGTCAAAAAGTTTCCATGTGCTATTTGATAATCTTTGACACAGGATCCAGCAAGGGAGATTCCAGTGGAGCCATCTTGAAAAGTTCAGGCTGAGGTGACGAAATCAATCTCGGAATCCTTTCACAGAATCACAAAACCTGGTGTCTGCTTCCATTTATCAGCCTAGACCACCTTTCAGACTGCCTATATCTCATGAATATGATTTCCTAACAACATGACAGCTCACTGAACCTTACAGCCATGTTTGTAGGATGACACCCACAAATGAAAAGAGCTTCTCTAAAAACCAATAAACTAAGTCAAAGACAATTTCTCCCAAGTGCACAAAAAAGTGAAAAGGATAATGGTAAAGTTACAAGGCCACAGCACACATGCTGCTTGGTGCAAAGTTTTCATCTTCAAACTTCGCTGATCAGGACATCTCTATTGAATATCGAGTTGCTAATAAAACATTCCAAACATTGAGACTACCCTGATGTCGGTTTGAGCTGGAAATAAACAGGGTGACACTGGAAAATATACTCTATTTCTCTTCATCTCGTTAAAGTTTCTTTGTGAAAGGCACAGACAGACACACCTAACACTGTGCCAATCAAAAAAATCATAAACAAAAGAAATGACCTCAGCTGTCATCAGACATGCCTTATCTTGATGTAAGGTGGCTTCCAAAATAGAGAATTACAAAAACAATTGTGATCTCGCGTACACAAAAAATTTGAGACCGAACCCATGCACATCTCCTCTCTGGTCATCCCGCTTCTTAAGTGACTCTTAAGTGATTTTGAATTTTCACCTCAAAATGTCCCAGTAATCGCATGCTGTGATACCAGGATATCAAATTTACTGGCTTAGTGGAAGATATGAGTTTAGAAAAAGATTTTAAGCCGCTCTGAAGCAACTGAGCTCCTTACCTCAAAAGACCTGGAGAGGACGTGATATAAACAATAAATATGATAGATGAACTCCTATGACCTGATAAGAGACACGTTGAACTACCTGTTATGGTTCAGCTTTCTGTTTCCTAAAATATTTCTTTAATGGTGAAAGAGGATGCCAATATCAAGACAATGACAAGTTTACAACCAGAAAAGGATCACTTTGTAAAAAGTCCTTTTCAGATTTGGATTGAACTCTTTTTCATCCAATATAACTATTTTCCCTGCTTTCAAAATCACTGAATCATTTCCCAAAATTCTATGCTCCCAGATGTCTTGAACAGTTTCAGGTTTTTGCTGTCTATTTGTTATCACAAGGACATCTAGGCTATGAGGTAGGTTGTCCGTATTTCACAGAAGATTGACTGTGGACAATCTTCATCAAATACTTTGTTAGTATCAATGAAAACTTGAAGAAGTATCCATCTCAATGGGGCAAGGGTCATTTTTGTGGACATTGTTTATGAAGCATTCAAATTGCATTGTTATTCCTTTCCTATGTAAACATGTATATGGACTGGGTTTTCATAGTTGCGATCGTAACATAAATTATCCTGCTGACCCCGAGATAATGGGGCATTCTCTACAACAACTACCAAACTATTTCTGGTTTTCTTTCAAACTCGTAGCTGTTATGATCCCAATAGTCATTGAGATAATCGTAAATATGTACATTAAATATGGAGATTGACTGCCTGTAAAAGAAAACAAAATTTTTACAAAGATAAATATTTGCACAAAAAATTGTGTAATTGAGACAGAGTAAAAAGTATGCATTTTTCTTTGACCTTGTTTTAAAACTTCTGACATGCATCACAAAGATCAACCGCTCAAGTTTCTGGGTTAATTTAACGATTCTGACGATAAAATTACATTATAAATTGCGGCCATAATCCAAGACCTGACAAGTATGACCCGTACTTATCAAATCTGTTGATCCCTCAATACAATATTATTGCTGTATACAAAAGCCATTTCTATCGCCAGCCTTCATATTTATTATCAGACCCAATAATTTATAGAACAAAACCAGTAAGAACTTGCCACAACAAGTTAGCTCTAATCCTGTGTTTGTTTGCCATGTGTGTGTGCAATTTCAGAACATTTGGAATGAAATTCTCCGTCTAATTGTTACCATACACAGATTGCTTTGGTCTTTCTACCTACTGATTTGATTTATTTGAGAATTTAACAGCAAATGTGTACCAACGTCATACTTCACACTATTTCCCCTCCAGTTGTCTTTCATCCTTGTCTGTAGCGGCAGTTTTCACTTAGACAACACCTGGGACTAACAAGAAATGTGTTGCCAAGTTTTCTTTCATAAAAAAAAAATGTCTATCTACAATTTCCAGTAATGCGGTAACAGGATGCAGACACCACTTTACAACAATTATGTTCACTAGAAAATGAAAAAGAAATTACCAGTTCTGACATTTACCCATCTTTCTCCTACACTAAAACATGGACAAACACTGATCTCACTTCCTAGTATTTTACAAACTTTGCTGTATTAAGAAAACTCTTTGCACCTTGCTTAGGGAATTTAATATGTACAGTTAACTGTGTTTTTGCCCCCAAGTTGTTCACTTTCCCTTCTCAAAATAAACTTTTCTTAGATGGTTGCTTTAATCCAGTAAAACACAATCTGTGGTTTCAGGAGTTATAATCATATCCAAGCCACTTTCAAGGTTCTTTTTTAAGTTTAAACATTTATTTAAAGTGAGTGTTTGGCACAGTCAGAAGTACTAAACTTAAAGTATTTTGACATTCCTGAATCTCAAGAAGGTATCATTTTTGAAGTTGGAATACCAAAGAGAAGAATGCTGTACTTAGTGAAAACAGATTTATTTTTCATCTTAAAATAACCAGGTCACAGTGGGAGATATGGGCTATCCTACCAAACAGTACTCTAGGACTTGGAATAAAAGCACTGACAAGAAATGTTCAACAAAGTTTTTTTGTAAGCCCCTATTATTATTATTTCAAGATTAACTTTAAAAAACAATTCTAAACTGTATGTAATAAAGCCTTCTTGACCAATCTTTGAATCCTATTTTAATGGAATAAAATTCAACACCAACGCTTCACATTTGTAATAAGTATCCATGTTCTTTCTTTATTTTAGATGAAAAGAAAATTGATGTTTAAAATTGTGTATTTCTCATTGGTATATTGCTGATTAACCCAAAGTTCACTTTACTTCTGCACAAAACTTGCTTTAGAAGTACGTCTTATATAAAAAAAAGCAAGGTGAAAGCAAGGCTGTGGATGCACACCTTTTATTCACCAAGCTCACCTTTTTATATACAAAAAAATGCACTAGTCCACTCATTTCACGACCATAAAATACCAATCCCCAAGATCAAGTTCACAGTTTAAACTAAAGTGGTGAACTTTTACCACTTCAAAATTCACAGTTTATTGTTCTCAGAATAAAGCTTTAATTACCATTAAAATACTTCACACTTTATTTTACACTCGAGATTAAGAAGTGTAGGCCATTTATTGCATGCGCTATGCTTGCAGAGCTACTGTTTAATTTGCCCCCTGTTATGTCTTCAAATAAACGAGAAAGTTAAAAACCGCTAATGTTGGCATCTAGCCATTTAGACTTCGATGGGGCTGTGGTTCTTTTTCCAATTATGCTAAATTCTCTTTAAGAATCACTTGGGGGAATACACAACGTGAAAGAAAATTTGAAAAAAAATTAAGGTTAAAAAAAGGTAGCGGTTAACACTGATGTCAGATGTCTGCAGCTTTGCAAATACTGCTTAACGGAGTCGAAATCTTGTAGCTTGACAATCTACAACTACTTTAACTGTGCTCTTTTAAATCTTTCAGCAAATACAAAAGACGGTAGGTGAAAACTAACCTCATGACGCCATAGCAAAGTCTTTGAAAGCTCAAGTCTTTTTTATGTTGAAATTGTTTGAACAAAAGTGTGCACACCGCGGCGTGAAATAACTACCCCCATTGTGGCCGTTCCAAAGGTAGTCTAACCCTGGTTTACTTTCCATTGAAATTGGACTTAACTCTGAAGCTGAACAAGGTGGGCTGATACACCTCTAGTTTGGCCTCACTTTGCTCTGTTCACTGAGGTCCTCTGGCCCATACCTAACTCAGTACTCAATATACCCAGAGGTGACATTAGGAAAACATGGGAGGTTTCTGCACAGATAGCAATCACTCCAGTCACTATACTATTAGGGGCAAACTGACTGGAACCTGCATGAAAAAACAACATACACAGAACGCTGACTTCATTTCTGATCAGCTTGTCAACCTTGATCTGTAGAAGACCTTGCAGACATGTCAGGCCTCGGAGAGCGCCCCTACACTCAGTCCTACCAAACAGTGTGGTCCTGGTGCCTGACACAGACCAGGTTGCCTCTAAAAAACATAGCTGTCCCTTTCTTCTTCAGACCAGTCTGTCAAGTTCAAGTGGTCAAGTTTGGACTTTCCTGTCCACTGGCTTTACTTAAAACTCTGGAATGATTTCAGCTTCAGTTGCATGTCTTTTGGGGTCAAGATGTCCCAACCAATTACGGGATCAACCAAACAATTGGTGTTTCTGATGGTTTATCAATCAGAAACAAAGCCAAACAATTCTAAGAAAAGTAGTGTACTCCAAAGTACAGCTTCAATGCAGAGATTCTTTCCAATTTCTCAAATGGTTTGTATTTGGCATCAATCACAAAAGCTTTCACTATTCAATTTTTCATATTGCTGCCATTGCAACATGAGAACTGAAAACATGCTACGAAATTTATCAGCCAATGGGTGGATTTCACTGAAAGCGCTAAAGTTGATGTGACATGTAATTTGATGTAGTACTACATTTTATTTCTGTTAGATGCTGGAAGACATATCACAAAAATATCCAAGGTGCACCTGTATGAAACAAAAATTCCATTTTGATTGAGCTCTGATTAGCTCTTTATGGTGAAATTTCCACAGATGCCAGGTAAGACTGTCTAATTCTATTTTGACAGTTATTACCTCTAATTTCTCTTCTCCCTGCTGTTCCAATGGCTACACTCTCTGTATTACAACACGACATCAGCAGTAAATAATTCATTCTATAATACTCATTGATTGCAACTCGGCTCAAGGGTTCTTAGTTATGATTTGCAATTGTTGACATTTTATAAATAATCCATGCATAGTTCTGTTCTTGTGTACTGGTGGAATGCAGGACGCAGCTTGTTTTATAAACCAACAGAAAATTATTGGTGATTTAATTTGTCATTCTTTATCAGTTAAATTATTTCAGTTATGACAGTTTGTTGAGAATATGAGGAAAATATGACTAAATACTTAAGGAACAAAATTCTACTTTTACTTAAAATTTTGTAATGAGATCAGAGAAGGCCATTAAAACGTCAAATTGTTTTCTTCTGAAATACAAACAGAAAGCAGAAATCTAACCCAATTCCATAAAATTGCAACTGAAAAAAAAAAAAAAAAAAAAACTCAATTTCTGCGTTGAACTGTTATAATTTCCAGGCCACCAGTTAAGGCGCAGGCACTGTTAACAGCTGTAGTCTACGTGTCAGAGCCAAAGTCCTCCTTCGAACCTACAACCACGTACATTCCACTTGATGCAGTGTACGAGATACGCATGCTATGTCACTTTAACCCCCCGGTTTATTTGCACTCTATAATCCTCTGTCTAATTTATGAAGTCTATCGTACCTTCTTACCAGCAGGCCCCATTGTTTGGTTAACTTCACTATGCTGACTATCAAGGATTGAAATAAGAGGCAATTCTTTAATAATAATAGTGTTAATCAAATTGAGAAGCCTGGAGCTTCTACAATTTTGCCTAAAATTGGCTCTCACTTCTGTGTTAAAAAGAAAAGCATAGTACAAAGTCCACAAATCAGATAGAAACTGCTTGCTGGACACTTGTTGCATTTTGATAAGTTACACATCAAACTTTGAGACAGAAAAAATTTGCAAATGAGCAATTTTAGACACAATATTTCTACATCTATAACATTACATAGAGCAAATGTACATAATATAGTTAAGAGTATCGATCTAAGAAGATAAATAAATGCAGGAGGCCTGCCCAAATTATTGATTATCCCAGAGGTGTGTGGCCGGGCATTAATTACCTCAGGTGACAGTTCTACGACTATATTGACTGATTACAGGTAAGATAACAGCGCAGACTCCAGTATGACTAGCTGGGCTAGACTAGGTATGCTGTAAATCTGGTGAAATCAACCAGAAATCATGTCTCCTGTTAACTGAACAGCGACACATATGATAATTTACCATGTCACTTGATCAGCAAGACAGTTTGCTCTTGTCGAGGTTAAATAATCAGAATTTTTTTTCTTTTTTATCTTAGACCAAATAAGATGTAAATTTATACTAGTATTTATATGTAGAACATAGCTTGGAGACTCATCCTTCTCAGCACACAGTAAACCTGTGTTGACAACCCATTCAGGTGATATTGGGGGAGGGGTTGAAACTTGCAGTGCTGCTATTTCTTTGGTCGACTTATGTGTACCATAAACTGGGAGCGTATTTCTAAAGACAAGAAGTCCTGACTCAGCTTCCATAGCTAACCAGACTGCCGTGAGTAAACACATTTAAACGGACACAAAGGGGAGGAATTTGTGCATGTTTGTATAATATACCGTCACCCCCCCTTGCTAAACACTGCGTGCGCTTTGTGCTGCAATCGCAGGCAAACAATTGGAGCAATATGAAAAATAAACGCAACCTTAGAATAACAGTAAAAGTGGGCAGAATGTGGTAAAGACATGAAGTGCTTCCATTTCAAAGCATTATTTCTGTTGTAGCCTTCGGTGAGGGATGATCGTTACTATACCAGGAATGCCTGGATGAACGTTCAATTATCCTCCCTAATTATACAGGGCCACCCAAGTCTTTTGTGTCATGGAGTTTAAAATCCCCACTTAACCAGCATCCATGCAGTATTCTAATTTATTGAAATGACCGTGATAGCAGTCAGTACCTGTACCCAGGTTGTGGGATTAAATTCATACAACTGAGTTGCGATATGGGGCTAAGAAGAGTCCTTTTTTCTCTTTCCCTTGGTACCACTATAGGCACATCTCATCTCTGAATTTTGTTCAGTTTAATACAAGTTTTACCAGTTAACAAACTTGAAATACAAACCATGATGACATTCACTTAAAATTCACTTTGTTTTTTTTTTTTTTTTTTTTTCAGAATTCAAATAAAAAAAAAACATTCTTCAGAACTTTTTGAAGTTGATTAAAGAGTCCCCATAGTCCATTTTTCATTAAATATCACCTCATTCTTTCTTACTGGAACTTTACAGCAATATCTTCATAGAGAGAAAAAAAATTCAATTTCTGACACATGTAACACAGCCAGAGGTCTGGAACTTTTTTGTTCCCAGCTCCAAAGAGACACAAAAGCTTTTGGCCCAGGATTAAGTTGGCTATCACAGAGCAGTTCTTTGTGTGTCTGTGCCTGAGCTAGTGCTACCTTTAGCAATGGAGGCTAATCAAATCACCTGGCGGCCTTGGCTGATGTCCGCCATACAAACCAGCCTGTCAAATGGATATTCACCTAGTAAGATTAATGATAGTTGTTATGGAATTCCTATCACTGATTGTTGTCAAGACTTTGTTCACCCCGTTGATGACCCATACCCCATAGAATGTGGAAAGCCAGCCAGACGAAAGGCAGTTTTTTTATTTGGTCATTATTGTCTACTGGACGCGTTGTATGAAATATATATATAAAATTCAGACTTTAGAATTGGTCATTAGAATTAGCCAAACAGGTGCTCCTTTATGCAGTACATATTTCTTCAAAGTCTAAATCATAAGTGCCCACTTTTATTACTGTAAGTTTACAACTAAACCCATTCTGTAAAGGCCCAGCTGGTGGAGTATTTATTCTCTTGAATACTTCATAATTATCCCCAATGCTTTCCACACTTAGTTCACCTTTGTTTAAATTTTGCCCCACTTTACTGGACATAATTCAATATCAACAATTATTTCTGGTCACTTAAACACTTGGTGGTTGGAGGAGAATAGGTACAAGCAGACTTTCTCTCTAATGAAATGGAAGAAAGATTACAGCCCAGTTTAACTTCAAGGAGCCAGTATAAGGCTTCGTTCACATGCAATGTCTATTTTCTAAATTCTATTTTCTATTTGCGGTATGTCTTATGATCACGGTCTGTGGCCTGAATATCCCGCAGCGTAATTACTGGCAGCGCGAGCCAGTTACTATAAGTTACTATAAGTAACTGGCTCGCGCTGCCAGTAATTACGCGGCGGGATATTTAGGGCACAGACCGTGATCATAAGATAGCGCGAATAGAAAATAGAATTTAGAAAATAGACATTGCATGTGAACGAAGCCTAATATGTACCTGGTCGCTATCTAGACAGGGGGCCTGCAGATTTCATCTCATGTGCAGTTAGAGTGACTAAGTTTTTCAACATAACTTCTATTGGAGGGTTGCATGTCTAAGGACATTAATAAAGAATGAAGAGGCGAAAAACAGGCCCACTCCTGTCATCCCTGTAAAATGGGTAATGGAATAAGGAGTTGAGTTGCCCCCTTGTGAAAGATCAATGGGTCTAGACTGTCCAAACCTGTCTCTTTCTCTCTCTTTAATACATCTTGGACACTGTCTTGGTGGAAAAACAAGACTTTTCATATGTTATACCAATAAAACCTACCAAAAAAGATCTACAGTTCAAATCTAACTTTCATGATGTAATCTCATTTGTAGTCCTCCTAAGAATATTCTACCATTTCCTCTCGTGTCATGACAAGATCCATCTACAATCCATAAGAACCTGGCTTTCCTCCGAATGACTATTTGTATTATGCTTAATGCTAAATACATTTAGTCAGGAAATTATAGATCTAAACAATGTTTAACTGGAGAAATCTGTTTATGCAGATATATCATTATGTTCAAATAGATAATTCAACAGGAACATTCACAACTTTGGGTCCCTTTATATTTTTTCTTTCTTTGAATCAAACCAAGTGCCTAAAAAAAGGCTGATATTTTCAAGACCCTGTCACAAAACCCAACATAGACATTGCAGTTTAAACATCCCTCATTTGTGTATATAAACTATCAGACTCTATGTATATTCCTGAAATAAAACGTGGGAGAAAAGTGTGATATTTAAAATTTGTTTAAAAACTACAATATGAAGTGGTGCACTTACGGTTAGTATACATGTCTGGGCAGCGGTATCCTCTGGGATGGAGACATTGTAAAAACTCTGATCAAAGGCAGGCTGGTTGTCGTTGACATCGCGTATTGTAATAATCACAGTGGCAGTGGCAGAGAGAGGAGGAGAGCCAGAGTCCATCGCTTGGACCAACAACCGCGGCTGAGAATCCACTTCACAGTCGATAGGTTTACTGGTGGTGATCAGGCCAGACATGGTGTCTATTTGGAACCAATCTGAGTGAGAATCTGGCACATTTAATATACTGTACTGGATCAGGGCGTTGTCCCCCTCATCTTGGTCTGTGGCGTTCACCTGGATCACAAATGAACCCGCGGAAACAATCTCCTTGATATCAGCACGATATTCCCTCGCTGTGAACTGGGGAGCGTTGTCATTCACATCTTCCACTTGTAAATTAAATGTGATGTTGGCATTAAGAGGTGGTGTACCACTGTCCGTTGCTGTTATTGTCAGCATATGATAAGGTTGTATTTCCCGATCAGGTGGATTTTTTATGATTATCAAATACACTGTGTTGTCCCTAGTTGTCAACCCAAAATGACCCCCACCCCCCTTGAGTGTGACATTTATATTTGAGAAGACTCCTGAGCCATCTTTATCGCTAACAGTCACCCTGGCAACGATCTGACCAGGATTGGCCGCCTCGGATATCTTGGGAGTATTGTCGTTGGAGAAGAAAGTCAGGTTAATGCGCGGCTCATTGTCATTCACGTCGACCACCTGTATGGACACAATTGCACTTGTCTGTAAAGGTTGGCTTCCGTTGTCTTTAGCGACAACGATGAGCTCGTGTGCTCCTTTCCTCTCATAATCCAGTGGCTTATTTACATACACAATTCCTGTGTCTGGATTGATACGGAAAAATTCTTCTTGATCACTATTTATTCGATCTATATGGTACATAATATGGCCGTTTTCACCACTGTCCTGATCTGTGGCAAAAACCTGTAAAATACTTCCTCCAACAGTGGCGTTTTCCAAAATCTGTGCAGAATATCTGCTTGCATTGAATATGGGTTGATTATCATTGTCATCAATTATTGTCACATTTACTCTCATTTCTCCATATTTAGGTGGTGAGCCATTGTCATAAGCCCTGATGAACAAATCGTACTCACGGGTCTGCTCGTAATCCAGAACCCCAATTACTGTTAAATCTAAGTACAAAACATTGCCATTTTGCTTGGACACAAGTCCAAATGCAGAGTTTGTATTTCCACTGTGGATCTCGTATCTACTGACAGTGTTATCTCCCAGGTCAGGGTCGACAGCACTGCCGAGCACATGCTTGGTGTTAATTGGTGTCTTTTCTGGTAAGATTAAATGGACAACATCCACAGGAAACACAGGGTTGTGGTCATTAATGTCCAGTACACGAACCGTGACCTGCATGAGTAGACCAGAGGAGGACAGTACCACAGAGAAGCTATAGGAAGACTTTTCTTCTCTGTCCAACACTGCAGCTGTTGTAATATTCCCCGTGAAGGTATCAACATGTATTCTGTCATTGTATTCTGTCCCTTGCCAGACCACAAAAAGATAATTATTCCCTGTGTTTAGATCGCCAATAAAACTACCTATAGGTTGTTCTTCAGCAATAGAAAATTCAACATATCTTGCAGCTTGTGCCTTCGTTGGCAGAAATTGCATAGATAAAACGACCAAGAACAACAAGCAGCGTCTCTCCAAGCACCTGCACGTTGACTCCATGTTGACCAAGTATCGGCCAACTTTTACCTGTTTGATCCAAGTTTCAGGTGTTCTTAATTTCCGAAGTTCAGTCA